>NC_056750.1:357961852-358161852 GCF_019279795.1 Protopterus annectens | reverse complement strand
GCACCACTTGCAGCATTAATATTGCACACTGCACTTCATTATGTATGTCACTGCTCTTCACCTTTTGTCTGTCCTGGTATGTCCATTTATATTCCATGTTAATATAGATAGTGCATACATTCTAACAGGTAGACATTACTGTCTGTAATACATAACATATCTTATGTAAGCACACTTGGAGTTGACAGGTGCAGTTGATATACATACATATATATATATATATATATATATATATATATATATATATGAATCATTAACTTCTCATCCCTTTTAAAATTTACCTTTTTCCAAGTATTGCAAGTTATAACATGCCCTCTTCCCTTCCTAACGCTCAAAAATCAACAGAACTCTGCCTAATTAAAAAAAAAAAAAAAGGAAACAAAGACATTCAGCAAGGAGTTACCACGCCAGTTCTCTGGCCACTAGCATAGGCTTTACCTGCCTGAAAACTGAGGTTGAATCTACAGTGCTTGTTTTGCCTCCGGTTATTCTACAGCTAATCTTCTTTTTCTTTCAGCTATTTCCATTAGGGGTCACCAGAGTAGATCATCTGTTTCCATTTCTTCCTGTCCTCTGCATCTTGCTGTGTCACACCAACTACCTGCATGTCCTCTCTCACCACATCCATAAACCTTATCTTAGGCCTTCCTATTTTCCTCTTACCTGGCAGCTTCATCCTTAGCATCCTTTTCCCAATATACCCAGCATCCCTCCTCAGCACATCTCCAAACCAACGCAATCTCACCTATCTGGCTTTGGCTCCAAACCATCCAACCTGGGCTGACCCTCTAATATACTTATTCCTAATCCTCTCTACCCTTGAAACACCCAGTGCAAATCTTCACATCTTTAACTCTGCCACGTTCCAGCTCTGACTTCTGCCTTTTTGTCAATGCCACTGTCTCCAACCCATATAACATAGCTTGTCTTACTACCCTCTTGTATAGACCTTCCCTTTCACTCTTACTGGTACTAGTCTGTCACAAATCACTCCTGACACTCTTCTCCACCCTGCCTGCACTCTTCCACACTCGCCATTACTCTGAACTATTGATCCCAAGTATTTAAACTCATCCACCTTCGCCAACTCTATGCCCTGCATCCTCACCATTCCTCCATCCTCCCTCTCATTTACACACATATATTCTGTCTTAGTCCTGCTGACCTTCATTCTTCTCCTCTCTAGAGCATATCTCCACCTCTCCAGGGTCTCCTTAACCTGTTCCCTACTCTCTCACTACATATGATGTCATCTGCAAACATCATAGTCTGTCAAAAGATGAATGTATTGCCATGCCTTTCCTTTAGCAAATCTTTCTACATCAGAGAAAAATGGAGCCTTCTCAAGAGTTATAGTCATGGTATATTCCTGCCAGCTACTTCTGTTTTCCTTGCTTATATCTGCAACTCATTGCTAATAGAACAAGGGAAATGGCTACATTCATGACGTTCGAAAGGTGATGTAAAGCCCTCGGTGTACCTTCTGGCCCCCATTTAAATTCAGCTTCCCATTACTAAGGACAGTCATTACCCTTCCCACTTTCTTTTGCTTAGGCAGACCTGCATTGTAGCTGCTCCCTGCCCACATGCAACTACATCCCCAGAGGGGCTAAATGGATATGTTTCAGTATTTTATCTTGTCCCTTAATACAGAGACTTCCCAAGACTAATATTGGCAAAAATGTGACCTGTAAAAGCAGCATCCTGGTTGATTTTGTCATTTTAATCAGCATGCAGTACTAAATTACCATTTATTTTACAAACCCATGACTACGTGAGTGAGAGGAGTAGGTAAGGAGTTTCAGGGAAGACCTAAACTTTTAATTATATATAATGGTACTGTACAGATTTCTAGTTTCTTTTATTCCTCCCTTACAGACACCCATTACAGGGTAACTGCATGCATATTGAAGCTTTGTGCATGTAGTGGTCAATTTTACAAAAATTATTTTTAGAAGTTTCCATGGCCCTAGACTGCACTGTAAATTGAAAGATCACCAAATTGACTACAAAACAGAGTCAATCATTTATGGACCTTATGCTGGGCTCTGAAACTAGTTAAGGCACTTATGTTCAAAATGTCACTGCACTTTCTCAGAAAATGGATGGCACTTGTTGAAAAGACATTAACGCCTGTGGCATTTATAATGTTTTGATAGCAAGGAGTAGACGATCAGATGATCTAACAGCCCTTGAGGGTATGTGCCTGACAGTGATGCTCAAAAGGGTCATTGTAAGGCACTTTGTGGCAATGTGTCTTCTTTGCATAATTGTAAGTATTGCAATCTGAAAGAGTTTTCTTTTTTTTCATCTGACCACCACCTGTTTTACATAATCTGTTTTATGTTTTTTATAATAAAATCAGTAGTAGTAAGTAACATTTTTAAGCTTAGCTGTTCAATCCAACCCAGTTGTGTCCCTATGTATCGTGGAAGTTTATTAGCATGGGGTATAATAAGAAGTTTCTGGAGGTTATATGAGGGGGGTATGTCAGTTTGGACATTACTGTCTGCCTCTGTCTATCAGAGACATGGGGGCCAGACCCATTCTGAATTTCCAATTTCCCATCCATTGCTGTAGGTTACACTTAAATATGGATAGGGATGTGACTGCTTTACATGGATGAGGAGCCTGTTCCAAAGCATGGGGATAATCTGAGATGCATCTCTGTCACCAACATGAGTTATGCCCCAAGCAAAATTTAAATCCTTAGCTATAGTGGCTGTGATTCTGTTAAAAAGGTCCGTCAGAGATGGATCTGAGGATGCCTTGTATGCCAGGCATAGATTGCCTCTCAGTAACCTGTAGGAGGCAGAGTACAGAGAGAGGGCTTTAAGGTGATCCATATATGACAATGTGTTTATACCCGGAATTCCTCCGTTAAGGAACCTTTGTGGGCATTTCTACTGTTACATATATCTGATCAGCTAAAATAACCAAAAATGAAACAAACTAAGCCACCATGTACTGAATTGACAAACTTCCAAGATGTACCGAACATCCACTTTATTGAAGAAAAATACACAATCCTCTGTGAGCGTTTTAGTTTAGCCAATGCTAAAACTTCCTCAGACAATTGAACAGTTGTTACACCACGTCCTTTATACAAATCCTAATAATTTAATTTAATTGAACCAATTTGCTAATTAATTGATTCACTAATACTACCTCATATCCTGCTGTGTGTTTTGTTCACCAAAATATCTGATCCAGGTACATGCTGAAGGGGAATTATTCTCATTGGTGTGTTTGATAAGGGCAGAATAAAGTGGCAGTGACTTCCTTGGACATGGGTGCCATGCATGCGTGACACATAATTTTAATTTTTTTTTTTTTTTTTTTTTTTACTGCTTTGGCCACGTGTTGGTCAAAGGCTAGATTACTATCCGCATATGGTCCTAGATCCCTGATTACCAGATCAATTCTCAAGGGTCTGTTCTCTGCATAATTTATGTATTGTAATTTGAGAGAATCATTTCTCCTTTCATCTCACCACCACTTATTTCACATAATCTGCATTACCTTTTTATAATTAGTAAAATTTTTAATTTTCATTTTGAGTAATACCATTACTCGATCAAATGAGTATTTTAAATTATTATAGGCCTTATGTGCTGCTTATTTTGTTTTTTTATTTAACATTTGTTAATTGGGGAAGTCCGTCTTGGAACAAAGCCAGTTTTCAGTGGAGGCCTAGGGAGAAACGCTCCATATGCATGTCTTTGCAATGTGGGAGGAGATCGGAACACCCGTTGGAAACCCACATGAATGCAGGGAGGACATGCAGACTCTGCACAGAAGGCACTCCAGCTGAGAATCTAACTGGAGAATCTCTTGCTGGGAGGTGACAATGCTACCACTGCGCTGTCCATCCTTATATTAATTAGAATTCTTAACATTTAAAAAATAACATTGTCGTTTTGCCTTTTGGTCATAACTTTGCAAGTCTTCATTAAAATGAATATTCTCTACTTTTCCTTTGTCTTTGGGTAGGTGAGGATCCCCAAACTGAGGAAGCCTTAACCGTCTCCACACTAGGCTTTCCTAGATATTTGCTAGGCTATTGATCTGTAAAGATCTTTAGAAGCCTAAGCATATAGTCCTACAACATGTTCACTTCTTATAAAGTATGAATAACCCACAGATAAGTAAAACATTTACATCTGACTGATTTCCCCTATGTATAAGGACAAAAGTGCAAAACCAGGGGTGAACTTGCAGTTACCCATCAATTCATCCAGATTATGTTTGAATAGTGTCAGAGAAGTACTTTGTTTTATGTGGAGAGGAAGATGATTCCAAAAAAGTTCTCCGTGATATACATTTCTCTCCAGCATTTGTGTTGTCCCTTATGAGCAGGGGCAATCTGTAAAACTGAATGCACAGGCACAAATCCATGCCATCCTTTTGCCCCTATGAGCCATGTATTGGGCAAAATTGGGTTATATTGGCTAGGCTTGTACGGGCCCTCAAGCTGTTAGCTTAGTAATCTTCTATGAACTGATAAGACAAGATCTCTTGAGTTGTTGTTTGCTCCTATTGGGCTTATGAATGTGTAGTAAGTCTGACAGGATCGAGTTTAAGATCTGTAGACAAGGCAGAGATCACACCTCAGTAGCCTATATGACACTGAAAAGAGGGACAAGATTTTTAGATAGCCTGCATTGCTTTTTTGATTTAGGCCCTTGATTTTCTTAGTAAGATAGCATTGTGGGCATTCAGGTTGTGTCACACATTCAGACAGGTGCATACTGAAGGGAGTATTTTACTGGATGATTGGCCTGTGAGTATGTAATGCATTAGAATGATCACATCACTGGACTTAATGACATTCCCTTGGTGATTAGCTATGCATTGAAAAAGGACTTTTAATGTTGTGAATGCATTGTTATCTAAATGCATTTTATTGCTTACATAGATTCCCAGGTCCATAACTGCGGCATCAATTTTCAGGGGTATGTTGTTACTGTGAGAGGTACAAGAGACTTCTCCCTTGCCAGAGGATATCATTTAAGCATTTCATGGCATTTACTTTTGGTCAATGGTTTTGACACCAGCTATTGATACGGGAAAGGCCCTCTTGGTGGATCTTGCTGTTCTCTGGAGAATACGTGATAGCACTACATTTACAGCAGTCTGCAAACTTGATCAGTCAAAAAGCCTAAACAGCAGCTTTTACCTCCAAGATGTAAATGACAAAGAGGAGTGACCCAAGGACTGAACCCTGAGGTACTGCTAGTAACCGGTCTTATGGAGGAGGTAGAACTGCACACCCTAATTTACTGGGTTATGTTTGTGAGCAGTTGTGCTATTCAAGGAGTTCCACAAGGATTAAGATTTAGTTGGGATAGCTTATCTATTATATCCAAGTGTGAGATGGTGTTGAATGCCTTTATGAAGTCTAGATTTGCTAAAGGGTTTCTGGATACAATTTAACCTTAAGGATGGCATATATTGCATCTAGTTTCTAGACATGTTGTGGTATCTAGACGTGTATGGACACCATGCATGATTGAAGTGCATTTGCTGTAAGAACATATTAAACAGTTCTGAACATTCAGCTATACAGAAGTATGTGCCGGGTTCAAGCACCTAGGCAGTGAGACATTTCCCTGTGGTACATTTGGTTGAGGACACGTGGCTTAAGTGTCATTCAGCTTCAGAGTAGTATTGCTATTTGCAAACTCACTGTGGGCAAAGAGAAGCACACACTACCATACCCACAGCTTTAAGAACCAAGTGCATGGAGCATGAGAAGTAACAAATGTTGAGTTCAGTGTACAGTACATGCTTATGTAACTAAATCATGTAGAAGTGTGCTACAGCATGGAGCATACTCATCCACCTTCACCAACTCTACACCCTGCATCCTCACCATTCCTCTATCCTCCCTCTCATTTACACAGATATATTCTGTCTTAGTCCTATGACCTTCATTTCTCTCCTCTCTAGAGCATATCTCCACCTCTCCAGGGTCTCCTTAACCTGTTCCCTACTTTCTCACTACATATGATGTCATCTGCAAACATCATAGTCTGTCAAAAGATGAATGTATTGCCATGCCTTTCCTTTAGCAAATCTTACTACCTCAGAGAAAAATGGAGCCTTCTCAAGAGTTATAGTCATGGTATATTCCTGCCAGCTTCTTCTGTTTTCCTTGCTTATATCTGCAACTCATTGCTAATAGAAGAAGTGAAATGGCTACGTTCATGACATTCAAAAGGTGATGTAAAGCCCTCGGTGTACCTTCTGGCCCCCATTTAAATGCAGCTTCCCATTACTAAGGACAGTCATTACCCTTCCCATATTGCTAATGCTCCATAGACACTGTGAAGGGGGTAGTGGTCCACACGCACACCACTTATAAATGCACTACCCATTGTGCACTGCATTTTTACTGCCACTGACGTGCTCTCTGGTCAGCCTGCTGCTGATGCCTGCCATATACTGCCTGCTGTCTCCTCTTGCCTTGGAGACCATGGACATTGTTTTCCTCATGTGTATTTGGTTACTGAAGTCGAGGACCTGGCACCACATTCTTGTCTTTGCCCACAGGAAATTTGCAGACAGCCATGTCACTTCAGCCATGTGTTCCCAGCCAAATGTCCCACAGGGAAAAGTCTCCCTGCCTAGACATCTGAACCCTTATGTGCCATGTTGCAGTCAGGCAAAAATGACTAATGTTTTGGCATGCAAGTGGGGCTTTATGCTAGATGGCCTGCATTCCTTTCAGTTTGGTTACCATAATTAAAAGGATTAGTCTTTTCCTTGTGTTTCTCTTCCATAAGATGGCAGAATGAGGACCACCACCTCAAGCCGATGCTGCTCAAACAGATGGTGAATGTATCAGTCTCTTATTTATCAAACCATAACTGGGTATGAGTGCTGATCTTAGAAACCTTTTCATCCATAACCTAAGCAATTTTCCAGTGACATTTTACAAAATAAGACTTCTAACATTTCTTATAGCAGTTTATCGCTATTGAAAAAAAATCACAGGCTTATATTCTTAGAATTGTTGATGCATACAAAAGCACCACTGGTACAACATTTTGTCTTCGGTAACAGATAAAAAAATATGTGGATACAAGATCTTCATTTGTGTAGTATGGTAACATACAGTGTAGCATTACTACCGACTGTGTTTTATATAATACAGCATTGAGCTGCTATATAAAATAAAATTGAACTACAAAACTGCATCATAGAGGACTAGCAACACCCGTTTATTGTTTTTAGTGCTAGAGTATCTTTCTGTGGTTTCCATAATTTTAATTTAAAGACAAGTTTGGTGACTCCCTGTATACTACAGACATTGCTGTCTCCCTGCAGCAGCACAAGGCAACTTTTTTAAATGGAAATATGTAGTTAGGTGGCTGACTCTGGCAGAGGAATATTGGATACCTAGTTTTTGCTGCTGTTTTCCACTGACAAATGATAGCCATCTAGTGTGTGCAGTATCCTAAAAGTCAGGAGGAGTTAACATGTAGCACCACTAAACAGCATTTAGAAGGATGGGCAGGTGTTATAATTTGTTTCATTTTTTAATTAACCACGTTATTCAACTGGGCTATTGCCCATTTTCAGTGCAGGCCAGGGGTAAGAAAACTCTCATGTATATCACATATGTGGAAGAAGTTTCAGAACATAATTAAGTTAACTAAAAATATGTGTTTTGAAGCAATACATTCAGTAAATGGCGAGATGCAATTGCTGGAAAACGTTTAGCTGTAACCATTCTCACAAGTGCTTTTCGACATCATGTGTGGTACTTATTAATTTTCCAGTAAGCTGTTACCATCTCTGATGTCACCAGGTAGTTTAGCATGCCAATATGTTAAGCAAAGGGCTGAGTTTCGTGCCGGCTAAGGAGTCCGATTTGGCTGAGGTTTTGATCGATTTAACATTGTTTACACATAAGCTTAATTTGGCACTCTGGTTCAAAACTGACTCCCATAACTCTGGCACAAACCTCTCTAAAAAGCTAGCTCATTTAACCCACCCTTAAATAGCTGGTTATCTCTTTGAGAAAATGTGTGAATTAAAAATTTGGAAATCTTTCTCTAAAAAGCCATCTTGAGACTATAACTTATCCAATGAGGAGGCATTGTTCAAAGAATTATGTAGCAACAAAAGTATCAGGATAATGAAACTGGACAAGGGTGGGGGAATAGTTGCGCTGGACATCATTGACTATAATCGTATGCACGATTTGCTTTTCACCAAGACTTATGTCCAGATATCCAAGAATGCGCTCAATATTGATTATTCAAAAATTGATATCTGTCTTTATGACATGGTTATGCAGGGGGGAGTTAACAGTGACACATACGATTACTTACTCAATCAGCATCCAGTGGTAGCGGGCATCGTTGGGATACCCAAAATCCATAAAGATCTCCAAAATCCACCTTTGAGACCCATAGTGGACATGGGTAGAAGCAAGATCGTCTACATAGCCAAATATGTGTACAGCCTACTAAAACCATCCATCATTGAAGTCCAACATATTTTTAAGGATTCTTGGGATATTTTGACTAGGCTAGTTAATCTCAGGTTCACAGGTGATTGTATTTTGGTCTCAATAGATGTCCAAAATTTATAGTCTCATTCCCCACAAGGTAGGGTTGGAGTGGTTGGAAAATGATCTTTCTGACACAGGACTGTTGTTGAATAATGACATTAACACTGCTTGTACACTTATGGATCTGGTTTTGACCAACAATTTTCTTTACTTTGAAAGTCAGTTGTTCAACAGTTGAGTGGGGTGGTCATGGGGGCTTCTTGCGCCCCAAGCTTTGCCAACTTGGTCATGACCTATTGGGAGAAGCATTATGTATTCAATAGTCCCTTTGCCGAATGTTGGGCATTCTATATTCATTTCCTGGATGATATTTTTATCATCTGGGATGATTCTGCTGCAAAATTGAACAACTTTTTCGAGTATATCAATGGTAGTACATCTTTCCTAAAGTTTGCCCATATGTTTGATCATGATTCAGTGGCCTATTTGGATGCATTGATAACCAAGGATTATTTGAGAAATTGTTTTTGTTCTAACATCTAATGAAGGAAAAAACATTTTTTCCCAACTCTTAGCTCCATTTCGATAGTTGGCATCCACAATTTCAAAAGAGGGCTGTGGTCAAGGGGCAGTTGGTCAGACTTGCTCGTATGATTTGTGATGATGCCACTTTCACTGTTGAAAATAGACAAATTGATTGGCATGCTCAGTAAAAAAGGTTACCCCCATGAGTTGGACAGTATTAAGGAAGAGGTTCAGGGTAAGAGGAGGAATGTTTTTTATAAACCACTACTGTCTATTCCTGGTGGTCAAACTGATCACCATTTGGCTGGTAACAGCTTGTCCAAAGAAACACAACCATCAATTGTTCCTTTTGAAAGTTCACTAATAGTCACTTTTTTTGTTAACATCTATGATGTAGTGGACACAGGGCGTAATTTTTGGTCAGTTGTGATGAGTATCAATGAAGACAAAGAATTGTTTGGGGTCAAGCCAAAGGTTGTGTTCAGAAAGGGCAAGTCTTTCAAGAACCTTTTAGAAATGAAAGGTGACGCGAGTTGTTCAAGTAGACCTAAGGGCATGTACAAATGCAATCATTGCAATTATTGTCAGCATATTTTATTGTATTCTCATTTTTTATCAGGAATAGGAAGTTTAAGGTAAAAAACACTTCAATTGTATATCCAAGGGGGTGGTATATGGAGCTCTTTGTCAGTGCTGTAATTAATTCTACATTGGAAAGACTAGTCATAAGATGCAAGAAAGAATTTATAAACACTTGAATGACATCAAGAAAGGGAAGAACTCCAAAGCATTCTGTAGGCATATTTCAGCTTTTCCTGACCACCACTTCAAGTTTGTAGTGATGGACTATATGGAATAGGATGCAAGGGGTTTTAGTACATTAGGAACACCAACAGAAAGAAATTAATCTGGATTTTGATGTGTGATGCCCTTAGTCCCCCTGGGCTTTATTGACTGCTGTTCCATTACCCCAATTTTAAAACTGAAAAGTATTGGAGGGGTAATTCATCAGTCATCTTTATAATTTGTTGTATATACATTGTTGTAATATGTTTGAGACTGTGTTTTTCACTCATACACACAAGTTTTGATCGGTTACTTTTTTAAGCATTATTTGTATTGGTCGGTTTTAACCACATGACTACAGGATGTTCCTTTATATTGTGCGGTTTATGTGATTACTGCAGTTCTGATGAAGTCTTGTAAGATTAAAGCGCTTGACTGCTGTTTTTGCTCAGTAAGTCTTTGGTGGTTGCTACTACTAGCTGTGTGGTTTATACTGGACTTGTGTGCTCCCTGGACCTCCATCAGTTTTTCTTGTTTGGTTCCTGGTTTCTTTTGTCGGATCTGAGAGAAAGCCAGGGAAAGCTAAGGGGTTAGCCTAAAGCCCAAGTGCTTAAAACAAAACGAAGAGGCTTATAATAGCACAATTTAAGCAGGCTATAAACAAGCAGTAACAAATGCAACAGAAAAGATGCAATTGAACACTTCAGAGAATAAGCTGCAGCAAGTAGCAGAAAAAGGAAGGTGAAGTAATGGAACAGGAGGAAACACAAATACAGTAAAAGAAGCTGAATAAAGTTTTTTTTTTTTTTAGTACTAAGGGAGAGAGGAAGAACAGAAGAACATTCAAGGTTAAGGAGCTATGGGGTTTAGCCTTCCCAAATGATCTCCATTAGGTAGAATGAGCTAATGAGATGGGACTGGGAGGAGTGTCCCTTATCAAATTTACAGTAGGGGTGGGCAACAGCAAAAGCCACAAACTATAAAATCGCAACAGCAATTGAAAACAAAAATTCAAGCACAGATCAGCAAATATATAAATGGAGACAGAATAAAGTAAATAATTCAGTCAAACAAATAAAATAAAAACAGCACCGTAAACTAGTGCTGAACTGTTACACAAATAAATTTAAAAAATGCAGTACTGATAAGCAAATAAATACAACCAGTGCAGTGCTGATAAGAAACACTGAACAATTAAAGTGCAAAAAGTGTACTTGTGTAGCTCTGTAATTCAGATTAAGAAACACTCTTGTCATGTACAAATGGAGCTCTGGCATGATAAACTGTAGCAGTATTTTAATTACTGTATGTGCATTAGTCTTAATCTCACTCAAACTATGTATTCATTGTTATGTCTTGCACAGGGACCAAAGCAATGTAATTTTGTTCTGCTTGCACTGCTGTGTACATCTGATTGACAATAGTTTACTTTGACTACTCCCTGCCTCTGTGTAGGTTTTATGAAGGTGCTGTGTATTTTCAGCTGTATAATGTTTGGTTGTCACTATTTGTACTTTTCCTTTTATCGTAAACTAACACCAGTGGAGCACACAAAAGTATCTATCTCTTTTTGAGTGGCTCGTCTACAGATGAAGTAGGGTTCCTTGACCATCAGTTGCCTGAAGAATAAAATACTTAGGAATATAAGCTTGATCGCTGTTTTCCAAAATAAATATTTGCTAGTATGATTTCTAAGTGTGTACTGGCAATAATTCAATTAATTTGTGAGATTTCTCCCTTGTTTATATTAGTGCGATCATGGAGTTGGTATAAATAAGTTTTGGGGAAGGGGCGTGAAGGGCTTAAAGATTATTTTCACCTTTCTGTATTTGGTGCATTATTTATCAATGTTTTCAGTCCTCTGCATTTTGGAAACTGGCATTTCATAGTAGAACCCTTTTTGTGATAGAGGCAAGCAGTGTTCTTAGGATTTGTATAGCATTGTAAACACAAATTAGTGGGCTGTAATGTTTAATCAGCTTTGAACATTAAACCTTGTATACAGCTTATTTCTTTAAAAGAAAAAGAAAGACTGAATTTTTTTCCTTACATGTGTTTTTTTGTTCAAGCCATCATTGGATCAAACAGTTAGAAAAAAGCTAGAAGATGCATCTCAGATCTAGACTCCTATGACTTTTGAGGCACCTGATGGTCCCTGTACCTCTGGTTTACGTCATTTATTTCTTGTATGCTTATTGCAAACTTGGGCAGTAGACGGTAACTGGGGCCCTCATGGAGTCAGTTGTCTAGGGCTCCATTTGAACCTAGGGCTGGCCCTGTTGACTACAGTCAGACATCTGAGGTGTATAGAGTCAATATAGTAGCTAGACTGAGTGGGTACTGAGAAGTCTGTAATCTGTGTGATTAACAGTGAGGAGGTATAAGGCAGTCCGAAATAACAGAGAAGGATAACCATTACATTAGACAAGGTCAGTTGATGGTGTACTTTTTCTGTTTGTAGTACGGTATACCACTGTGATCTAATGTTTCCATGAACAACTGAGGTATGTCTAAGGAGAACCACATGTACCACATGATGGAATGTTGAGGGCCACTGTTCTTTTATCATCTTCAGGTGGGATACAGCAGACTGCTTGAAATATAAGCAGTCTATTAGTAGCACAAAGCTTTGTACTGAAGTGGACACCACAAGGCAATGGAAAGAACGAACACAATTAGACAAACTGAACAGATACATGAATTAAGTAAATGACAGTACAGAGTTAGTATACAAGTAAAAACCCTTCTTAGTTAAGTCACTAGAACCCTACCTCTCTAAGTCCAGGATAATGGTTATGTTTTGCTGTGGGGTAAATGGGAGAGGCCATCAGTAGGCACTGATGACACCAGATACTAGAGGAAAGCATGGCATTGTACATCAGGAAATGGTACAGAATCACAGTTTCCAAAGCCTCACAAATACTACACACAATGTAATTTCCAAAACAAAATGTTCTGTGCTTTGGCAAGTCAGAAAGAATGCCCTGAAGCCAATGCTGGAATGCGCAAAAAATTACATTTGTGACAGAAAGTTTGAGGATAAACGCCCTGTCAATTTTTTTTTTCTTGTGTAACTCTGTATCAAACTTTAATGTGATAGTGTCTTAGAATTGATACTTTGGACAGAGAAGGGATGAATGATTGACTATAGACACCAAACTGTTTCCCAGGGGATATGAGTACATTAGTGGCGTACTTGTGGCAGAATGTTGCTTAACAACCAGAGGATGTATAAGAAAACCACTAGAAACAATTTTAGGAAAGATGTAGAGAAACATTTTATGTACACATCTTGATATAAACAGGAAAAAGGTACAGCTTGCTGCACAGTGCAATTGATATGAATTAGACTGACTTGATTTTTTAGCATGCACACAACAATGATTTATATTAAAACTGATTATTGTGGTCTTGTGACAAATCACATGTCTGTGGAATTGCTGCTGACACTAGAGTACCTAGCTAGGCCTGGTAGTCCTTTTTATTTCATCCTTGTTTGTGCATTAAGACACTACAGCGCATGCAGTATGTTGCTGCATTTCAGTGTATATTAGTTTTAGTCTGGTTATTTTTATATAGGAGAGGAAAAGAAAGCCTGGCTGTATGAAGTAAAGCTGAAGCTCTGACTACATCCTAGATGATCAGAGTGTATGTAATGGCTTGGGCCCTTGAAGAGCCAGGTGTGTGAATTGGAGTGAGTGTCAGGATCAGCTCACCCATTTTGTATGTGTGTGTGGGGCGGGGAGGATGCTCCAGTATTAGTGAAATCTTGTGTGTAAAACATTCCCAAGCTGATGACCACAGTTTGGAGGGAGGGGTTACTGGATTCCCTGTAGTGATGCAGTGCCTCAGACACTACCTGTAGAGGAAGAAGCCCAGGGGGAAGAGGTCTTTCTAGTGTCTGCTTGGAAAGATACTTGATCACTTATTAGGGTTAGATGGATAGACACCTTTGAGTCCCAGTCTGTAGAACAAGACTGACTTACCAAGCTCTTGAGACAAATGCACTGGTTTACAGCCAGGTCTGATAGAAAAGGTCTCTTACAGGCCTTTGTTAGAGGGAGTGTAAGCTGGATGCATTTGACCATGGCAAGGGGCACTCTCCCTCACAGTAGGTGAATGTGATGGCACATGCAGAGGTACAGAGCACCCTCATGGCTGCCAGGATGACTGCCTTCACCAAATATTTCAGTCTTGATCCCAGATAAAATCCTGAGTAGGAGAATAAATGGGCATGTCTCATGGGGGAAAGAGGCTTAATGGTCAGACATGGTGGCAAAAAGCATGTAGCAAAAAATGAAAGAACAACACATTTTGCTGCATATACAACTAAAAATTAAATGTGAACTTTATTTTTGATTTTTTTACTGAAATACTGTGGGATGTTCAGCTACAGCTTGATATTTCCAAGTACAAAGGTCGTGGGAAAAGGCATATATAGCTTAGGTCCTACTCATTTAATTTCAAGTTTGCTCTTCTATTGGAGTGAATTGCTGTGTTTAAACAAAAGCACAGTTTGCTATTGAAGCTGTAGAATCTCTCTCTCAAATGGAAAGTGAAAAAGAAAATGGATGCAGTGTGTTGTATAACATAACAATTGAGTACAAAAAATACTTGGGCAGTAAAGTAGTATGCCTTGAACTGTTAGTGTCGCAGTCCCCTGAGACTATCCTTTTATTGCCAGTAGAGGTGAGCAGTTGTTCCTGTCAAATCTGTATGCTAGACCCTTAATCCATTCTTTTAAAGTAGGAATGTTGCCAGAAGGTTTCGGTTTTTATGCTCAAACCTGCATTTTGCTGTCTTCCGCCACACTTTGCATGTAAAGGAAAATGCATCTCTTCAAATATTGCTTCTGCAACTTTGTGTGTGTATGTATATACATATATATATATATATATATATATATATATATATATATATATATATATGTGTGTGTGTGTGTATATATATATATATATATATATATATATATATATATATATATTCATTTATTTGCTGCCTGTACAGTTATAAACTGGTTGTGTTTAGATCAGCACAAGGTCAGGTCCAGGTTTTAGCTCATGTAGGGGATTACCTCACAGTATTGTATACTAACAGTATATTAGGATCACACTTAAGCTTGTCAAGTTTTTGACCTACTGAACTTCAAGAAGCTTTATTGTCTTAACAGCAAGTTGGTATGCTCATCATGGTGATCTGTGAAGAAAGTTAGTGATTGTTTTGTTCTAACTGTAAAAAGTAATGTAACAAACTTGGAAAGTGTTGGGTAATATAGATTTCACTTTTTTCTGTTACTAATATTTATTTTTAGCATTAGGTTTTCTGATCCTGTGTTGACACCCTCATCAGTCCATATTCCAGGAGTTTCTATCAGAAATACAAGACCCATAGCTGGAAGCTAAAGAGATATGAGAAAATGTGTAGTATTGACAAAATAAATACCTAAAGCAGAATTTGCAACAAAATGTAATGCATTCAACAGTTTTTGATGGAGGGCTTCACCTCCCTAATATCTGTATTAATTCTCAGATCACCATACCTTGGAATAAGGGGAATACACTGATGTAGCACAGCCTCAGATTTAGTATATATTTCCCATATTCACAATGATTGCCATCATCTTACCCTAAGAACACAAATTCATTCATAAAATGCATAATTCTTCCTAGACTTTACCAGGGGAATGCATGATGCAGTAAATTATGCACTTAAGATGACAGATTGGGAAAGTACCATCAATGGCATAAATATGTTTGCTCAGGATATATTCATTTAGTTCTGTGATATTAACTTCTATATTGATAAATATGTAAAAGTAGCACATGTATGTACGTAAATTCAAAAAGAAATAGTCAGGAACTTAGTACGCCATACAACAGATAGATGAAATACTCCTGAACTTTGAAAAACTATTCTAGTTGCAAAAACAAGTGTAGATTAAGTAAACTGCATGGTACCTGAAAGATAGTGAACCATGTCCGGGCAGGACAATTCTAGAGGAAAGTCTGGAGGAGGTCTGTAGTGATCCTGACATGTAAATTGGTCGAGAGGAAACATGAAGGTTGAAGGTTACAGTGATCACTAACAACCACACAAAAGAATAAATGAAAAAAACAACAAAATAGCCAGTGGTACCAAAGAGTACAACATTTTAATAAAAATCCTTAGCACCTTGGCAAATAGGCCTTCCAAGAGTGATTTTATTACACATACAGACCAGCTTTAAATACTCCTGAGAAAATATATATAATTAACAAACACTTAAGCAATTATCCAGTAGTAAAAAATCAAATCACAAATTTCCAGTTGCACTCTTTATTGAGTCCAAAAGGCTCTAAAGTGCCATACTTTAAAATAAACAATGTTTCCTACCTTAAAAGTTTTTCTTTTAAACTAGTAAGTTATAGTGAGTTGGTTTTCAGATGCCAGGCTGTCCGACAATGAAAGGGCCCTAAAGACCCTAACTCCTGATAGATGTGGCTATCACATCATAGTGGTACACCTGGGAAGTGAATGGCATGAGCTAAAAAAAATCCTGAGGGGCAGGTAGAGAGCCATGTCGGAGCTTTCCATGTGTGTTACAAATGCAGATAAGAGTAAGACATTGGCCCTTAGTAGAATCCTCCCTTCATCTCAAAATGTGGCTAGATACAAAGAAATGATAACTGGTTAAATGGTATCATTCCAGAGGGATCCAGAGTGTGTGGTCAGCATGGGATGAAATGTTAGATGATCCTCCTTGCTTTATTAAAGATGGTCTTCCAAGTCATTAGCTTACTGGCTAAAGCCTTTGCTTCACTCCTATTGCCTTTTTAAGCACTTGATGGGAATTCCAGTTTAACATCAGTCCCCAAATCAGATCCCATTAAGGAGGCTGTTCTCATTACCAAAAGTCTAAACAATAAATTGCCTGGTTTTTAGGCACTGCTGTGTTTGGATAACATCTGTGTCAGCATAGTTATGGGGACTGTTTAAAATAAGCACTACCTCTGTATCCAGGTTATGTGCTTTTCATGTCTTCAGACCTAATGACAAGTTTGGTGGAGTCTCCTTTTTTTTTTTAGGGAACATATTCCCTTCAGGTAGATCCATGGGGACCCATAAACTGAGCTTACTGAACTACAGATCACTTTAGGTAGGATTGTGTTAACTGATAGCTTGTTACAGAGAACCTTTTTTGCCCTCTGAACAGGTAAGATTCCACAGTGTTCTTAAATGATTTCTGTTATTAGCAACAATTCCATTATTTCTGGGTGACTTTAACTACCCTTTAATAAGCTGGGGCATCTATACCTCTAATGTAAGATATGTCCAAAGATTCATTGACTTAATAATTAAAAACTCCTTCGAGCAGCTGGTAAACCTGCTAGAGTACGTCATTCTTGATCAGATTCTTACTAATATGGCCCTCTTACACTACTTTCCTGATGTATCCTTCTCCAGCGAAGTCTGAACACAAACTTGTGACTTCCTCCTTTAAACTTTCAAAACCCCTTATTGCAAATTAAAGTGACTTTATGGACTACATCTATGCCAACAACCACCTACTGTATGATGTGTGACCTATAGGTTCATAGATGTTTACTAGGCTAACGACCACAAGGACTTTTATAAGCTTAGACATGCATTCTAAATCTCAAGTTCTGGTACCCTTGATAGGTGTAAGCAGGGTTTTGGGAGGTGAAATATTTGCAAGCAGGGACCTGGGAAATTAACCATTTACAGGCTGCTTGCATCCATTCAAGACATAGGTGCCAAACCAGGGGATGAATTTCCTGTTCCCTTTCCAACTGTCCAAATTACACTTGAATTGGGTTAGGGAGGAATTCTGCTTCACATGGATTGGAAGCCTGTTCCAAATAAGGGGTAGCTTCTGGGATGAATAAACAGGTTCATAGTTAATTACTAGGCAAGCTGCCACTGTGAGCCATTTTAAGCATAGCTAATTTCCTTCCCAGTGGTGAGAATCAAACCAAATACCTTGTATATGTGAGGCAAACACCTTAGCCATTAACCAACTCTCTCAACCTTATGACTGCACCACCTGTGACCTTGATATAGTAGCACTCTTCATTAAGGAATTCTATACTGATTTAGAAAATTGCATAGAGGTAGCAATCTCTACCAGAATCTAATGTCACAGGAAATTTAAAAAACATACCACACTACTACCATAAACTCTACAACAAAGAAAAACTACTTACATTATACAGCAGACCCTAAACCCTTTTTCCACAAGGAAGATGTTAAAAGCATTGCCAAAATAAAAAAAAGTCTACTAAAGGTGCCCACGAGCTTGAACTTACACTGGCCTAGGAATTCAAGGATAATATATCCTTGTTTTGCTATGTTAGAAAAAACAAACTAAGAAGCAATACCCTACATTGCTCTGAATTTATTCAAAATGGCCATTCCTGTTCACCCTTGTAGACATTGCCAATGTCTCCTTGCAAATGGTATTTGAAAATAAAAAGCACAGAAAAAAATGTGCTGTCATATATGTATGTATGTATGTATGTATATATATATATATATATATATATATGTATATGTATATATATATATATGTATGTATGTATATATATATATATATATATATATATATATATATATATATATATATACATATATATATGTATATGTATATGTATGCATATATAGACCAGTTCTGAAGTCGCAGTATCATGGTATGAGGGAAATCCCTAGTGCACCAGCAATTTGGCCATCCAGGGAAAAGTTGTGCAGTTGCAAACTAGTGATCTTAAAAATGAGGGTCAGTCACTAGTGTTTCATTGATAAGCCCAGCTCCCCATATAGACAAATATAAATCCAGGGTTATGACAATCTGCAGACCTTTCGAAGAGCATATTAAAATGTAAATCATATAAAGTTACACAAGCGAGAATTGTACAGCTTGAGTAGGTCTGAAAGTGAACATTTTTTTCTATGACAGTTGGATGACTTCAGATAATTGGTTTTCACAAGTAAAGGATTCTTACGACAGTATTTCTTAATATAGAGGTATAGCTAATGCTACAGGTAAATCTGAACTGGCATGCAAAAGGGATAGCTTTGGGAGAAAATGGATTGTATGGTAGGAACATTCAACTTAAGGATTGCCTTTGCAAGGGAATGCTATGGTATTTGAACTATATCCACATTGAAGTTGGATGTACAAAGCATGCCCAGAAGCCTAGTTAATTTTATTCACA
The DNA here is from genome assembly GCF_019279795.1 of Protopterus annectens. Lineage (NCBI taxonomy): Eukaryota > Metazoa > Chordata > Ceratodontiformes > Protopteridae > Protopterus > Protopterus annectens. Next base: position 358,142,805 of record NC_056750.1, on the reverse strand, counting down.
GGCTATTTCACAGAAGGCTGGATAGCTCTCAGTGACGATTGATGACAGCTAACCTTGCCTAATTATTCTGGAGAATACATTAGTGGATGTTCTCCTTCTTCGTGGCCTTAAATCATTGCCCCTCAGTCATTGAGGGGTAGGTATGGGTAGGGCATGACAGACCCCCCCCCCCCTTAGTAGTCATCTAATGCTGTATCTGGACTCCTCAGTCTCTTCTATAATTATGGAACAAAGTATTGTATCTGCTCTGAAATGGAGTTATGAGATTTTCAGCATCTGAAATAGTACAGGGGCTAGAAAGAAAATAGATATTAACACACAGAGCAACATAGCTGAAATTATCATAAATGTTGTAATAGTATTGCAATAACAGTCATGGAAAAATGTTTTGAATTTTAGAAGGCATTTGGTGAAAGTATAGCTATTTAGTCCTGGAGAACTGAAGTCTGATATACCAACTGAGTTCTTGATATACTGTAGGACATGATTTATTGCTCACTTACAGATTCCTAGGGTAAAATTCATCAGAAAAAAAAAAAACTGCTGGATACTTTTTTAAACTTGTTTAACACCTTTATTAAATTATCACTAAAGACAGGCAATTATATATGCATTTATATAACAAAAAACATATGAAAAGATTCACAGTTTCCAACATTATAGACCACATATATTCTGCACAGTCATTGTCAATCCAACATAACAGAAATTGCTTAATTTCTGCCTTACCTTAAACCTTACTCTTCCTCCTCCAAAACATTATTCTGTAAATAATAATAATAATAATTCTGTAAATATTGTTCCCACTATTTCCATTCCTTTTTTATGTAATTTGCTACTACCGTTTTCTAAAGATCCCCCCCCCCCCCACAGTCATTCCAATGTCTTATTACTTGGATATTTCTCCCCATTTACCATAAACACTGTTCAAACCTCTGTGTGCATACTGTTTTTTCATTACTTCTATAGTTATTACAGATGTATGGATTTAATTTAAAATGTAATTCAAATTTTATATCACAAACTTTGATAGGCATTTGCTAAACAAAACAATAATAAGTCTCGCAATGAAAACAGACTAAGCATTAACAGAAAACTTCTCTGCCCTTGAAACTTGTATACATTGAAATGGCATTAAAACCCACAAAGAAAATGCATCTGACCAGTGGTGGATAAAGGTTACCTTTGGGCAGTTTTCAATCCACAGCCCCTTGCACACATTTTTAGAACCATGCATACATGCATGTGTTCTGAGATGCATTTTCCTGATTGCATTAAAATAAATATTTTGTATAATATAGCACAATTTAGTAGTGTGTTTAATCTGTAATTTTGAACATTTTTCGAGTAAGCAATGAAATGAAACTTATGAACCAGTAATGACAAAACTGCCCATTTCAGAACATTTCAACCACAAAAGGTGACTCAAAACTTTTGTCACTACAATCCACTATTATCAGTCAATATGCACAGTCTCTGCAGAAAGTAAGTTATCTGTGTAATTCCAGATTAGAGATCTGTAAGTTAATAGGTTGCTACTAACAAACAAAATTTATATTTCAGTGTTTTACCTACAAATTCAGTGCCTACTGCACTCGAAGAATAAAACGGACTTGTATTAAAAAAAAATTGGTAAGCTGGTAATATTGTAATAGGGAATGGATGTGAAAATGACAATGTGTTCATAGATACTAGGCATCTCATAAAAAGGAGGACACACTCTTTCAGGACTACAGCACCCCCACTCCCCTTAAAGTACAAACAGTATCAATCCATTTACATGCAATGGGAGTAGAACACCCAGCCTTCTGCATCAAAAGGAAGTATGGTACCTGTTGTGCTACTAATATTGCTTTCAAATTCTATAGCACAGTGACAACCATTTGGTAAACAAAACAGTTCACTGAAAAAATACTTGGCATAAGTAGCAGTAAACTTCTCTTAACTTGAAGCTCACAATTCCTTGAAAATGCACTGAAACTCATTTTTTAAGTAGTCTGGTAGTGTAGGGGATTCAGGCTGTCATCTCATTAATTATGTATTTATTGACATTTCATTACCAGCAAAGTCCAACAGGGTAAAAGCCTATTTTCAGTTGAGGCCTAGGGAGAAAAGCTCCAAATTTTACATAACATTTTAAGAACAATAATTATTCAATCTTCAAAAATAAAACAAAAATAATTATAAATTGAACATAATATAAAAACATTGATTAAGAATCGAAACAAGGTATATGACAATCATTTAATATTTTTAGAGAAATTTTAGACAGATTGTAGAGAAACTAAAGGTAGGTTAGCCTAATATAAGCAGAAATTGCAATATGAAGTGAGGGAAAAACAGGCTTATGGTATATTTAGTGAGAAAGTCAGGGAATAAGTGAAAAAGGAGGAGTAAGGAGGTATAATGAATGAAAAGGTACAAAAACACCCTTACCGATGGACAGTTCATCCATGCAAATGTGTTTTAACATCTAGGCAACAGGAATGTCTTGTATTTAAATTCCACATGCAGAATATGGAAAAGAAGCAAGAAGTGCATCAACGCATGCAGGGACACAGACACAGAAGGCATCCTTAAAGAGGAATGCCCATAAAGAACTTTTTTTTTAATGACAACGGTAAATGTTATGGCAGCCGTCTGGCCAGCTGGCCCTAGCTGACTGTGTAGGTCACCTAGTGCTGGCTCTGGTTCTGATTACAGCCACCACAGCTTTCTTACAGGATGTTGGTGCAGCACCTCCTTTTAAAATACTGTTAAAACTTTCCAGATCTGTATCACATTCTTCCCTCATCTTATAGACTTCCATTTGAGTACCTTCTCTTTCTGCAGACATTCCTGCAGATTTGATTATATATCATCTTTAACTTTGCTTATTTTTTTAAGTCAAACGTCTGTAAATGTTTTATATTAATTTAGTGTGGGTGCAGCTCATTGGACCAAAACTGTCATGCAATGTTGTTTAAATTCCCTCCCATGCAGTCTGTTTTGTCCCAAAGCTATTTTTTAACACCAGTTTGTTTTTATTTGTAATTTTAACCACCTGCCTCTTTTAAGAAAACCTTGTTTTTATGCAGCCATTTACTTGTTTAAAAAAAAAAAAATCCTGAAAGTCCAACTGTACTGGATAAAATTGTTTGCAGTTTACATACAAATAAACTCTTATTTAAGCTGCAGTTTTCACACTTACCATGTGTGTGCATGCAAAATATCAATATGGGGTTGTCAGCCAAGCTTTTTAGAGTGTTTCTGAATGTCAGTATGTTTATTTTATTTTACATTTGTTTACAGGGAGAGCCCGACTTGGTTAAAAGCCCATTTTCAGCAGAGGCCTGGGGAGAAAAGCTCCAAAGACACAAACAATAGACCTAAAGCTCTATAAGACAGAAACAAATAGACTAGTAAGCATTACATAAAAAATAAAGATACATTCAACAGTAGCGAAATGTTGGTATAGCTGTTGACAATACATAATGTTTGTAGGGCAGTTGAGATAAGCAATATGATAAACAATAGATAAACAAAAATATGCATAAATTAAGAGAGGAGAAAAAACTGAAAGGATAAGGGTAATTTTTCTAGAAGTTTACATTGCCAAAAAGCCAACAGATACCCGAGCAGGCATAAGTATTCGGGGCTGTGCCAGTGCAGACTTTGGGAGAAGAACTGATGTTAGGGTGTAATCTGTGTATCAACCTGAGGAAGACTGATACAGAAGGTAGGAGGAGAAAAGATTTATTCTTTCTGGGATGAGCTTGAACTAAAAAGGATGATGTAGGGGGCTTTATATTCAGATAGGGATATAAGTGGAGCTGTGTTAGTGGAGGGGGGGGGCAGGTTATGAGCTTGACAACCTAGTCTAAGAGCTTAGAAGGGAATGTGCAACGTGAAATATTTATCAGGTAAAAGAGTGAAATTGGACTGAATAACAATTGCCATCAAGAAAGAAAAAAAAACATTTTTTAATGTATGTAAATTAAAAAAAATGTTACTGTGTTTTTTTTCTGTTAGTGTGTGCCTGTCTCTTAAGTGATAATTTTTTAAAAAGTAAGCAAATAATAATTTGTCTTTCCTTGATAGAAATCATTGTTTCTGGCAGGTAAAGGAAAATCAATGAATCTCTAGGTTGTGCATTTGGTATGCCATGAAGAACTTGCAGATTCCTTAAACTTCCATTTGTATTTTAACACCTCCCAGAGGTGTTCCACAGAAATTATTGCATAAGCTATTCAAACCTTGGAATGTGTGGTAAATGTAATTGCTAGTAGTTTGAAGGTCAGATGATTGAAGAGTGGGACAAGATTGCTAATGCAATTGCTAAATGGTGATAATTTAATCTCTTGGTTTAACAAAAGCTAGTTTATCATAAAAGCAAAGATCTGGAAATTCATAGGTTGTATTATAACAAAGGAATTGAATCATGATGCAGATAAAAATCACAGTGATTGTGCAAATGTTTATACCAGCTTTTTCTCAAAGTGCAGTCCGTGGGATTTCCTGTTGGGCCTCGAGAATTAATAATGCATTTTCTGATGCGATTTGGCCTCTTCACTGTCTATTTTTTTTTTCTGGATTGTCTGGAAATAAATGGCTTTGTCTGGTGTCTGGATGTATTGATCCCATGAGCCCCTCCATTCTTGAAGGTGATTGGATAATCTCAGTTTGCAACTGCAAGCTGAGATAAACAATCAGCACAAATTCAAGCATGGCAGAAACTGAAGGAGAAATCCTATAAAATTGCCAAGACTGTCTGTACTGTGGCTCACATGGGAAGTCTATATTTGCACAGTAACTCCACCTGCTCAACCAGCGACAGATCAGATAGCAGATGGGTTCCTGAGGGCAGTTATTTGAAGCCAGTGAATCTTTGAGCTCCTCTGAGACTGTATGCTTGTTAGGTATGTGTGTGTTCATGTTGCTGTTTATACACTCAGGCAGCACTTTTTAATAAATGAGAAGCTGTTGCATTTTTTTTTTGGCCTGGTGGCTGGCACAGAAAGGTGAAGGGAATTTTACTGAATGGGTCTCTTGGGCAAATTTCGTTTTGATGCCTATGCATACTGTACCTGGATGTTTTACTGAAGAGGTCTCTCTGTGAAATTATGTATACCTGGACATAATAATGTTGTTGCTTGGGGAAATAATTTGTGTATCAGGGAAGTGCTTGTGCATACATGGTTAGACTGCTTAAGTGGCACACCTAGAATTTCCTCCTTTTTTTGTGTTTTTTTGTGGTGCACCTGGAATTTCCTCCTTTTTTGTGTACATATGCTGAAGTGACCGCTAGGCAAAATACTTTGTGTCATTTTGGTGCTTTTGCATACACAATACAAACTAAGGAAGGGGTTACTTAGGAAAATAATTCATTAGTGTGTCAGGATTGAGATTTTACGTGTCAGTACTCACTGTAAGTCTGTTTAAAATTTGGTTTATTAAATTTTATTATTTAATTATCACTATCACTATTAATTTTAAGTAAACTTTTCCTTGGGGATAATAACATGGAACACTGGATTAAAACTGGTACTCTGAAGCACAAAGCTGGTGAAAGTTGTGAGGGAGTGAATAGTGAAAAAATATTAAAAATAGTGGAGACACAAGTAATAGTCAAGATAAATGTGCAAAACAGTGAGCATACAATAAATACAGTCAAGAGAAAAATGTGCTAAATGTAAATGATTATCCTGTTTGCGAAAACAATGACTGTTTAAAGATTCTCAACAAAGGTGTTGCAATAAACAGTGATGAACAAGATAATAAAACAGTTGGAAAGAAAAGCAAAAAAGTAGAGAGTACAACAGTGATTTTTTTTTAAATTGGGATTTTCCTGCATAGGAGATAAAGAAGATCCCAGCCCACAATGTATTTTGTGTTATGAAGCTATTTCCAATGAGGTAATGAAATTCTCCAAATTAAAGCTTCATTTTGAAGCTAAACAGAAGGAGTGCATTGGGAAGCCTCTGCAATTTTTTTCAAAATAAATGCAAAGATCTTAATTGCAATAAGAGTTTAATGCATTTCATTGCTGCTGGTGGAGAAAAGGGCAATGCTACGGAGGCTTCATACAGAATATTGCTACTGGTGGCTTGAAAGATTACACTGTAGCAGAAAACTTGATAAAACCTGCTGCAAAAGTATTTATTTATTTATTTATTTTTATTTTACATTTGTTGACCGGGCTAGTCTAACTGGATTTGAGTCCATTTTCAGTAGAGGCCCGGGGAGAAAAGCTCCAAGCATAAGTAGTAAAACACAAGTTAACAATATATAACAATATATAACTAGGCCATGTAAGAAAAAAAAACAGTACAGTGGTAGCATTGGTTAAAAGCAAATATATAGTAATGTAATTATAGAATATAGACATTATGCTAAAAGTTTATTTTTAGGTAAAGAAAGGCAGCTGTACTAAAACACAAAGTGGGTATGTGCACAACAGAGTAAAGTCCTTATAATTTTTCCTCTTATTATGAGAAAAAAAACAGAAGCATGATTAGGAGGCCTAGGTTAGAGACCTAAGATAGAGGGGTGGGGAAAAGAGTATGAGTAGGAGGGGAACTAGATTTTAGTCTGGGTTAGCACAGGGACAAAGCCACTGAGTTTTAAAATGTTCTTTAATATGTTTTTTGAATAGAGAAGTAGAAGGTAGGTTAGATAGTTCAGGAGGGAGCTGATTCCAGTTTTTGCCTGAAGTGTTTGTGAAAAGTGAGTCACCAGCTTTATTATTAGATTATTAAAGTAATGGCAAAGATTATGCTTGGGGAAAAAACAAAGAATGGTATCTCTAAAGTACCCCTTTCTAATGATACAATTAAATGTCAAAATACCATGCATGGCTGAAAATGTGAAATGTCAGCTGTTATGATTACGTCGGAGTATGTACTTTTCACTTCAACATGACGAGTCTACCGATTTGGTCGGTGAGGCTCATCTCCTTGCATATGTAAGATATAAATATTTAGGAAAAGTTTTTATTCTGCTAAACCCTGGCTAGTAGGACTACAGGATCAGCTATTTTCAATGCATTAAATGATTTTGTGATAAGTAAAAAAGTGGATTGTACACCATGTGTCAGTCTTTGCAGTGATGAAGCTGCTGGAATAACTTGCAAAAGGAAGGGCCTGTCTGCATGAGTTAAATCTGTTGCACCATTGGTAACAGCAATGCACTGTAGCACTCGTGAACAACTTGTTTGCTAACAATAAGCTAAATAAAAATTTATAAATCACATCAAAGGTCGCCCTTTGAATGCATCTATTTTTAAAATATTATGACATGAAATGGGTAGCAAACGCATACAAATTTTATTTCATACTGAAGTTCAGTGGGTTTCATGTCTAAAAGTTTTTACCTGTTTCTTTGAATTGTGAGACGAGATCAAAATCTCCCTCCATGATGGTGTGAATGTCCAGTGTTTCACCTTCTCGATGGTGTACATAATTTCTCCTGGCTTTCTAAAGTGGCATACCTAGCTGATATTTTTTTGAACCTTGCTTTGCAAGGAAAAGATGTCACCATCTTTAATGTTCAAGATAAAGTAAGAGCAATATGTATGAAAATGGAACTATGGAAGAAACATCTTGGAAAACAAGACTTTGAGAGTTTTACTACACTGAATGATTTCTTGATGACGACTGACAAAAACATTCCTGAGATCATTAAAGAATTCAAAGAGCACTTACGAGGACTTTGCAGCCAGCTGAAAAAAAAATATTTTCCAGACCCAGCAACAAGATTTGAGTGGCTTAAGAGTATTTTTACATATATGGAATACATAAAAAAAAATCTGGTTTACATTATATATTCAAACTTTCTAAACTTCGAATCCCATATGTTCGACAACATATGATCGAAGTTTAAAAGTTCGAATATATAATAAAACAAAAAAAAATTACCTTAACGGTGCAGGCAAGGGGGCAAGCCCCCCTGCACCCACCACACCCCCCCTACATAAATATATCAACTCCGAGATCGCACTTCAGTGCAGAAAAGGGAAATTCTACCATTCTGCATTGAACAGCGCTGTTATGTTTAACCTTCGAACTCTTGAAATGTCGATCATATGGTGTCGACCATATGACATTCGATATTTCAAGTGTTCGGAGTTCTAATAGGAACCCAAAAAAACATAGAGGGGAAGCTTTCATCAAAAGAGATGGACAATCTTGTCAAACTATCCTCAGATATGTCCTTGGTTTGTCTTTAGAGAGAAGAGTTTGATGGACTTTTTGCTCCACGTATAGTTGGAATGTCCTGGACTTGGTGACACAGCACTGAAGTACTTACTGCCATTCCTCTCAACTTATAACTGTGAAGTTGTTTTTTCAACACTTGTTTGTCTGAAAACAAAAAACAGAAGTCTGCTAAACATGGAGCAAGGTATGAGACTAAAACTCGGCTTCAAACCAAAAATAACTTTTCTGGTTTCTGAAAGTTGTGTCATTCTTCACATTAATTTATGTAGTATATTTTGTTCTTTTTTTATATGTATCCACGCAATTCCATGAATAAATAATTATATATTTTACAATTATGTCACTTCTTTGTATTACAGTATATCCCAACTTCCAATTTTTATTTGACTTAATTTTTTGATGGAATCAGTTCAGGACTAACAATAAATGCAAAGACCACAATTTTACACTTTGATGCGGCATTTGTAGGCTGACTTCTGGTGGTGAAACATGCTCTACCATTAAATGTGATTTATGGAAGGGGCTAGTGGTCCACTGAGTTATGTGTTTTGTCCAAGTGCCCCATGATAAGAAAAGTTTGAGAAACACTGGTTTATGCCATAGGACAAGTAGACATTGCAGAAGATTCTTAAAATGACCACAGTATTTTGCATGGTTTGTACCCAATATATCTGGAATAACCGTGTGTAAAAAGGCTGCTCGAGTAAGATGTAGCCTGGGAATGATGCTTTCAGCAGGAAAAGAGATGCTCTCTGAACTGATTTTGCCGGGTTCAGTGAATTTGGCATCATTAACCACCTGTTCAGCACTCTGCTGTGTGCTGCTTTTGAGGTTTCTGGCATAGCTGAAGGAGGCCTTATGGTTGTCTTTTGCCATGGATTTATCTTGACCTCAGAATTGGATGTATTGAACTTAGCCCTCTTACCTCCTTATTTAATATGATAGAGTTCTTATCTTTGAGAGTTACACTTCCTGATTTTAGCCACAAGATTTTTTATTGTATAACCTGTTTAATTTGGGATGCCACCAGCATGGTTTGCTTTTGGAGTTAGGTTTGGGCATACTTCTGGTAGGTGCAGTAGCCTCTACACAGCCATTGACATGGTTGTACAAAGTTTCTGTGAACAATTCTGCATAGGCTAATGTGTTTTCTGAGTTTGGAGGGCATATTTGTGAGTACGAGGTCCAGTATTTTTGAACCTTTAGTGGTCATATACACTAATTGGTCAATGGTGTTTTTATTTATGAAGTCCAGGAATCTCTGTGCTAACAGATTTTGAAGCTGTGTAGGTTTCCCAGTCTATAGAGGTTAAAGCTCCCCATGAGTAAGGTGTTAGGTCAGATGGTGTGCGTCTCTAGTACATGTTAGTATGTGGAACATGTAGGGTGAACTTATAGCTTGCTGGGATATAGTATAGGCATTTATCTATAGTGACCTGCACATGGAGAAACTCTGGTGCATTATCCTGTTTAACCAACCAAGAGGAATGCTTGTTGTTGATGTATATCAAGACACCTTCATCTTTAGTCCCAGACTGTGCAGCTACAGGTCTAAAAGTATGCAAGGCATTGAAACCTTGCACTGCCGATGTATTCTGTGGCTTTAAACCATGTCTTGGTAACTACACTGACGTTCTATATTTTCCAGGGTGAGGACAACTTGGAAGGAGTGTAGTTTTTGTCTAAACTCCTGGAATTGAGCAGTAATACCTTGAGATCTAGCTGAGTTGATTTTGCTTTGTCTGTAGGTTTGTCACTTTGGCATATGCTTAAAAAAGGCTCTATTGGGGAGGATAATGTGTAAGCAAGGATTTGAAAGCCTAGAGGAGACGGGTGCAGATCATCCTTGGTAAAGCAACATGGTCCTTTCACCATGTCTTCCCATGCTGACAGATACTGAATTGCACCAGAAATTCAGTCAGTTAAAATCAGTCATCTTTTGTTCATATTGTGAAATCAACCTTGGTGAGGGTAGTGTGCCGCTCAGAGCTAGGCTCATAGTAGCCTAAGATGCATAGTCTGAAAGATCTGTAATGTCTCTCTTCATATTGTATAGGGAGATATGTTTCTGGTCATTTACATGTACATGGGCTATGATGGAATCATACTGGTATCTGTGGTGTAAAGAGTCAATTATCACATAAACCCTTATCTTCTAGTTTGCCCTGATTAGAAAGATGTCAGGATGTCTTAAAGTGGAGTTCCCTATGACAAGAGTCCTGGGAAGTGTTTGGTTGCCTCCTCTGAGTGTGGCTGTGTGTGTAGTGTTCGGTATTTCTTTTGTTGGTGTGTGTGTGTGTGTGTGTGTGTGTGTGTGTTGTGCGCATGGTTTTGACAGCCTGAGTTGTGCTTTGTGTACACCTCTTGCAATACTGTATCAGTTATTTTAAGGATTAAATGGTTGTCAGTAAATGTGAAACAATTGCTACATTTTCTGAAGAAACCCATATCCACCAGGCTAGCTGCAGAAAAGTTAAGACACTGCATATCCATGTTGTCTAGTTCTTTTAATTGATTACCTACAGAGGTGTGGCATACAGGAGTTCACAGAAGGCTGTTAAGGGTACTTTTTTTTGGGGAGGGGTGGTGGTGGCAGACTAGGCTATAAAATGCTAAATCCTACTAAATGTAATTGTATTGCCACTCAGTGTGCAAATTAGCTGATCTGTTTGGCAGAGTGCAAGGTATTTGCTCTGTGTTTCTGTAGGGAAAATTAACTTTTAGATGTTTGCATCTGTACAGGACACTGGCATAATGTGCATCTCCTCACAAATGTGCCGGATTTATATCAGCTCTGAAAATACAGAAAGCTGATTACTGAGCCCTCTGGCCAATAAAACAACTGCTGTGCGGTGGTGGTGCTGAGGTAGCGTTGTCGCCTCACAGCAAGACGTTGTCCTGTTTGATTCTCAGCTAGAGCATCTTCTGTGTGGAGACATGCGTGAATGGGCGTACCTTCGTTGAAGGTTGTGCATCAGGGCTGCCAATTTGGCACGTAAAAATCTACTGCCAATCATTAGCGGACCGGAATTCTGCTGTGGCGACCCCTAACCGGGAAAAGCTGAAAGACACAACAACTTGAAGTCCTTTTGTGTGTTCTTCAGCTCAAATAGACCAGTTAAACACCTATGCAATGTAAAAAATCCCAGTCCTCCAGTATAAAAAGTGTGTCTGAAATGCAATGCTGCCACAAACAAACAAAATTAAGGAAATGCACAATTAGAGGCAATAAGTAATTCAAAGTATCAACAGCAGTGTACTTTAAACAACTTATAAAAGTGTGATTATGCAGTATAAGCACTTTGCTTTGTGGAAAAGAGCAAAGAGACACTCAATTGTGTCAAATTTATGCAGGTACTATAACGAGGTAAGCTGACTTACAAGCCCTCTGGCCAATAAAATAACTACACCCAAGGGTCTCTAGTGTGTTTCTCAACTTGTATAGATCAGTCTACTATCAACTGTCACTGCATGGAATATCCTAAGTCCTCTTGATGTAAAAACAGAAAAGAGCTTGCTGGAGTGCAAAAATACAGAGGTTTATCCAACAACTAACTAGATAATGAATTCATAATAAGTAAATCAGCAGAACAGACAATGAAATGCAAAATGCACTTTTCAAAATAAGTACAAAGAAAGGCAAATCAAGATGTCAACAACAGTGTTGAGAGGGAAGAGCTTTCAAAGCTCAGTTTACAGTAAGGTTGGTCAGATTAAAAATCAGAGCAAGAAATGAAAGGGTGGGAGGGAAAAATCACCAGCAGCGAGTCAAACAGTGCTTATAGTTTTTGTAGGCTTTGTGTCTAATCAACGACAAAGCTACAGATATACTCTGTGTATTTAAGTATCACTCAAGAAACTAACTAGTGAAAAAAAAACACATGAAATGTGAAGCCTTGGTAATTTATATGCCTAGATGATCAAAAACACCAGGCCAGATTTCTCAAAATAGAAAACAAAATGGAACAAGTAATACAGAAGCAACTATACTGGTTTAAACAACTGCACATCAAACACAGAAAGATTACTTTTCCTTGCTTCTTTGTTTAAAATCACCAGCATGGAGTCAAACAATGTTTGTAGTTTTTGTAGGCTTAGTCTTATCAGATACATGACAAAAGTTTTGTCGGAATAGGTAGAAATGCTTGCAGAAAGTTTTTGTACATGTCACCCTTGACCCGACAGAGGATGGCTTTTATAATAAGTTGTCAGGTTACAACTCAGTGGGTAATTTTTGCTGTTGGGGCTACCCCACCCCCACACCTGTATTAACCACCACACTTACCAGCCTTATACATACCAGCTCAGCAGTCACACCAAATATAAAAAGGAAATACATGAAAACAAATTAACCAGTGCAGTGCACACTTAAGAACTCACTGGCAGTGATTTCTATGGAAAATGATGGCTTGTAGAGTTCCAACATTTGTGAGTTGAACTCAAGAAGCTCATGCATTTTGTACTTGTATTACTTTGTAGAAAAATGGTACGACAAAATATAAAATAGTTTTTAGAAGTGCTAGAGATTCATTTAGCCATTAACTGGTGACAGAAGAACATGTAAAAGAATTTCAGGTATTCCTGCAGCAAGATAGGCAGGTACTGAAAGATATTGCAGTGGAAAATTGACCTGAGCAAAAAATTCAGCAATGAAAACATGAAGTCTTGTATTTATTTTACTGGAGAAATAACGTATTCATCAGCTGATAAAGTATAGTTTCCTGTCAACTGAAGAAATTTACTGGGAGGATACACAAACCTTATCTAGTATAGTGAAGTGCGAAGAGGGAAGAGTAAACAGTACTTAGTATGGACCTACCCCATCTGCATTGCACACTGAAACCAGAAGTAATAAACTTCCAACAGAGGGGATAGTAGCTTATCCAGACCCATATCATCCATGGAGTCAATGAGAGATGACTGCTCCGTTTCAAAGAAGTGAAGCATTTTATCTCCATAGATTATTTCTGGGAACTCTGAATAATAAAATTGACAGAGCAACTGCGAGATTACCTCATTAAAATCTACATTCTTGAGGCAAAGAATATTTTGTTGTCATACCAAAGAAAGCCAGACAATATAAAAGGGATTAAGAAGGTTTGTGAATCCATGGGATTTCAGACGTACAATATTCCAGCTGCACACAATGACATCAAATGAGCATGTAGAAAGAGCTGTTGAAACAGTGAAAAATTCTCCTTAGAGCTGAGAAGCCTTTGATGTCTTGTCATCATGCAGCTTTGAATATAGGAATAAACTATTGTGGAAACTCTTGACAACTCAGCTTTTAATGGGTAGAAGGTTAAAAAGCAAATTACCTACTGTGTCTATATGTTACTAGTACCTGAAAATCAACACAGTGAAGAATTGCTGGAGAGAAATCGGCAGACCGAAATTCTACGGTCACAGAAAATGCAGAAGAGTCTCTCTGCCTCAACCTGTAAATCTGATAGAGTGAAAATGCTGTTGACATGGGGAGTTTGCAGCTGCAATTTAAAGTTGTATGAAAGGCAAATTTACCAAGAATGCTGTTAGTATAGCCCTGCAGATAGAATCCGATATTTGTTTAAGACGCATGTTAAATTAGCTACCATTAAAGCAGGTAGACAGACACACAGACTATTTGAGAGTATATTCAGGATAGAACAGTTGCATGTATTATAAATGGGAGAAAATACTTTATTTGAATAACTCTGACATGTAGTGCTGTGTTAAAGTAAATTTTTAAGTAGAATAATATAACGTATTCTCTTTCATATGTGCATAGTTATCATTCCTCTGACAGACACTTGATTGAGGCTTTTATACTGAATCAGTCTTTTTCCACCCCAGGAGTGTTAATCAGTACACAATGATGTGTATGCAGTGTTTATTCCTTTCTTTGTCTGTGCATTCTTACCCGGAGATGGGCAGTTCCTATAATTAAAAGAAAGTCATAGGTTGGGCCTTATTGGTTCCCTTCAGTGTGTTTTAATAATTAAAGAAGAAGAAGAAGAAAAGACATACAAAAATTGTTCAGTGTCACCTGCATTGTACCACACAGGAGTATTACATGTTGGTGTAGGCATTTCTTTGAATAGCTGCCAATAATTACATGAGATTGTGTTCCTGTGTGATAGCTACACTGTACCATCAAGTTCAATAATGAATAAAATTAGTTTTATTTAAGTATTGTTTTGTATAGTTAAACAGTAAAGTATGACCAGAAATTGTCGTAGTAAATCAGAATGAGAGTATAATGTGGAGTGAGATGCAGCAGATTTCCACATTGAACCAGGAGTTGATTAATGTAAATTTAGCAAAGCTGCTTTGAATACCTCTCTGCTACTGGTAAAATGTGGTTCACTTTTATCATTGTTTCTGTTATCCTTTACAAATCAAGAGTTGCAAACATTTGTATAGGGAGCTAAGGGAAGCTGTGACTTCAGGAGTTATGTATAGTGGGTAGCTGTTGGGATTTCTTCTTCTGAAATCCAGAGCTTGCTGCACTTCTGATATTTCTTATTCCTGTATTTAGATGCATGCAGTCCCCCAGGTTTTAATTCTCGGAGTATGCTCATCCCTTGTGCTACTATGTTTTTTTCTGCCACCCTGTAAGTTGATGTCAGTACTTGTGGTTATTGTAGGAACATTCCTGCAGTCAGTGTGTAAAACACAAGAACCTTCAAAGTTTTCTGGTAGTCACTAAATCATAAACCTGGAATTTGCTGTGGCACTGCCCTTATATCTGAGAAAGTAATATGACATTAGTGTGAATTCAAGAATACATCTTTATGGAGTAGGTAAAGTACAGCAACTAATGGGAGACTTCTATCTTATGACTTTGAGTTGGTGCTGTATTGAAGGGAGGCAAGAACGCTGGGCAAATTCGCTTCCTGTAAAGTCGGTCAACACTCCACTTTAATTTGCACCATGTTTGCTCTTGAATGAAAGAGGCATCATGCCCAAATTTGTTGTCAGGCAATGAGAGGTGCAGCAATGTTGGGAAGTGCATTCTGGAGTAGCAACATCACCCCTACAGCAATAACAAGTCAAGGACGTGACTTCATACAGGTAGCTCAGTATTTCTCTTTGAGGTGACTTTAACTTCAGATTTGTCCTCTGCCTCATGAAGTCCACTGTAGAATGGCTTTTACTCCTGCAAGAAAGATGATCAGTGGGTCCATCACCCTCATGAAATGTCTCCTGAGTGATGCCATATAGCTGTTTGTTCCCTTCCTAACATGTTGCTAATATTTCTGGCTGTGTTTCCGCATACCCCATCCCCTCCTCTTTGGTACCTCCATAGCTCTTTATGATAAAATGTCAGCTATGTTATTATGCTTAATGGGCCTTAAATGTCTTGGGGAAATATTCTGTGTGGTAATTCTAAGAGCTGGAGAGCCCTCTGGCTAGGCGTGGACTGAAAGCCATTGTCCTGCAGTAGTAGTTATTTACAAACCCTACCTCGGAAAAGCTATGTGTAATGATATCAGCACATCTTTAACACTCCCCTCCCACTTACTTGAGCCGCTGAGCTTCAAAGTTCTGAGTCTGCACCAATCACACAATCCATGATTCTTTCCAAAACATGACCACCCCCCCCCCGATAGGACAACTGGCTGTTCATCCTATCCCCCCACCACTCAGCCCTACTTGTGGCCTGAGCCCACTTTCAAACTTGGGTCATTGAACTAACAGATGTCTTGCCTTTGTCTGAAGGATGCCATATATTCAGATACTCATAAGAAATATTTAGATTTATCTTTATCAGGCATTAATGAGCAGAAATATGTGACTTTCAGTCCACTGTACTGTACAAGTCTTTTGATGGAATAAGTAAAAGGGTATTTTTCTCTGCCACTTTCGGGCTTCAGTCAAGTAATTGCCCTATCCATATACTACTCCTTCCTTGTGAATCAGGCTCTGGAAATTCTGGCAGATCTTCACAAGTCTGAAGGAAGGAAGGAAGACAGCCCTGGAAAACACCTTTATCAGTTATTTCTTCAGTGGGATTTCACGTGATCCAGTGTTAACCAAGCTGCAGTTTGATGATTATGCTTAGTGCCCTCTTTTGATGATGAACTCAGACAAGTCATCTTGTATTTTTTCCATGGTGGTATCATTTTTCAGGACTTTGCCAAGGACTGATAAAAGTTGAAAATGGAATCTACCACAGTGTAAAGTCTCTGACAACATCCGGCCTCATCTCTCTTACTAGTCTACTCCAGTTTTCTAAGAAGCCCCTTAAGAGGAGGGAGGGTCCTGTGTATCAGGCCATTTAAACAAACCCCCCTTCCAGTGGTCCCATTTTAGTTTTCATAGTTGATGACTCCACTGACTTAGCAGGCACAGTCCTGACTATCTTTTGCTTCTGTCCTTTGGAGGCCAGTCTCTCTGAGCTTGACCAGGCTTTTAGAACTACTGCCATGAATCATTTTGCTATATACTTAATCAGAGATGAATACAGTTCATCAGTAAAGTAGTGTTCCGGAAGGAACTTTGCAAGGGAAACAGGAAGTCTTTGCAGAACACTTGAGGTCAGACTTTAAACTAAAGGGAAAAGTATATCCTATTTTCTGCCTTTAAGAAAGGTAAAGAGTTCTTGTCACATTTTCTTTCTGTCTCAAACACGTCTTGGCCCCACCTGGTATGCCACATTCTGAATAGCAGCTCTCTAGGATGTTATGCCTCTTTCATTGCAGAACATCTGGATTGTGTTACCAAACATGATGAGCATGTTCTTGGCACATCAATGTCTGTTTTCGGCAGAGGAGGTTCCTTTACTCTGGGTGTAGGCATCAGTTTGAGATGAAGGTGTTGCTATTTGCTTTTCCTGTGCTCAGTTACCAAGGTGATAGTTGCGGTGGTAGAAACTTTGCAAGACAAAGACTTCATTCCTGGTTGACTGAATCTTGGTGGACTCATTCTGCAACTATCTGGTAGTCTACATGGACTGAATACTCTTGTGGTTGGCTGCAGGCCCTCATGGTATCCATAAATTAAAAGTCTCTTCTGTTCCTAATATAGAGGATTACCATCTTCAGATTATAATGTGAGCATTCTTCACCGCTACTCATTTGTGCTTATGAAGCAGGCCAAGGATCTCATGAGTTGGCAGCCCATGTGAGGGACCTGCAAGTTTCTGTGCTTCTTGGGTGCTATTATAACCATGATCTTCACAATACTAATTGCCCACATGAAAGCTTACATTTTGCAGTGGAATGTCAAGTGTCAGAAGCTCTACTCTAAGCTGTCATACCCATGTGAATTTTCTTTTGTGTTGGCCCTTGTACATTAGGCAGAGAGATGGGTGCTTGCTTTTGCTTTTACTGACAACTTTGCATATGCTGATGATAGAGAGGGATAAAGCTCTGACAGTGGTCTCGATGACCTGAATCCAAATAGTCATTTGGGTCTTGATGGAACATGCCAGGAGGAGTAGGAGTGCCCATCCTAGGGGGAGGTACACACACTTGTGGCATACTCATGCCATCTGACGTCCCTTGTGGAGACTGCGAAAATAACTGGGAGGTGTTGCTTGAAGGTGTGCAGCATTTTTTGTTGATGTTATTCCCTTGAGGAAGTGATGGGAAGTTCAGCACTGCTTCCCTCTGCATGGTCCACACTTATGGTATTGTTTGACACACAAAATGAGCAGGGAATTAGAAGAAAATACTCCCTGGAACTGTGTGATGCTGTCCTAGGTTCCTTGATGTCCTCAGCAGCCTCGAGCATGAATTAAGATTAAGGAGAAAGCTCACATGATTCTAATATCCGATAGACAAGGAGAGGGCCTGTGTGCAACTGATGGTGTGGGGAACCAACATTAGGTACAAGTAAAATTCACTGAACACCTTCCTATCCAGTAGCAATATCTGTAACAGTTTCTGATGGTCGAGATATCACTGAAGGGTGGAATGACTCACCTGAATTCATACCTTGCTTAAAAGCAGTGGACCCCCTAGGGTGAATTGGCTTCATATAAACCAGCTGGAGCTGCAGGAATCTTATGTGCTTTCAGAGTTCTTCAGGTGGAGCTGACAGCAGAGCTCCCTTTTGCATTGGTCAGACAACCAAACTACTTTGAACTTCATGAATAAACAGGGCAGTTTCTGCTCATACACTTACGTAGATTAGAGCTGCAGGTTTCGCATTGCTCCATAGACGTTGGCATCACCTTGATATCCGTTTACATCCTGGAGAGAATTATTTGTGATGCTTCACTTTCCAAGCCACAGGTCCAGCCCTGTTATTGAGCTGCAGATTCAGGCCAGGGTCGTCTTTGAGTTGGCACCCAGGCAATGGCATTTTTTCTGTTTGGCTGACATGCCTGAATCCAGTCCCCACTCACTCCTCTTGCATCAGCAGGAGAAGAGGGAGTTAATGGTGTCTGCTATATTTCCAGCATAGGAATGATTCCTGTTGTAGCTTTCCACCATTCCCCCAGATTCTTCATCTTGTCGCAAAACTCAGAGACCAAAACGCATCCCTTTTTCCATCTGTGGTCAAGAAGTATATAATTTCAGGTTCTCTGCACTCTGATAGTGCAACATGTCATCACAATGCAGCCAAGGAAATCCTATTTGGTTGGGGTGACTGATGAAATGCAACTTTCTAGCTCATACCGCAAGTGTTGACTCATCTTTTAGATCTGTTGGTCCCATTGAACTTCCTAGTGGAGGACTAATATGGTACCCTTACTCAAGATGAAACCAATAAAATAGTAAAATTCAAGTCCAAAGTCTAAGCAAAGCCACCTTAATACCTCTCAATCTCTTAGTGCAAGAAATCTGGACAAAGCATAACGTAATGAGGAGACAAAAGCCTAAAAATTGGAATAAATTATAAATATTGTTCTTATAAACTTAGAAAGTTTACAATAGTAAAACGCACAAAAGCAAATAATTCCCAAAAAATGTCACATGATGCCTTCTCCTTGAAAAGAACCAGACACCAGGCAGGATAAGGTTATAAGCGCTTTTGTTCCCTTTATTCACACTCCGTACAAATGGAACTTCATCAGATACACACACCCTTTTTTTATATACAATTCAATTAATTAATTACACCCAATTAACTTAAATTAATTAATTAGTTGTGTGCTCTCAAGTTAAAAACACATTAATATGTTCTTTCTTTAAAAATATATAGCTATGTATAATACATGAATAGTTCTCCTATAAAAACACATATATAATAAACATTTCATCTATTAAGAAAATATATTTATAAATAATACATATATTTGATACTAACTTAATTGCTTCCATATTCAACTACTTGTACCACTTTTGTCTAATCTCATCTGCCTTTAAATGAAGCAAGCTCCTTAGAGAAATCCTGCCGTTGATACCAGGAAAAACTGCGGCATTCAACAAAACCTGCCAGCGTGTTTCCCTATATTCTAAAAAACAGGGCCAATTACCCCCCTCTCCTGTCTACCTACCTTTTCCAATAGATAGAAGAGGAATTTTTTAAAATCCTTACAATTTATGCTGTCTAAATAAGGCATTTGTTTTGTCCTGTCTTTTAATTGTATAAATGTGTTGGTAAATTTGCTTTTTTAACTTGTTTTCTGTTTTTCCTATATAATATGCACAGCATGACTGGCACAAGGCCACATAAACAACTCCTTTTGTATAGTTTTCAGAAGAGGACCCAACATTAAGAACCTATTTGAAAGGAAGAAAGACAAAGATAGGATTCCATTAGGTAATATGAGGAAATGCAATGGCTGCAGGGAATGTAGATACATTTATGAATGCAGGAGTATAGTGATAGAGGGACACAATAGAATAATTCCACTGACTGAATTATAACTGTAATACAAAAGGAGTTGTTTACATGGCCTTGTGCCAGTCATGCTGTGCATATTATATAGGAAAAACGGAAAACAAGTTAGAAAAGTGAATTTTCCAACACATTTATGCAATTAAGAGAAGACAAAACAAATGCCTTATTTAGACACAGCATAAACTGTAAGGATTTAAAAAAATCCTCTTCTGTGTATTGGAAAAGGTGGGTAGATGGGGGCGAGGGGTAGTTGGCCCTGTTTTTTAGAATATAGGGAAACACACTGGCAGGTTTTGTTGAATGCCACAGTTTTTCCTGGTATCAACGACAGGATTTCTCTAAGGAGCTTGCTTCATTTAAAGGCAGATGAGATTAGACAAAAATGGTATAAGTGGTTGAATATAGAAGCAATTAAGTTAATATCTAATATATGTATTATTTATAAATATATTTTCTTAATAGATGAAATGTTTATTATATATGTGTTTTTTATAGGAGAACTATTCATGTATTATACATAGCTATGTGTTTTAACTTGAGAGCACACTTAACTAATTAATTAATTTAAGTTGATTTGTGATTAATAAATTGAATTGTATATAAAAAAGGGGAGAAGTGTGTAAAATTTTGTATCTCTTGAAGCTCTGTTTGTACTGAGTGTGAATAAAGGGAACAAAAGCGCTTATAACCTTACCCTGCCTGGTGTGTGGTTCTTTTCAAGGAGAAGGTATCCTGAAACTTAGAAAGTTGCTACATTAACAGGATTTGTCAGCATGCGTTTCCTGAAAGATATTAAGTGTGAAACTCAAATGTATTTTTAGTGACTTCAGTCTATAGTGATTTGCTAGCAAACCACAAATTTTGAGGAACAGGCAATAAAAATGAGGCAAAAATCTGGACATCCTGTGAAAATCTGTAAAGGTGAGAGCTATGTCTTCAATGTTGGCTCCATGCAGGAGACTTCACCTCACCCTGTCACCTGTTGTATATTATTATCTTGAGGTTGTACAATCTCTGGAAGGCTACCTTGTTATACTGAATTGGTATGCCACTTAGCTGTGACTCATTTATGCACACAGTTACCTAGCAGTAGTCTCAAATGTAATAAAAGCTATCAGGTTGTCTTGCCCGTAACAGGTATGGCCTGTGTATGCGAGTAAAGTATTATGCAGTATTATCTCATTTACTTAATTTGCAGATTGTTATATATCCTGGGTATATGTTTGTCTTAGGCTTCAGTTATGTTAATTTCTAGGGTATTTCTGTACAACTGAATGTTGTGGAAGGCAAAACAATTACCCAGAAATGAATAATTAGGAAATTCATTGAAGAGGCCCTGCTAAATGATAGGCCCTCCACATGGCTTTCACCCTAATGATTTAAAGTGAAAACTCACTGCTAGAGAGCAATTGAGCAGAAGGCCATTGGAGGAGGTTTGATGGTCTGTAAGGCAGAGGGGGGAAGCATACAAAAAATATTCACTGAAGGCTCTGGAAAAGAAAGCTCCATGCTCATGTTTTAAGCAGTCTACTGTTACATGATTACCACAGTTTGGCCCTCAGTCGTACTCATGCTACATATAGCATAAGCTGTACGTGTAGCACGCCTTAACCTATGTGTTCTAAATAGCTTGTAACAACATATAGCATAAGATGTACATGTAGCATGCCTTAACCTATGTCTTCTAAATAGCTTGTAACAATATATAGCATAAGCTGTACATGTAGCACGCCTTAACCTATGTGTTCTAAATAGCTTGTAACAACATATAGCATAAGCTGTACATGTAGCACGCCTTAACCTATGTATTCTAAATAGCTTGTAACATAATGCTTTTGCGGTTGTTTAATGCCTTACTACAATATCTTCACCTGTACTCAAATGTATTTACTTGTACTCAGATGTGTTTTGTATTTGACCTGGAAATTTTTCTGCATATGTTGTACATTGC
This sequence comes from Protopterus annectens, assembly GCF_019279795.1. Taxonomy (NCBI): domain Eukaryota; kingdom Metazoa; phylum Chordata; order Ceratodontiformes; family Protopteridae; genus Protopterus; species Protopterus annectens. The sequence goes on along the minus strand of NC_056750.1, from coordinate 358,120,884 downwards.
TCATGTATTTATTATGCTTGAGGTATGGCTAGAATCAAGTCCTATACCCCAGTTAATCAATAAATAAAAAATATGTAGTATTTATCATTTGTTTACACACTTAAGGTGAGTTGGTCCAAAAAGCCAAACAGTGTTTAACTGTTTATGCTTTTCCCCTCCGGGGTACCTTTCTCCAGGATTTGATGTCTCAACTTTTTTGTAAAAGCGTTCATATCCCATCTGCATGAACTAACCTGTTTACACTACATATAGTGTGTATTTTGTATATATGCCGTTGTAATCATGGTTATTGAATGTTTGTATATTCAGTTGATTTAACTAAACTTATTTTATTTTTATGATATTTAATCATGTGCACTGCACTTCTTGCATTGTATATTAATTCTGTGCTTCTGCTACTGTTCATTTTATGTTATGCTATGCTATATAAATACTTTTGCCTGCAGGGTCTCCAATGAAAAGATGTCTTTATTACCCAGCTGGACTTTCCCGATAATCAAAATGGAAAATAAAGTAAAAAAAAACATTTTTCCATTTGTATTAAAATTTTATTTCCAGGGCCTGTATAAGGATAGATTACAGTATGTGTGTGTGTGTGTATATATATATATATATATATATATATATATATATATATATATATATATATATATATATATACAAGCCATGTGTATATAATGCTTAGTAGTTCTCTCATTTCATTAGGTCTTAGCTTGCTTTTTTGTGAAGCTTGTATGCCTTTTCTGCTTCTGTGATTTTTTTTTTTTCTGTAGGGCTCCAAATCATTCCATATCCCAAGGATAGGCCACTAGGTAAACTGAATTGTCCTTAGTTGTGCACCCTGACCAGGAATGGTGTAATGCCTTGCACCCTTTATTCCAGGGATAGACTCAAGGCCCTTCCTGATCTGGGATTGGGTAAAGCTGATGTCCAAATAGTGAAGGAAAGAATGTAAAGCTCTTTTGTTAAATAAAAAAAAATCCACTAGCTAAGTTAGATTGTAGTTTAGAAAGTGGGATAAATATTAAATCAGTAAAATTGCAGTATTTCTGACAGGAGTGTAATACTGATTGACATTTAAGGTTGGCGCGTATCTGTTGACCAAGGATACTATGTATTACTTCGAGGAACATGATTGTTTTGAAGAAGTCCTGATGTGGTATGTTCTGTGTGCTTTCTGTCCTTCATCCTGTTATCAAGGATGAGTCATAAATACAGAAGTAGCAGTAAACACCTTACCCTTAACTATGTATTCCTTTTTTTGTTTTGTTAGGGGGTGTGTTTGGCCCAGTGGCAGACAGAGACTTTGGCCTATTCATTTAACTTTTTGTATATGCATTCCTTTGAATGTTGGGAGAAATGTAAAACATGAAAAACTGCTTCACTAGAGCTGTATTCTCTTTTTCTGCACTATTTTCAATATTTGGCTGCAGTAGCAAAAACGGTATGCTGTAATGAAGTCCAGGTTAAAATTGTCATAATTTGCAATCATACCATCTGCTTACCAAAATATTGAGTATTTGGAAATTGTTAAAGTACTGTGATACTACAGTGGAAAACATGACAGCACCCCCGGAGCACATCCCTCAGAGATCCTGTTTATCTTGTGTCCAGATCTCATATTCTTCCTAGAGACACTTCCGCTTCTTGCAGATAGTGTTAGCAGTCAAACCAACCATCGTCATCTTTTTGATATTTATTGCTTAATTGCCTGCGTCTCTGTTCTCCAGCAGTTTAAGATAGCTATCTGCAAGAAACTTAATCCATTTACTGTAACTTGACATAGCACTGTGATTTTCCATGGCAAGTGTACTTTTATAGATCACTACTAATAGAAACAGATAAGAGCATAATTGATCAGCATGGAAACCTAATGAATAGTCTGTCTTTTGGGAGACTAAGCCATTGCATGTTCAGGCAAGTTTACAAAGCTGACAACCAGTCTGATACAAATTATTAAAGTAGTGAGCATGCAGTTTTCTCAAGATGCAAAATTTAGTTTCTTTTATGCTGAACAGACAATTTTGTAAGGCTCACCCAAGAGGAAACTTTTATTTATTTTCATTTATACATTTGTTGACTGGGATACATCAGGCTCAGCACAGAATGTATAACTAAACATGAGGACAACAAAACATGTGTGATTATATACGCTTTACAGGAGGAGTAAAATATTTAGCAAAACAATTCTGAAAATTAAACCATATTTAGTGGCATTTTTTAAATGTATTTACAGTAAATAACTGTGTTCACAGTAGAGTTAAGATATGTGGGAGGTAGAAAGAGAAAGAGGTGTATTGTATCCTAGGTTTGGGTAAAATCAGGTTGGAGTTTGAGGGAGAGAAGGGATGATGCAGACATACAATTAGAGGTTAAAGGAAAGAAAACACTGGGCATTAGGCCCTGGATGCAAGATTTTCCTAGGAGTTGTAATAAAGTACAGGACCAAGAATATGGTCTGAGTAGGAGGTTGGTAGTCATCTTAGGTGGTTAAGGTTCAGCTTATGGAGTTAGTTTGGAAGCATTTGTGTCTAGTTTGAAGACCAAGCATTTTAATTCCTTAAGGATTTTTTTTTTAAATATTTGCAGACAGTTGCAAGTCTGAAGTAATAATCAACTCCCCTAACAATGCCTGAATCCTATGAGAGGGCTTAACTTGAATAAATCTGTGATGTCAGGATCATGGTATAAAGCTGAATTCCAAAAAAATGTAGCATCATACAGTCCTGAAAGCAGGAGTTTTCATTCATCTGTAACAATGTCACCACCTTAAAATTGGTACTTTGCTACAGACATAGGCACTTTTGTGGATAGTGCTCTCTCGTTCGACAACCACATATCCAGGCTCATTAGGAGGGCCTCTTACCTTAAGCTGATTTCTAAAGGCATCTCATTTCGGGTTAAGGAAGTAGTCATTTCCCACTACTCATCCCTCATTAGGCCTCTGCTAGAGTCAGTCATGTACCTGTCCAAACATCTAGTCCTAGATGAACTACCCTCCTGAGACTTTTCACCAAGGAAATCTTGGTTGTAAACGCCAGCATCTAAGAGCCTCTGCTTGTGTGTCCTGCAGAATCCTACGTGATGCTTTCGTTCTACATATCTGTAAATGACACAGTCCTGTTTGGTTGTACCATATAGGTGGCACTCCTCTCCAGTCAGTGTTGTAAAAGATCTAGGCATTGTTGTTAATTCAGTCATGCATATGTAGTTGATTAGAAAGCCGCCTATGTGACTCATCAAATTTTGAAAGGCAACTTCCCTTGATCCAAAGAAGTTTTAATTCCTATTTTACTCATCTGTTTTTAGATCTGTCATTGCATGTAGTGATATAATTTATCATTCAACTTGAGAGACCCAGCTATTCTTTGAGAGAGCCCAGCTATTCTTAACCGAAAAGATCAAAGGCATCAAGATTCTCAGTTGTCTGGAAAGACTATCATCCTTCTCTTTGTACCATAGGCATATCTAGAGTGGGGCAAAGGAGGCAGCTGCTCCAGGCACAAGATGTCAGGGAGAACAGTCTTCATTGCTGGCATTTATTGACTGATTATTGGTAATGCAATATTCTCATAGTGCTCCTTATGTGCTTTAGTTCATTACTGGCATTCACAAATTAATGCAAACTAATGCATTTTTAGTGCTCTGTGTTAGCTGTAGCAAGCTGTTTGTTACACTTGGAGCAAACAATTTTGCTACAGTTCAAATTTGAAGAAGAGAAAGTTTTTTTTAAGTTGAACTAGAAATTGGGAGGTTAGCATCAGGTTTGGGAATGGGTTTTGCCACTGGAACGGCTAGTTACACCTATACTCTGTAGTCAGTGCATCATTCACTCCTCTGTGATCATTTGTATCTCGCCTTGTATGAAAGTTCCATTTCTCCTTGACCTGTTATTCCTTATAAAAAAAAAAAAAAATGGTTCATGAAATATCCAATTAAAAGACATAAAAGTTCAACAAGAGGTAAATAAGACATACTGGGGTGATGGATTTATTTCCCAATATATCCCTCACTTCTGGAAAACACATCCAGTGCATGTCTAGATGAGTAGCATCCTGCCACTTCCAAAGTAAACTTAAAAAACTGGATGTGCAAGCACCTATTCTGCTCTGGTCTGTCATGTTTTTCCCTTCTGTGAGGCTGGAAGGAATGTTTGAACATAGTTTATTTGCTAGACTTGCAATGGTCATGTAGATGGCTTGCCCTGTGAAATATTTGATGGTTTTAGCTTCCTTATGGATGTTGAAGCAAATGTGGAAATCTGCATTTAAGATGTAAACTTTCTGCTATTATTTACATTGGAAAGTCATGTTAAATGCAGCAAGATAACTGCTCATCATATATTTACAAATAATGTCTGCACTGTACAGATGAAGATGTTAATGGTTTTGTTGGTGAACTGCATCTATGTATGCACGTTTGTATAAGTATTTTGTCAACTATTCATGATAACAGGAAACAAGATTTTCTTTGTTACTAAATGGGTAAAACCCATAAGGTGCAAGAGCCCGTTTTCTGTGTTAACCTGGGAGCAAATGATCACCTCTGACTTAAACCTAGAAAATGAAGACCATTAACCTTCATAAAAACTTTCTTCACTAAATTTCCATAAGATGAGTATGCATAAGAACGTTCCAAGGTGGCTATGCACCATTCACACCATTCAGCAGCTTAACTTTAGCTCTCCAAGTGTGGAAAAGAAACTAAAACACAAGGGCCAGGAACTCTGACACTTTTAGTAAATTGTCACTAGCTAGCAAGTACATTGCCTAGATGCCAGCAAAGAGGGAACTAAGTCAGCTAAAAAAAGTGAAGAGAAAACACTGTCTGGGAAAAATACCAAATCTGTACAGCAAAAAGCAGTTTAAGCTCCACCTTTGGTGTAAGACATGGCTTCTGATAATTTAAAGGAAAAATACATTAAATGTGCTGAGAGCTGATTAAAATAAATACTAAAGGAATATATTGGCATAAAAATAAATGGCTGGAAAATGGGAGAAATTTAAAATAGAAGTCAGGTGAGCTGATAATGCTGCAAAAAACAGAGGCCAAAAAGAAGACAAGGCTGGCTGAGTATGAAACTGCTGAAGAAGAGATATTTCAAAAAATGGTAGAATTGGACAACAGAGCACTTAAAATCTGATATTTTCTGCTGTACCACAGAAACTAGAAGAAACAGACTGTGTTAATTTTGTGGAGGTAAAAATAAGCAAAGGAACTGATGTTCCACAGCAAGAACTGTTAATTGAAAGGGCATTATGTGTGTGTGTGTGTGTGCTTAAAGTCTAGCCACAAGAACGCACCCAAGACCTGTATTAGTAAAGATGCAAACTTACCAGCAGAAAGAGTTGATCCTGACAAAACTGTGTCAGAAGGGAAAAATATTAAAAGTTGCAGACAGCAGAGTGTCGAAAATGATTATTCACTGTAAACCAGACAGAAGAAAAACTGATTATAGAAATCCAGGAATGTTGAAAGGCAGATGTGAGACTCAAGTTCCTGTATTTAGCCATCTTCAGAACATTTTTTTCCTGGATGATCAGTCATTTTTTGATGCAGATCAGGCTAAGGTGGAAATACAAAAGTTTTTCTAACAAAAAGTGAAACATCAATCAGAAGATTCTGTGCTTCTCATTCTTGCAATAATAAAGCACATGGGAAATGCTTTGCCAGTAAAACGTTTTCCACTTTTCCAAAGGAAAATGCTTGAGAGAGAGTAAATCACAGAAGCTGACCAGAAGAATTACCTTGCAATTGAACCAGAGCTGGGAGATGTTGAATAGGAAGAAAACCAGCAACATGAAAATTAGTAAGTGTGCAATTACAAAGTATCAGTTGCATTTGTGAAGTATGGGTGCATAAGAAAATATGGAAGGTTCACTTTAATCGACTTTGTTCAATGTTTTGGGAACTTGTGTATTTGCCTCCCTTTTAATGTTTGGAAGGACACAGAGGAGAAGTAGGAAAAGGGCAACTGTAAATAAAGCTGTTTCTGTTCTTAACAGTATTTCTATGAAATGTTTCACAATATAAATTGCATGTTTTATAGTAAAGTATTTTTAGTGCGTGTATGTGATAATGTTACTAAATTAAACGGATGCCTCTCTTCCTTTTTGGTATTAAGAAATGTAAGCATTGCAATGCAAAAAGAGAAGAAAACTAGACAAAAGCATTTTTTAAATTAGTAAGCTGTAAGCTTGGGTTCTTGAGGTGGGGGATGGATGCAAAAGTACACAGATCATAATACGTAGAATTGATATATTTTCTGTTTTGCATAGGTGGATGTCTGGATTAAGACCCTTGTCTTAATCTAACAAATTTTATCTGGAGGCAAGTAAATATGACACTGAACATCATGAAAAGTTTTCCTTAGCAACAATTTTTTTTAATTTGTCTTTCAGGCTGCAACAGAGGATTTCATTTTTTTCTCATGTTTCCATGGAGAGAAGCTGATATAGGGTAGTTTCTTCAAGGCTAAAAGTTAATGTTTTCTGAAGGCATGCAACTTGTTTTCACATCTAGGAGAGGAATAAAGATAAAAAATAAACCAATTATCCTAAGTAGAAGCATAGGCAATAGCATGCATCTTAGCATGGATAAACTTAGTTTCAGGTTAATTAAGGCCTGTGTTAGCAGCTCTCTATTTGGGACAAATGCTCCTATTAGGAGTCTTAAACTTTATTATTTGAAGAGGTACATAGTTATGTTTGTAATAAGTTAACATATTATGGTGGTGTTCAGGGGGTGTTTTTCAGGGTTTTTATTAAAACAAATAGTCTTATAAAATGTGACAGATTCCAAAGCTGATAAGAATAATATATAAAGTGTTAACTTGCCAAACATTGTGTGCATGTATCACAAAAACTGGAAACAGACATTTTAAAAAGCTGTCATATGTAACGGGTAGAAATGACTTCTTACAGTAATAACGCTTTGTGTCATCTTGGAATGTGAATAGTCTCACAGGTATAGGCAAAAATGAAACTATTTAAGAAATGCAAAGTGCAAATAGCAATGCTATAGGAGACACTTATAGAAAGAACTGAACATGTGAATTTGATAAGAAAGGATTTCAGGATGGATGTTCTGCAGAATATCCAGGACAAAGGAAAAAAAGACATAATTGCTAGAGGAAATCTAGTAGTGATAGAAGATGAAAAAAAAAGATAATTGCAGATTTGTAATAGTATGGGGCTACTGACAAGGGAGGAGGATTACACTGGGCTGTATTTATGTTCCACCTAAAATTGCTATTACAGAGCTTAAAAATGGGAGAAATACAGTTTTCATTAAGGAATATGTTTTATAGCTGTGAACTAGAATTTGATTTGCAACAACGAGGATGTATGTGTGGAACCTAGAAGGAAAATTTAAAAACAAAAAAGGGTAGATTTATGAAGAAATCCTGAAAATATTTGGTATGAAGGATGTGAATTCAGTAATAGGAATCCAGAGAGTATTTTCATTTCATTCCTAAAGGTACAGTAACTGGGCTAGACTACATAGGAATTATATTTTACAAGAACATGTGCATTTAATTGATAACTTTTACATACAATCCAATAACTATTTTAAATCATGCACCAATGACAGGATAAAACTGCAGGTTATTGAAGTAAAAATGAGACTAGTGCTTCCTTAGCTACCTGTTCAAAAGAGAGGAATTGGTAGTGGGAATTATTTGAAAGATAGGAAGTATTCCAGAAGGTATTACTAGTGAGTGAGATAAAATGGTTGTGGAGTATAAAAATAGGGTAGAAATAAAAGAAAAGGTTCTGGTTATAATAAGTAACATGATTTTTTTTTTTTTTTTTTGCGGGTTGTCAAAGGTTGAAGTATTACAGAATAAGGAGAATCTCAAAGAGCAAGAAGAGGCATAATTTCAGAGTGTTAAAGAGAAAATAAGGGAGCACTTGGGTAATATGGGCAAGTTTAGAAAGATTGCTATAAAAACAACTTCTTTTTAAATAAATCCAGAGTACAAAAACTTTTGGCATAACGACTTAGGCACCAGAAAGTATAAAGGGTTGGTTCCCAATCTTAGGAAGTCTATAACAAAAAAAATAAATAAATAACCAGAGATCCTGTAGAGGTATTAGAGATATGTCAGAAATTTTATGAAAATTTGTTTAAAGCGGAGAAGTAGGGAAAATCAATGAAAAAGCACAAAGGGAAATATACTAAGGTTTAGAAGTACATGAAACTCAACAATTAAGATAGGAGGAGATGAGATTAAAATGCTGAAGTATTACCAATCCACAGGAAAGTCTCCAGTAATAGATTGCATTCTGGTGGAAGTTAGGAAGCTTGGAGGGAAAAAAGTGATAAATATCTAGAAGTTTTTAACAGTAGTTTAAAATAAGAGGTACCAACATCCTGGAAAAAGGCTGTGGTGGCTGTAATACGTAAAACTGGTAAAGATCCATCAGATCCAGCTTTTATATAGGCCCATTTCAATTTTAAAATCAGAAAGAGGCCAGCACCAAGGAGTGAATATAAATCCATTTATTGTGGCATATGCTGAGGAAGGCCAAGGTGCTGAAACCGGTCTGATTTAGATTTTTTGGTTATGCCACAATAAATGGATTTATATTCACTCCTTGGTGCTGGCCTGTTTCTGCCTTTGATATATGTTTTTTTGGCCTTTTGCACCTGCCTTATGTGTGAGTACGTTGTGGTGAAACCATTTCAATTTTAAACCATGATTATAAAGTGTCTGTCTGTAATGGCTAAAAAGAATGATAAATGTGATGCCACAATCGATATATATGGATCAGGGAGGTTTTGGGGAGGGGAGACAAACATTTGACAGCATTAATAGAGCAATGATGATCCAGAGGGAAACAGAATGTAAGAAAATACTGCCGTTGTTAGTTGGTCTTGATGAAGAGAAAGGATTCAACAAAATAAGCTGGGATTTTATGAGCAGAGTAATGGGAGCATTTGCATTTCCGATAATACAGTTACTTAGAAGGATATATGAGAGACCTGAGGCAAGATTCAAAGTGAGAGGGTTACTCTCTGATAATTTGTCTCTGAACAGAGGAACCAGACAGGGGTGTCCTCTCTTCCCTTTGCTATTTGTCATATTTAGAACCATTAGCAATGAAAATAAAAGACTGAGACATTCAAGGATGTAATTGGTATGGTGTTGAAGAAAATTTGGCTTTATTCACAGATATTTTGTACCTGATATAACATCAGAAAAGGGCATCTCAATTGTGAAACATTGAGACAGTTCTTGTTTTTTGGGTGATATAAAAAGCAGTCAACAAATGCTGTTGATATAAAGTATATAGCCACACATAAGTTTGGTTCAGCCATACCCCTATTTATGGGGATTTGATAAAATGAAGTATTTATGAGCATGGATTGAAAATGATTATGTTATGTCAGCTAAGGATATGTGGGAAGAGACTAAACACAAGATAATATAAAAATTGAGAAAATGGAAGATCTTGTCTGTGGATATAGGTATCAAGATACACTCAGTAGAAGTATATTTAGTCCATTTAGATTTATACAAAGATCAGGCATATTTTTATCAATCAAAGGAGAAGTTACTTTTATTAATAGAGTTGAAGGATTTTTATCTGGGAGGGGAAGAGGTCAAAAGTCAATTGGGATAAGTTGATCCTCCCATTAGAATATGGAGGTTTAGGATTACCTGATTTGAGTGTATTTTCAGAGCTACACAGTAAAGGCTGTTATGAGTAACACAAACAGAAAGCCACAATTTGGAATGGGATGAGGATAATGAAGCAAGGGGGGGAAATTGAAGAAGTAAAAAGTGGGATTTTGGACACATCCTTATGGAGAATAACAGTCATACAGAATACCATATTCAAAAAATAGCAGAAATTATATTAATAACCAAGTCAACACAGGAATGGAGAAAGGAGATTCTGCAGATATGGATGACTGCAATTAGGGTTACAGAAAATAGGCAAGCAGGGCTGGAATTTATTGGAGGGTGCTTGCAAAGGAACCAAGTTATTGGGAACAAATTAGAGGGGGAAATGTAGACTGGGAAGAGGCCAAGAAGACATTTGTTTAGGCCATAGATTGCCTCACCTATCAGGGATTTTAATCAGACTAAATGAAAGACCTGCATTGGTTGAGTTTTAATTTGAATCTAGTTCAGAATCTGGTGTTTGAAAAGGGATAATTAGTAGGGTATATAAAATATTGCACAATAACTATAAGAATCAATAATTGGAGGTCAGGAAAGATTGGGAAGAGGGATTAGATAAGCAATTCAAAAACAATGGGAGGACAATTGTATGGCTGTCAAATATGCAACAAAATCTAAAAGATTGTATGGCTCTCAACTATGCAACAAAATCTAGAAGATTAAGAATTTTTTCCTGGAAGTTTTGTGTAGATACTTTTATACCCCAAGCAGACTCTGAAAGAATTTTACCTCCAGCAGATGAATACCTCTTGACTGTCCATATTTTTATTTCATATTTTGGTGTGTTCCTTGTAAAATTTGGAGTTTTCTGGTAAATCTCTGAGGGCTGAAGGCCCTAAATAATGACATATATTTGAGTTTCAGACTTCATATCCTTCAGAAAATGCAGGCTAACACAAGTCCTGTTATAGCAACTTTAAGTATATAAGATCAATATTTAAAATCTGTCCCTATTTTTGGGCCTTTGTCACTTCATTATTTTAGGCTTTGTTCTGAGAGGTATGAGTAGATGGAAAATGCTGTAGGGATAAAGAGGAAGAAGGAGGTGCCTGGGATATGTTTTTGGACTGTAATGAGTTGACAGACTAGAAATTCTCTATAGAGTACTCACGGAGGAATACTGGAAGAGCAAATGAGTGTAACGAAGGATTTATATCTTGTATTGTAACATCAGAGAACTCATTTTCATGGCGCTGTGGATTTCCATTTGTTATAAAACTCATTCTTTAGTCTTACAATACAAAACATTTTGTCATACACTTCATCATCCTATCATAAACATCCTTTTTCCATTTTCTCCATGACGTCAGGATGTCTCATCAGCTGTTGCTCTCTCTCTCTCTCTCTCAATTCTGCCACTCTCCTACCTTCTTTGATAGTTACAACTTACTGTCTCAGGCCCTCTTTCCCACTATGCATCAATGTCTTTGCTGGGTGCCCTCATTTCCTCTTGCCATCGAACTGTCTGTCCCAAGTCATCTTCACCTGATTGTGTTATGCTTTCCGCAGAAGTGCCCATAACTGTTACCTCTCCTCTTTGACCTTCTTCACATTTGGAGCTACTTTATCTTCTATTCTGAGGTTCTCATTTGTGTGTGTCTCTGACATTTTGCATCCTACCACTTCTCAGAAACTTCATCTCCATCTCAACTGCTTTTCCTTTACTGCACATGTAGTACTTGTCACACCACTGTTTTGTACATCTTACTTTTCAGCATCTTTGACAATTTTCTGTAGCACACTACCCTGACGCACTGTACCAGATGGCCGCAGCCCTCTGATTCTAGGTTTGACCTTCTCATTCAGACTTTCCTTCTCCTCAGCCCAGATAGTTGAAACTATTAACCTATTCCACTATTTTCCATTTCATTTCAATTCTTATCTTCTGATTGCCCCTTTACAGCGGTTTCATCTGTACTCAAGTGTCTCTCACTTCAGACTTCTACGTTTCATTTATTGTACATACTCTTGTATGGGCCAAAGCTAATCCGTCTAAACACATCACCTGAACACAACTGATAAAAAATGTAATACATACTTCATCTAACACATACTGCATCAGCCTGAAGACAACAGTATTAATAATGGCTTGGAATTTTGTAATTCAGGTATTTATTTACTTAGAGTTTAATCATAAATTATGGACAGTGAGTGGGCAATGCTCTCCAGTCTGTGTTGGTTAGTAATGTATTAATTATGTCTGTAGCTTTAAATCATTCTACTGCATCATATGAATGTGAAGAAAAGCTCAGCAAACAATTAACATCCTGAGCTTCTGCCACAATACAGCTTGTCATTTCTGCTTAATATCTTTATTCATTCTGTGTTTCCCTTCTACTTGAGGCTGTGCCCTTATTCAGAAGCAGCATTATATCTCTGTTTCACTTGTATTTTTTATTTCCATTTAATTGTTCAGTTTTATTTCTTTTATTTTTATTTATTGACTGGGGAATAGCACTGATCATTTAACCAATTTCAGATTGCAAGCAACTGTCCAGCACTAAATTAGTTGTTTAGGAATGAATATTAATAGAAGATGCATTACCATACCCCCTTTTTTCTAGCCTGCATTGACATCTGCACCTTGTTAAGGCAACTTGTTGCATCATAGGTAGGTACTAGGCTATTGGCCCTAGGACCTATATAAGCCTAGCCAAAAAGGTACCCTGGTTTCACCACCCAAGAAAATTATTTTCCTGTGCCCCTGTCGAGCAGAGCCACAGAAGTGATCCCGGGGTGAATTTCCTATTTCCCATCCAATCATCAAGATTTTTCTTGGAGTGCTAATAAGGAGCTCTGTTTGATACAGATGGGTAGTCTGTTCCAGAGTATGGGAAGTCTCTGGGACAGGAATCTATCCCTCCAGCATGTTCTGTTTGTTGTGGTGACAAGGTTTAGGTCCCTAGAGTGTGTAGCTCAGAGGGATTGTGATTTACTTTGTGGAGTATGTCCAACAGCTCTGGGTTTGACATAGCTTTGTATGTTAGGCAAAGATCACCTCTGAGTAGGCGATATACTACGGAGTAAAGCTGGAGTTTTTTGAGACGGTCTGCGTAGGGCATCTCTTTGAAGCCAGTGATCCTCTTTTTGAGGTATTTCTGTGGCCTTTCCAGTTGTAGATGTCTTGTGAGATACATACCAAAAGGGGGGTTGTACTCTATAATGGATCTAATGAGTGATGAGTAGAGGGGAACAATGACCTCTTTTTTTCTGGATGAGAAACCTTTTGTGATTAAGTGAGCCATGTAGAAGGATTTTCTGACCACTGTGGCAATGTGATTATCAAAGAAGAGACTACTGTCCACCTGTGTCCCAAGGTCTCATCACATTTTCGGCATTAAGTAGACTACCAGCTATGTGGTAGTTCATGGGTACAGAGTTTTTACCAAAGGGGATGACAATACACTTTTTGGCATTGAACTTCAGGCCATGGCTTTGACACCAGGCATCTGTCTCAGTGAGGCCCTTTTGTAGTATGCCCACATCGTTAGGAGTTTGTTATGGCTCCTAGTTTGCAGTCATCTGCAAACTTTGTTAGCCAAAGACCTTCTGTGTTAGCCTGTACTTCAGAGAAGTAGATACCAAACAAGAGAGGACCCAGGACTGAACCCTGTGGTACTCCACTTGTCACTGGCCTGAAGTCGGATTTGGAATCTGCTACTTTCACAGTGTAGGTTCTGTCCATGAGCCAGTTGGCAACCCATCTTGTGACATAGGGATTTATATCTAGTTTAGTGAGCTTATCTATAATTCCAGAGGGGGGTGGTGTCGAAAGCCTTGGTGAGATCTAGATAAGCTGTGTGAACCACCTTACCCTCATCTATGACTTTGGTGACTGCTTCAAAGAAGTCAATCAGGTTTAGGAGACATGATCTGCCTTTTACAAATCCGAACTGGGTAGGGTCCAGAGTTTGGAGATTACCAATGTCTTTGTTTGAGTTTCATGATGGTACATTCCATGGCCTTGCAGACCAGGCTTGTCAGGCTAATGGGGTGGTAGTTCCCGGGGTCCATTGTGGCTCCCCCTTTGTGGAGTGGGATAACCGTCACAGTGTGTCATTCACTGGACACAAAGCCTGAGGTGAGGCTATGATTGAACATGGTACTTAGGTAGGGTGCCAGATCATTCTGTAGTAAATGTAGAACGCAGACTGGGATATTGTCAGGTCCCATGGATGCTGTGTTCTTGGCTTTGGAGTGTTTTTTTTTTTTTACTTGTCCAGCCATGATTACAGGAACTTTGCATTCTTCCAGTAGATGGGCCCTCTAGGCGGTTGGGGGGTAAAGTTACCACTGAATCTATTTGCCAGGATGTTGGCAATATCAGTTTGTTCTGTATATTTAGTGCCATTGTGCTGTAACTCAGAGCAGATCTGAGTGTTGCCATTGAGATTCTTGACATAGCTATAGAATGCTTTGTGGTTGTCTTTAGAATCAGTGGCAATTTTGTTTTCATAACTAGCTTTGGAGGATTTTATGAGGGATTTCAGCTTCTTACTGAGGTTGACCAGGGAGTTCCTCCAGTCATGGGATTTTACTCCTTTTTTGCAACAGTTTCTTTCTTTTGTTGTAGAGTTTGTTTATGGCAGAGGACCACCAGATTGGCTTCCTTTTTTTGGAGGATAGCATCTTGGTTCTATTAGGGATAGCATGATCCATGCACTCGTGAAAGTGCTTATAAAAGTGCATTTGTGTAGGATTCAGCAGTCATACCTCTATTGTCTGTCTGCATGTGTTTCATGAAGTTTGCCACTTCTGTCCTAAGAAGTGTGAAGTTGGCTTTGGAGATGTTTTTTACGGTGGTTTCCCTAATTGGGGGGTGGGGACGGGATGTGGATGTCTAGGGTGATTAGCTTGTGGTCGGATCTGACCAACGAGGAATTGACCTCTGGTGTGGAACACTGGTTGTCCATGTTGGTAATGACCAGGTCTAGGATATTGCTGCCCCTGGTGGGGTTGTGAATAAGTTGATCCAAGGCATTGGAATTTATGAATTCCAGAAAATGTTGAGCAAAAGTGTTGGTACATGAGTAATTTTCCCAGGTAATGGTGGAGTAGTTGAAATCGCCCATTATTAGGGTGTTGGGTTGTACCCTAATACTTTCCAGTGTATCAAGAAATGAGGAGTGGGAATCCTGGGGCATGGTGGGGAGTCTGTAACAAGCTACAATTTGGATTGCGGTCTTGCCCAGAGTTAGTTGCACTTGGATAATCTCAGATGCATTATACTGTGCAACTAGCCTGGAGGTGTGGATATCCTTAATGAATATGGACATGCCTCCACCTTTAGTGCTTCATTCCAGGTTAGGTGGCTGAAAGGTGTGGTATGAATTATAGCCTGAAATAAACAGCCTTGGCAATGCTCAAACCCAGGACCCTATACACTATAGTCACAACACTTAACCACTACGCCCTGACCACTTAATAGTCAGTGGCTAACAACAGCAGCAGTATTTGCACATATTTGCTATTTGTTCTTTAACCACATCATTGCTGTGAACTGTGGTTGGCTGGCTGATATTATAGGCTTTAAGAAAAAAAGTACAACAGAGTTCCATGCTTGTGGTGAATTTGGAAATACAGCTGGTGCCACTATAAACATTTACTAATTTTATTTACATATGTTATATAGCTCCTCTGTTGTGTCAAAGAATGTGTAAAGGCCGTATATAAATTCTTTCAAAATATTTCTGTCTGAAATGTTTATTTTTATTATTTTAGTTTGACTTTTTTCATACTAATCTAAACTATTTTTTCTAAGTATCAGTGGATGGGTGTAAAGACGCAAGTGGGAAGCTTAAAGATAAACAGCTGTTGACAGAATCACTATAGTAATATTTATTGGACACTAAAGATTCCAGCTGTAATCGATTTCTACAAAGATTGGTGCCAACACTTACATAACAGGAGAGGTCATTATAAGTGTAGAACAATTATGAATTTCTGACTAGTGTGCTTCTATAACTTACATTAGACAAAAATTCAGAACAATAATACAGATACAAGTTGCAGTATACAGATAATCAATTTTTTTGTGTGTTACTTAACACTTGTGTATCAGTATTGTTATAAGATTACAAGTACTATGGTCAGACATATCAGCTGAGTCTTTAATAATGAGGTTAGTAAGCCATGTAGGATTGCAGATGTGGTTAATGATGAATGTAATTCAGAATGCACCATTTGTGTTAGTATTGACTGAGTCCATTGTACTAAACACGTTATGCATGTTTCAACCTATATATTGGCATTTAAGACTGTCTTTAAGGTCTAGCTGTAGAGTTAGGAATACTACTCTGGAAGCTGCCAAGAAAAAAAATCTTACAGTTCTGTATTTCTGGATTCTTAATTGTGTATCCAGAAGTGCATAGGTCAAGCTCTAGGATCTTTGTGGTCTGTGGAACTCCTTCAACCTCTGGGTCAGCATCAAGGGGGTCAAAAAAATCATCTTGGAGGGTCTTCTGTATTACTGCCCCAGGAGACCCTTTCTATTGTAGTAATAGCTAAATTAGCTAACCATGGAAAAGGATGGCCAAGTTCTTCATGCTGGAAATCTTTTGTTAGACTGAAATCTCTACTACCTTTATACCAGTAGCTTGAATATTTGCTTTATTTTCCTGATAGGTTTTGGTTATAATAAGAAAGAGTTAAACTTATTTGAAAATATTTCCACAGGTGATCTATGGACCTGTATTAGTTAGTTAACATAATCTTTTTTTGTATAGTAATTTCTGCTTTTTCTAAGGCATATTTTCTTTGGTACTCATATTTTCCATACCAAAATGTATCTCAGCATTCTAAAACACATGCTTGCGGCATTTACAGTACAAACAAAACACATTCCTGAACTTTTTGCCTGTATTTTCCTATTTGTTTCATATGTTGCAAATTTGCCAGTTGTAGAACGTAACATAAAAAAACTACACACTGAAATTTTAAATAAAAAAATCAGTTCTGGTACATTCCTATGTACAATATAGTAGTTAGAGAAGTATCTTTGAATTCAGTACAACTGTAAGTTTCTGTGGCCTTAGTGGAAAATGTTTATCTTCTCTCTTGCATAACGCTTCGAGCAAGCACTACTAGAACCTGTTTTATCTTGAGTTGAAACCTTGCACCTTAGACTAAGCAAGTAAATCCACTGAGTGGCAATTGGCTTGCCACTGTGATGCTAGATGGATGGTTTTAGCTTTCATATACAAATCAAGAGTTCCAGTTTCCTTTGCTGTATTGCACACCATTTATATTGCTTCATTAATGGTCGATGCTGCTAATGTTTGGTAGCTTGCAGCATTATACTTGTACTTTTGTTGTTCAAAGTAATGTAACTAGTTCATTTTTTTTCAGATTAAGAAAGAATGCATTACCTGCCGGAATGCAGTTGCTTTATTTAATATGTCATACTTCGGTAAATTTTACTTGGTGGGTCCTGATGCAAGAAAAGCTGCTGATTGGTTATTTTCTGCTGATGTAAACAAGCCACCAGGTAGGGGGTTGCTTGTTTTTATTTCAAACATGCATTTCTATAAATAGTTGTCTAATGCACTAGCTCTCCATACATTGTCCTTCATACTGACGTCTGCCATCCTTATTAACCTTCTAAAGCAGGAGGGTTTCAATCCAATGTCTGTTACTGTACATTTCTAAGTGCTGTGTCATTTGTTTAGCAGTTGTCTTTGTGAAGTGTAGGTGTGAAACATTTGTTCCACATTAGAATTTGCAGATGCACAATTTATAGATTACACAATTATTTTTTGGCATTGCTGCAGTCCATCAAAAGAATGTATAATATTTTCATGGATTTACACAAGGGTAGTAACAATCTTGGGCCTCTGAGAACTCCATGTTAAGTATTTTAAACTCGGAACACAAACATCTGTTGTAAGCCCTTTGTCAGTCTTCGCATTTAAAATACTTTTTTTATTTTGATAACTGCATATTCATAGTTGCTATTATAGAATGTAATTATGTGCATCAGAGCTGTAGCAAGGCAATTTGGCACCAGGGCAGCAAACCATTTGGCAACCCCATCTATAAGGGATTGCAGTGGATATTTAATGACCATTTGTAAACTGTCATGCTTAGTTTTGACAGTTTACAAGCTGCCATTTAGCAGTGACAAAGGCAGTTTGTAAACTGTTGATTTTTTTTTAAGACACTTTACCTTGAAAAATAAAATTGAACAGGTTGACAGTTAAACAGTTGCTGAAGTTGCTTAATTAACAGTTTGTGGTTAAACTTTTTAGCAACATTTAGTGCCCTCTACAAGTTGGCATCAGGGGCAGATGCCATGTTCACCCCACCCTTGTAGTTGCACCGCTCATCCTGCTTTGCATTACTGATGAAAGTAGAAGCCCCTTGCCTTTGTTTTCTTGATATGTAGGTTCATTGATTTGGTCAGGTACTACCAGACTGTTATGGAGTATTAACAGCTATTACTGGAGATTCAGTGCATTCACTCCCTACATCACATGTATGTATGTGTACCAATGACAACTGAATCTGGTCAACACAGCACAGTGTTCACAGCTGCTTGAATGATCACAGGTCGTTGACATGTGCAGATGGTCAGCAGGTGCGCTAGATTGACAATCCCCAAGTGGAGGAACATTACATTTTCATGGGGGTTTGCAATATCAGAGTTAGTATATATAAATAGCAGAGGGTGGGGAGTGCAAGGGGGGTGCCGCCCTGCAAAACAACAATTTTTTTTGTTTGTGTGCAACGAATAATTTCCTTGGGCATGCACATTTGTCAGTGTTTGTGTTGACATCCTTTTGTGGTTGACATTCTTGCCATCAACATTTTGCTTTGTCAAGCAAGCTAAGTAATGCCATACATACATATATATGGATTTATACATTGTGTGTATATATATACACACACACACACACACACACACACACACATATATATATATATATATATATATACACACACACACACACATATATACTTACACATACAGTGGATATAAAAAGTGTACACATCCCTTTTAAAATGCCAGGTTTTTGTGATATAAAAAATGAGACCACAATAAATTATTTCAAAACATTTCCCACTTTTAATGTGACCTATAGCTTGTACAATTCAGTTGAAAAATAAACAAATCTGTTAGTGGAAAAAAATAGAAAAAAAGTACAATAAACTGGTTGCACACCCTTAAATTAATACTTTAATGACACACCTTTTGATTTAATTAGAGCATCCAGTCTTCTTGGCTAGGAGTCTATCAACATGGCACATCTTGACTTGGCAATATTTGCCCACTCTTCCTTGCAAAAGCACTCCAAATCTGTCAAATTGCGAGGGCATCTCTTGTGCACAGCCCTCTTCAGGTCACCCCACAGATTTTCTGTTGGATTTAGGTCTGGGCTCTGGCTGGGCCATTCAAAAAGTGAAGCCATTCTTTTGTTCATTTGGATGTATGCTTGGGGTCATTGCCATGTTGAAAGGTGAAATTCCTCTTCATCTTTAGCTTTCTAGCAGACGCCTGAAGGTTTTGCGCCAAATGTGGCAGATATTTGGAACCGTTCATAATTCCTTCCACCTTGACTACAGTCCCAGTTCCAGCTTAAGAAAAGTAACCCCAAAGCATGATACTGCCACCACCATGCTTCACCGTGGGAATGGTGTTCTTTTGGTGATGCAAAGAGATTTTGCACCAAATGTACCTTTTGGAATTGTGGCCAAAAAGTTCAACCTTGGTCTCGTCAGACCATAACACATTTTTCCACATGCTTTTGGGAGACTTGATGTATTGTTTTGAAAGTTTTAGTCAGACCTGGATGTTTTTCTATGTAAGAAAAGGCTTTCTTCTTGCAACCTTACCCCATAGGGCAGATATATGGAGAATACGGGAGATTGCTGTCACATGTAGTACACAACCAGTATTTGCCAGAAATTCCTGCAACTCCTTCAGTGTTGCTGTAGGTCTCTTGGCAGCCTCCCTGACCAGTTTTCGTCTCGTCTTTTCATCAATTTTGGAGGGGCATCCGTTTCTTTGTAATGTCACTTTTGTCCCATATTTTCTCCACTTTTTGATGACTGCCTTCACTGTGTTCCATGTTATATCCAATGCTGTGGAAATTTTTTTGTACCCTTCTCCTGAATGATACCTTTCAAAAGGGGAGATCCCTTTGATGGTTTGTAAGCACTCTGTGAACCTTGGCTTTTGCTGTAGCAGGCAACGGCATAAATGTCAGGAAAATCCTACTAGGACAGCTGAACTTTATTTAGGGCTAATCACTAATCAGAATCTATTTAACTGATGGCAGGTGTGTACCCAAGAAGACTGAATGCTGTAATTAAAGCAAAAGGTGCTTCAACAAAGTTAGTTTAAGGGTGTGCACACTTATGCAACCAGCTTATTGTATGTTTTTTACTTTTTATATTTTTACCCTAACAGATTTGTTTTTCAGTTGAATTCTACAGGTAGGTTATAGGTCACATCAAAGGTGGGAAACGTTTTGCAATGATTTATTGTGGTCTTATTTTTTTATATCACAAAAACCTTGCATTTTAACAGGGCTGTGTACACTTTTTATATCCACTGTGTGCATATATTAATATGTCTGTGTATAATGTGTATAATTAATATCAAATCTCAGAAAATTCCAAAACATTATACATCAAACACAGAATTCCAGTACACAAGTTGAATGCAAAACACACTGGCACACAATAAACACACACACACAAAAATGCTCCAACTAAGAAGACAAAAAAAAGTGTTTTTGATGATATAACAATTGATCAAATGTGAGCTCAGAATATAATGTGTCCTGCATTTCCTACAAATGTGTAAATATGTTGGTCATATGTCTGTTTTAGATTTTTGCACTGCACTCTTATGTATACATATTTTATCATATGTGGCTATGAGCTGCAGTTGTGCCACACCTGACCACCTCTATCAGTGCTCTTGTCAGGAACTTTCTCAAATATACCATCCCTCTTTAAAGATGTAATTTTTGTGTCTCATTCTTACATTGCCTACTAAATTAATAAATTATGTCTTTATTCCTTAATTTATGTTTTTAGTTCAAGGAAGTTTGGTTAAGTCATGCTTCACACTTAGTATCTCCTCTTAATGTGCCTCTCTGCTTGAAATGGACTGCTGTCAGGTGCTTTCTACCTTATTTTAATAATGCAAAGCATGCAACGTTGGCTCCATATAAAATGTTAGAAGCCTGGATGTTTTAGGACATAGTAAAATATTTACATACTTGGTTTTGAGGTGACATTCGTTAACCAGCCCGTGTGATACAATATCCTCATAGCATCTGAATCAGGACTGTGTCAAGAACTTCTAGAATGACCTGCTGAAAACTGTGGAAGTAGATCCTCCATAGTGTGTTATGCTGATGAGGTGTCCATAACTCCATACAGTACTGCAGACAGGGTCTTACCAGATCTTCAAACCCAAGCGTCATTCAGTTTGAAATGTCTGAATGTAGAACTGAACTTCAGGAGCAAAGAGTATGTAGATGTGTACTGCACCATATTGAGACAGCTAATTAAGAACTGGTGATTTACAGATACTAATGGATCAATACAAACATGGTTCAAACATGCACATCAGGAGGAGGAGAAAAGCCTTAGCATAAGCTGAGTTCAGAAACGATAGTTAGGTTTTCCAGATTCTTAGATGATGCTTTTATAACGTTCACTGGAAATAAGTAAATTACAATTTGTAAATGAAGCAGCAGATGATAGATGTGCAGAGTATATAAAAAAGCTCTAATCCAGAAACAAAAGGAAACCAGTTTTAATGCAACATGCAGTAGAAAAAGAACTACTCTACACAGCTCAGAAACTGTGATGGTAAGTATCTGTTGTGAGGAATGTCATCCAGGGGAGCCATCCTGTTTTTCATGAACCAGATGGTTATCATTAAGAAGACTGAACCTGGAAAATCATTGTAATCCTGCACTTGTGAAGAAGGAGATAGATAAACTGCTTAGAATTAAGATGTATTTATAAATAATCCAATAAGTACATTAGTAACCAAGACGCTGCAACCTTGCCAGGATACACTCAGCCACTCAAGGCACGGATCCCTTTCACACTAAAAGAGGACCACCATTTCACTATTTGTATTCCACCTGTTAAGGATTTGAACTGCCAAGATTTATTCCACCTCTTAAATATTTGAACTGCCAAGTAGTATTGGTTATTTTATGTTCACATAGCACACGCAACCAGGTTACCTTTCTAAATTTCAGGAAACTTAGTAATTATAATAACTGGCCTTTCCAGTCAGTTATCACGTTGACTATGCCAGTATTGACAAAAGTGCAGTTTGAAAACAAATTTCTTAAACACTTTCAAATGAAGAGCCGTATGCATCATGAAAGGCCCAATTTGTAGATATAATTAAACCTACATTACCCTGTTATTAATTTGTAGAATATCCCATTTTTCTTATACTAATGTATATTGGGCTATCACTTCTATTTATTCTACAGTCAAGCACTCTATTCCAAATTAACCCATTATTTATTAGCCATTTAACTTTTCCTTTCATGTATTGCTCATTACCTTTCAAAACATAACGGGTTCCATATTCTCCCCTCTAGGCATCCAAATGGATCACCATCCTGTGTTAGTAAATTACTTTTCTTCACCTGTGCATTAATAAGCCTGTATATACACTAGATCTGGAAAAACAGTTGGTGTTTCACAATTTCTTTACCATGGATTAAGCAGTAAGAACACTACCATTAGAACTATGCCATTGATGATGTATGTAGTTCATGGAGTGCCCGACTAAGCTCTGAAGTCATGAAAAGCTGTTAAGCACTTCCTAACACGTTACAATCAAGTCTCTCACTAAGCATGCCTCTTAACTACTTTCCTTTGCAGTTCTGGTCAAATACAAAAATAACAGCGAGTCAAAGGATCATAACAATGGACAGTGTTTAAACATTGCTCCATTTCACTCTGTTAATAGAACAGCATATTTTGCATCAACATGCATTTTCTGTACTAACTCTAACATCAAACATTTTTAATGACTAATTTTAAGCAATTTACTCAAAAAAAAAAAAAAACATTTTCTGAAGGACTAAGAAGAAATATAAAGCAAAATTGTGAATGTTTTACAAAATGAGAGTGGGGTGGACAAGTATGCACATAAGAAGACCTGAAATGGAAAACAACTGTGAACCTCACAGTAAATACTTGTACAGGCAGTGGGAGTGATAAGCACATACAAATCAAATAAAAATGAAACTTTCTGGAAAAAAATTACATTTCAAAAGCTCATAACCAAAAAACCTTTTTAAAAACTCCTCTATATAAAACAGTCCTTTAAAATAAACTTCCCCATAATAAGCTGCAGAATAAATTACATTAAAAAGTGTAAAAAAATAAACTGTGTAGTTCTTCACTTTCAACGTCAGAAACTTTCATTAATTCACAAACATTGACAAATATATGAAAAAAATAAAAGTTTCTGAAGAGAAATCAAAAAATACATGTCAAAAGTTATGGAGCCATTAAATGTAACAGAAATGTTGTGGGGGAAAGCCCAATCAGCATGCAGCATTAATTAAGGCATCTCATTCACTTGGGTTACAACAGAGAAAACTTTAATGTGTAAGGTGTCATGCTTTCAAAACTGTTTTCAAGGAGACCCTGTCATTAAGCCCGGGAGACTTATCTCTAGTTTTATGTTCAAGAATAGACCGTCCTTGAAGACACAGTTATGCTATAGGAACATGAGGGATGTATATATTCCCCTATCAGATCGTGAAGGGATATTTACCTGTAGGAAATATAAGGCCTGCAGGTTTATACATATAGATAACAAGTTTGTACACCATATGCTGAATTTTGTGATTAAGACTTCCCTTTATGTGGACTAACTAAGGACTTGATCTACTTTGCATACTGCATGGTATGCTGTGCCTATTGTGTAGGGAAAACTAACAGACGCTTGAAAGATAGTGTGCTAGAGCATGTTAATGACACACAGAAATATGAAAACTATGAATGCCCTAGCCCAGCATGTACAGGACAAGGGACAGAATCACAGCTTTACATTTTTAGTATTCGAAGTCTTGGTCACAAATTCAAGAGGGCGAGACTTTAAGAACTTAACTGAGGTGAAAGAACAAGAGTGGATTATACATTTGAATAGTGGTAAGTCCCCATGGCTTAATGACATGGTCTCTTTGAAACCAGTTTTGAAAGCACGATGCCATACACATTAAAGGTTTCTCTGTTTGTTGTAACCTTTCTGAGTGAATGAGATGCCTTAATTAATGCTGCCTGCTGATTGGTCTTTTATTAGTGTAAATGAGTTTAGGCTGTGTGCGGTTTTATTTTTTATTTTTTTATTTTACATTTGTTGACCGGGCTAGTCTAGCTGGACCTATATCCGTTTTCAGTAGAGGCCCGGGGAGAAAAGCTCCAATTACATGAAGTAAGAAAACATTAACAGCAAAAAACATGATAAGCAAACTACAAAAAGTACAATGGTAGGCTTGTGTAAGAATTTAACAAAAATAACAACTAGCAAACACAAGGCAAGTTAACCAAAAACAGCTGGTTAACAATACAAATTTCAGGTATGCAGGATACTAAAGTTAGAATAATAAAAACTGATAAGAAAATCACAAGACGGCATAACATGGAGAAGGAAAATAAAACAAATCTTTTGAAAAGTCAATATAAATGAAGTAGCTGACATCAATTAAATATATTATTTAGAGGCACAGTTAGGGGATAGTGGGGGAAGGTAGGAGTAAGGGAGAAGTAATTTCAGTCGGGTTTAGCACAAGGACAAAGCCATTGAGTTTTAAGATATTCTTTGACGTGTTTTTTTGAATAGGGGTGTGGAGTCTAGGTTAGTTATTTCTTGAGGGAGTTGATTCCAGATTTTCCCAACAGAATTTGAAAATAATGAGTCACCAGCTTTATTGTAAGATTTAGTCGAGGCTACTAGGAGTTTATTAGCAGAGCGTAGAGTAGCTAGGTTCTTATAAGGTGAAATAAGTTTTGTAAGGCTTGGGGTAGCTTCAGGGTAGTGAAGAGACTTATGAATGATAAGTAGTTGCTGATAGAGTAAATGGCTATTTAGTTCTAACCAATCGAGTTGCCTGAGGTTGAGACAATGGTGAGTTCTAAAGGGAGTAGCAGTAATGAATCTAGATATACTATTATAACAGGTAGAGAGTTTGGTCATGTTATTTTTTGATAAGTTAGTATATATAGCAGAGGCATAGAAAAGGGTAGAGATCAGGTGGGTCTGGGCAATGGTTTTTCTAGCTGCTGGGGTAAGAAAGGGTTTAATTCTGTAGAGAGTACCTATTTTTTTGTTAACTGATTTAATGGTGTTATTAATATGGTCATCAAAATTAAGACGGTTATCAATAGTTACACCTAGTAGGTGAGTGGTCATGTTAATACAGGTAGCATTATTAGAGGAGATAGTGAAGAAAGGTGTGGAAGATTTGTGAGTAGGAGTGAAGAGAAGAAGTTTTGTTTTTTTGGCATTAAGAAGGAGGGAGTGTTCCACAAACCACTTTTCTACATTATAGAAGACTGTTTGGATGAGGGACTGGAGGGAGGAAACATTATTAGCAGAACAGATTAAAGTTGAGTCATCAGCATACTGAATGCAGATGGCTTGGGGTATATTCATGTGTAGGTCATTTATAAATAAAGAAAAAAGAAGGGGACCTAAAATAGAGCCTTGAGGAACCCCAGTGTTTACTGGTAGTAAGGAAGATAGGTTGTTGTCCCATAGCACTGCTTGTTGCCTGTTTTGGAGATCACTCCTAAACCATTGAAGTGCTTGTGAGCCAAGCGAATAGTGATTTAGTTTATCAAGAAGTATGTTATGGTTAACAGTGTCAAAAGCTTTTGACAGGTCTAGGAATAGAGCAGAGGAGAAAAGATTATTGTTTTTGTTGTTATTTATAGTGTCAGTGAAGGAGAGGAGGGCAGTTGTAGTGCTATGGGAAGGTCTGAAACCATGTTGACAATTGGCTAGTAGTCTGTTTTGTAGAAGGTAGTTGAGAAATTGTTTGTGTATGCATCTTTCCATAATCTTTGCTAATGGGGAGAGTAAGGCAATAGGGCGAAAGTTTTAGAACTCAGTAGAGGAGCCACCTTTATGTAGAGGAATTATATGAGATATTTTCCATATGGTGGGAATTTTTCCTTCAGAGATAGTCCTATTAATAAGTATGGATATGGGGTAGTCTATAGCTTCTGCAGCAATTTGTAGGTATTCTAATGGCAGTTGGTCAGCGGATGGAGTACAAGGTTTAAGTTTCTTGAGAAGCTTGTAAATAAGAGATGTAGCTACAGGTTGAAGGTGAAAGGTATTCGAGGAGGTGCTAGGGGTATTTGGAAAGATAACTGTGGATGATGGTAATGAATTAGCTAGGGTTTGAATGACTTCTGTAAAATACTTGTTAAAGGCATCAGAGATCAGGGTGAAATTGTTAAGGTTAAAGCCTGAAGGGGTAGGAGTAGTTGTATGTCCTGGTTTAAGAAGTGTGTTAATCCCTGACCAGAATTTTTGAGGGGTGTGTTGAGTGGATTGTTGAAGGTGTAGATAAAATTCCTTTTTGTCTGTAAGAGTATCCTTCTTAGTAGCATTTCTTAATTGTTTAAAGAGGAGGTGATCTGATGGACATTTGGTAGCTCTCCATTTAGCCCACATTTTATTTCGCAGGATCATTTTCTTCTTAGTTTGTCTAGTTAGCCATGGTGCTGTTTTGGATCTTATCCTAGTAGAGTGAATGGGGGCATGAAAGTCAAGGATCTGTAGAAAGTTGGTATTAAAGTAGGTTTTTTTAGGTATGAAGAAGCAGTTGTATAATAGACTGTGAAAGCGCTTACCGTGTTTTACTGCTTTTATTTTGTTATGGTGAATTAAAGTTTTTTTATAGCACTCCAGCCGTGGTATACTCTTTTGGAAATTACTTGGACTGTTTGAACAGAGTATTTTCCCAATTTCTGGATGTTTTCCTGTTGTGCCTCAAGGTCAGACCTTCTTTGCAGACTCATTATTCAGGTCTGGGATCTAGTTTTCTATTATCAAGTGACTCTTCAGGATGTCTACATTCCCTCAGAGCAGATACAGTACACAGGCTGATGAATGGATGTTTCTGGACATAGTCCATCTGTTGGGTATTCCAAAAGTTGATGATCTTACCACTCCTCTGAACAGTCAGCTTCCTCTTTTCTTGTGCCAGAGTCCCAAGCCTTCTGGATTGTAAGGTAGACACCTTGCCTTTACCTTGGAAGATTGTTTCTCTACACTACCCCACCCCTTCCCCTATTTCCAAGGGTCTTGCTCAAGATCAAGCAAGACTCACCAACAATCTTGCTGTTTGACTCCCTTTTGGGCCAGATAACATTGGTCTCCCCTTTTTTTTTCACTTTACCAAGGGCAATCATCAACAAGTTACTTCACCAGGTTGACCCTCTCACAGAAGACAAGTGGCCTCTCCTATCCTTCCTCACTTGTCGACTCTTCAGCTGATGCTGTGAGTGATTGGATTTTGATCCCTTTAGGTGCCTCTTTTCTGTGGACATATATATTCTGCAGGAGGTCAGGGAAGCCACTACCAGAAAATCAAACTTATGTAAATGGAAGAGATTTTCTGTCTGGTGCCTCTCTTGTAACCATGACCCCTTTTCAGTGGAGATCCCTCTGTTTCTCTTATTTGTGTGAATTTCTCCATGCTGACTTGGTATATTCTTCAGTTAAAGCTCACATATCAACTATTTCTGCTTGTCTGCCTCTGTCTCCTTTAGCCTCTAGGTTTGAGGTCAAACAATTTCATGAAGGTGTCCTTCATATCAGGCTTCCTGGAAAGCCTATTCCACCTACCTGGAACCTCAGGTTTGTTCCTGAAAATTAACCCAGGCTCCTTTTGAGATTGCTGCTTCAGGTTCCTTGTAACATTGCACTTGGAATGCTGTTCTTCTTTTGGCCCTTACTACAGCTAAGAAAGTTCCTGAACTTTGGCTTCTTATGCAGTTCCTTCCTTTTTAGTTTTTCATAGGAACAGGGTATTTCTCTCTACTAATCCTTCTTTTATGCCCAAGGTGAGCAGTGACTTTTCTCTTGGACTATTAATTTACCCTTTTTTTTCCTTCTCCACAATCTGCTAATGAGAAAGTTCTTCACACCTTGAATTTACATAGCTCAGTTATTACTTGCATAAAACTAAGGCCATTCTCAGATCTGAGCAACTGTTTCCTTTCATCCCAGATCTTTGTATTTAGAAATTCTAAACAAACCATATTCTCCTGGATCTCTAATGTCATTTCTTTTTGTTGTTCCTGTCATGGTAAAATTCTTTCTACCTCTGTAAAGGCTCATTTTACTAGAGCTGTTGCTTCCTGTGGTGCCTTTTTCAAAGGACTAGACACCAATTCCATCCTTGAGACTGCTGCTTCTGTCCTTACTGTCACTAAACATTGCAAGTTGGATGTTGTTTCCAAAGCAAGAGCTGGCTTTCCCAGAGCTATCCTGCTTTGGTTTCTAGAGGGTTCTTCTGTGCCTCTCTCTTCCCAAGTTTTCTCTTGAGCTTTTGTACTCTTTCTTATATAAAGAATAATGCAACAGTGATGTGGAAGGACATAGTACAGTTGTGTAAAATCTTACCATAACAGTAGACTTGTATCTCTTAACTGTTGCATTATTCTCTTCCTCTCTTTTCCCCAATGCTCTGCCTTATTTGCCTTCCTGACTAGGGATTCTTTCCTTTTTTTTCCTCCTCCTGTATGCACATGTTCCTCCTAGTCCCTAGGGAAAATATGTTCCCCCATGACTTTTCAGTTCTGAGATATGTACGTGTATATGTCATCTTTATGCCCTACACCTTGTGTGGGGTGCATATGTGTGACATATGACGTCTAGAAATTCTAAAGGCTCTGTTATACTGGCCCAGCATTGGGCTACCCTTGGCAGGTAATCCCTTTTGTAAAAAACTATTGCAACAGTGAAGAGAACATCTACTGTTATGCTAAGACTTTACACAAATGTAGTGTGTGTAATATATTTGGTTCATAGCATAGACAGACCACATCATCAATCACCAAAAGTTAAATATTCAAAATATTGAACCTCAAAACACCTAAAAAAATTATTTTTGCAGTGGACAAGCTGCCCAGCCAATACCTCTCCCTTGCATATTATACACACCATCTCTGAGATTGCACCACACTGTGGGAAAGGGCAAAATTCTGATCCCTAGAAATACTGGCAACCAGCAGAAAAAAAGCCATTCCAATATTCTGGCCATTTGATTAATGAGTATTCAATATGTTGGACCTTTTATAAATTGCATGGAATATATATATATATATATATATATATATATATATATATATATATATAAAGAGAGAGAGAGAGTGCGTGTTTAAATATATTATAAAAAGACACCAACACTGCAAAAGAATGGAAAGTCGAGAAAACATTGGCTACAAGAATCCTGTAGCTGTTCAGCAAAAAGCAATTCAATCTTCAAGATAGCCAGTGTATTTATTTCTTTGGATTAAAAGTTAATGTTTTCTGAAAGCATACAAACTGCTTTTCACATCTGGGAGTGGAGTAGATATTAGAAAAGTACAGACAGAAATCTGTGAAAGTAGGAACACTCGTAGCATAAGCTCCAGCATAGGTAACCATAATTTTAAGTTAAGTAATGCTTGTGGGTGCAACTGTTAATTTGAGACCATTCCTATCTGGAGGGTTTAACTTAAATTTTTGAAGATGTACATAATTCTGTAGTTTTAAGTTCATAATAATCTTAGTTTGTTCTAAGTTAATATGGGAAATGGGTGTTTTGAAAATGTACTTAGTTTTTTTGTTTGAGAGTTTTCAGTAAAACAAAAAGTCTTGAAAAATGTGACATAGGTTCATATGGAGATGAGAAGAAACAGCTGTATAAAAAGATCAGCCTGTCAAATTATGTGTGCATATATCATAAAAGTTAGAAATACACATTCCAAAAAAAATGGCATGTATGATAGATGGGAGCAACAGCTTTTTTAGCATAATGGCTATACTATCCATATTATCTTGTAATGTAAATATCTTTATAGGCATAGACAACAAAGAATACTACATTTTATTAAGAAGTGCAGAGTGCAAATAGCAATGCTACAAGAGCTTGTGAATTAGATAAAATAATTTTAGGACCGATTCAACAGAATATCAGGGGCAAAGGAAAAAAGTATACTAATTTAATAGAGTGATATAAGAGAGAGAAAAGACAATAATGGTAGATTTGTGGTAGTAATGGGTTATTAGCAAAGCAGGAGCATTATGCTGGCATGTATTTGCATTCTACCAAAAACTGTTGTTATGGAGCTTAAGAAAATCTTTGGAAAAATAGCTTTCAGATGGGGAATATTGTGTATAGATGGGGACTGAAAATTTTTGCAATAGTTGGGATGCATCAGGGGACCTCGACGGGAACGTTTAACAAAATAGGCTAGATTGCTGAAGACATTTTTGAAAAATGTATTTATTTATTTATTTTACATTTGTTTACTGGGGTAGTCCGACTGGATACATGTCCATTTTCAGTGGAGGCCCGGGGAGAAAAGCTCCAAATAGACAAACTTAAATAGATTACACAAGAAGTTAGTCAACATTAGAAAATATAAAACAAAGTGATTATGTACAATGGTTTAGTAGCGTTCCCTAGTAGGGACTCTCAGTTCTCATGGACAGATGCAATTAAAAGCAAGAGATGTCAGATTGGCTATAGAGCTTGGTGACATAGTCGCATGTTATATTTACAGATTATGCTTTGTTTATAACTTAATATGGGTTGGTACATGGGCAAAGCCAGTTCACTTTGAGATACTGTTTAAGGTTATTTTTTAAGAGACTTTTGTAGGATTGTAGGGTTATATAGTTTGGCAATGAATTCTGGGTTTTCCCAACAAAGTTGGAAAACAGGGATTTACCAGTACAGTTATTAGCTTTGTGGGTTTTGATCAGTAGTGTTGTCGGCTGACCGTAGGGATCTCAGTTTGCTATATGGCTTAATAATATTTATAAGTGAGGGGGTATCTTCAGGGTGGTACAGAATTATGTGCGCTATTAAGAGTTGATTGAATTGAATTAAGCTGGGCAGTTCTAGCCACTCTGGTTGTTTAAGGTTCTGGCAGTGATGGGTTCTATAGGTGGAACCAGTGGCGAATCTGGCAATATGGTTGTAGCTATGGGACAGCTTACCTAGTTCAGATTTGTTGAGGTTTGAGGGTACAGGCGAGGTATATGAGTAGAGAGTAGCTGTGACTGGGCGATTGCAGTCCTAGCCAGTGGGGTTAAAAACGTCTTGTTTCTGTACAGTGATCCAAGCTTCTTATTGATAGTCTGTATGATTTTGTTGACCTGTAAGTCAAATTTGAGATTATTGTCTATGATAACCCCTAGAAGTTTGGTGTGTTGATCTGGGGAGATAGTGAAACCATTGTTAGCCATGACAGAGAATGAGTGTGGCAGATCTACTAGTGGGGGTAAAGAGTAGAAGTTTAGTTTTATTGGGGTTCAGCAGTAGGCATTCATTGGCGAGCCAGTTCTCAATAGTGTTAAATGTATTTTGGTTTAGGATTTGCAGTTTGGATGGGGAGGTGGCTGAGCAGATTAGAGTGGAATCATCTGCCTATTGAATATGGGTCTATGTTAAATGTTCGAACATTACATGGTCAAGACCAAATGTTCGACATTTGGATGTTTGAACATAAAAAAATAAATAAATAAAACACAGAAAAAAGCACTAACAGTGTAGGCAGGGGGGCAAGCCCCCCTGCACCTCCCACTTGGGGGGCTGCACCCCCCACACACCCCTACTTAAATATACCAACTCCGAGACCACACTTCAGTGCAGAAAAGGGAAATTCTCCCTATCTGCACCATACGGTGCTGTTGAAAGCATCTTTGAGCACTCAAAATTTCGAACGTTTGGTCTCGACCATGTAACATTCGAAATTGAGCGTTCGAAGATTTGACAGGTACCCTTGAATATGGGTAGCTTTAGGGATAATAATGTGAAGGTTGTTGATAAAAAATAGAGAAGAGTAGTAGACCTAGTATGGAGCCTTGAGGGACACCATGTGTGAGAGGTAGCTGGCTGGA
The DNA here is from genome assembly GCF_019279795.1 of Protopterus annectens. NCBI lineage: Eukaryota > Metazoa > Chordata > Ceratodontiformes > Protopteridae > Protopterus > Protopterus annectens. Next base: position 358,089,064 of record NC_056750.1, on the reverse strand, counting down.
AAATTTGCCCTGCCATAGTACCGCCCATTGTCCACCAGTCAGGTAGGACTGGAACCACTGGATTGTGTGCTTATTAAGGGAAATAGATTTTAGAGAAAGAATGAGAAGTTCATGGTTGACAATGTCAAAGGCTTTTGTTAGGTCAAGAAAGGATAGCATATTGTCATTCCTGTTTTGGTTTATGGCATTAGTAAAGGAAAGGAGGTCTGAGGTGATGCTGTAGTATGGCCTGAAACCATGCTGGGAGTTGGTAAGTTATTTTGTGTAAGGTATTGCATTAGTTGCTTGTGTACACATTTCTCCATTATTTTGGCTAGTGAGGAAAGAATGTCAATGGGTCTATAGTTGGATATGTCTGTAGAACTACCACCTTTATGGAGTGGGATGACGTGGAAGAAATAATATGGAAGATGTAAATTTAGTAGTAAGAACTCGGGCAGAATTTATATATTATTCCCCAAGGTACAGCTTGCTAGATGGAAATTGTATTTCACAGGGACATTAAAAGTTTTAACATACATCAAATAACTATTTCAGATCATGCACCCAATAAAAAGATAAAAATCTAGGGCAATGAAGTGAAAATGAAATACTGGAACTTTCCCACCTACCTTTTAAAAAGAGATGAATTTAAGAAATGTGTAGTGGAAATTATTCATACATTATTGGGGAGGATAGAAATATTTGTGAGAATTATAGCTAGTGAGTGGGATAAAATGAAAATGGTGTTTAAAAATAGAGTAGAAATAAGAGGAAAGAACACAGGCTGTGCTTTCATTCTCAAAGCAAAACAAAATCTGCCAAAATTCAAGGAATGAGTTTTAATAAAATAAAAATGTATCAAGTCACAAGTTAGCACTTTCATTTAGACAGTGTAAACTTCTTCAGACCCTTCTGAAGAAATTTACACTGTCTAAACGAAAGTTCTAACTTATGACTTCTAATATGTTATTTTATTATTAAAATTCATTCCTTTAATTTTGGAGGATTTTGTTTGTTTTGCTTTGAGGATGAAAGCACAGCCTGTGTTCTTTCCTAGTTTTTTTCAGCTTTTCGTGCTAGAGTAGAAATATGACAAATTTATGGTTAATAAGTAGTAGAAATTATTTGGAGGAACTGACAAAGGTTCAAGTATTGCAGAATAAGGGGAATCTCATAGAACAAGAGAAGGCATAAATGCATAGTGCTAAACAGAAAATGAGGGAGTATTTAGATAATATCCTTTAGTTTAGAAAGATTGCTGTTAAGCAACTTTTGTTTTTGATAATGACAGTTGTGCACAAAAACATTCAGCACAGCAACTTAGGCAACAGAATGTAGAAAGGGTTGTCACCAGAGTTAGGGAGTCTGTAGCAAGAAAAATAACCAACATCCTGTAGAGGTATTGGATATTTCAGAACTTTTATGGCAATTTGTATACAGTAGTGACATTTGGAAATAAGGAGTACAAATAGAACTATTTTTGTAAGGTGTAATTATGCCAAGGTTAGAGGTAGATGAGGCTGAATGTCTAACAGTTAAGACAGGAGATGAGGCAGAAATGGTCATGTGTAATCAATCTTCAGGAAAGTCTCTAGAAACAGATGGTATTCCTGTAGAAGTTTGAAAATTAAATGGGAAGAATGCAAGCTCTAGAAAATTTTATTTAACAGTATTTTAAAATGAGGGGAAGCATGAACATCTTGGTGGCTGTATTTCCTAAAGACAGCAGAGACCCCTCAAGCCCAAATTCATATATGCCCATTTCAGTTTTAAACTGTGTTATAAAATGTTTGTACTAGCCAAAAGAATGGCAAAGGTGTTGCCAAAATTTGTCTGTATGGATCATTGTGGTTTTGTGTAGATGAGTCAAATATTCGACAACATTAATGGAAGAACACTGAACCCGAGGAAAGCAGAATTTAAGAAAAACTGCCACTTCTGTTGGTGGGTCTTGATATAAAGAAAGCATTCAATAGAGTAAGCTGGAATTTTGAGTAGGGTAGTCTAAGTTCCCTGATGCATCCTCCTAATTAACATTATTATTGTATGAAGGATTGGAGATGAGAATTGCAGGGGGGGTGTTCCTATGTGATAAGTTGAACAGCGCAACCAGGAAGGAGTGTTTTCTTTCCCCTTTCTGGTATTCTTTATATGTAGAACTGCTGACATAGAAAAATAAGGGGCTTAGAAATGCAAATATATAATTGGTATGATAATCAAGAAAAGCTGACTTTATTTGCAGATATTTTATACCTGACAAACCCTGAAAATGACATCCCAGTGTTGTGGATCATTTTGAGACAGTTTCAAGTCTTTTAGGATGTAAAATTAATTGATAAAACACAGGCTATAGCCATAAATTATGTACACAATAATACCCATATTTATACGGAAATTATAAGATGAAGTATTTAGGAGTATGGATTAAAAAGGCTTCTGTTATGGTAGATAAGGGTGTGTGGGAAGAGACTAAAAAGATGATACAAAAACTGATAAACTGGAAGATCTTGTTTGTGGATATGGATAATAAGATACAAGCAGTGACAATGTTTTTAGTTAATTTAATTATATATATGAGTCAGACCTATTGTCATCAACCAGAGGAGAAACTATAGGATTACCTGATTTGAAGGGATGTTTAGTATATATATATATATATATATATATATATATATATATATATATATATATATATATATATATATAAAACACAAGCAGAAGGTTCTAATTCAAAATGCAAAGGGATGATGATGGGGGGGGGGGGGGTTCAAGAAATAATGAATGAAAAGGATTTTGGATACATATCCTCAAGGAAAATAACCTTACAGAATATTACATTCATAAAGTAGCAGAAAGTATTGCAAAAACTAAACCAACACAAGAATAGAGAATGGAGATTTTTACAATTTGTTTATTTTATTTATTGACATTTGTTAACCGGGTTTGTCCAACTGGGTTTGTGGCCCATTTTCAGTGGAGACCCAAGGAGAAAAGCTCCAGTAGTACATCTAAATAAGTAGAATTTTAAACAATATTGATATAATAGCAGTTATTGCAAAAAGATTCACCTATGTTGGGTTACATGCATAAAGTTTAAGTTGCATTAAAAAGAAGCTAAGTAACAATTTTACATTGATATAGTTCAATAGATCAACAAAAATGTTTTGTTTGTATAAAATTATGCAAATGCATAGTAGACACATTGGATAGAGAGGTGTAATGAGGTACTAAGTATGGTCCTTTTGAGCGTACATAAAGGGAAGGAAGACTAGGTAGGGTCATGGCAAGGGCAGGTTCTGGAATTATGATGAAGGGATATGAAGAATAGAGATTGAATGCAAGTAATGATTCAAAAAACTGGGAAGAAGGGGGCTGGAATGTACTGGAGAAAACTGGCAAATGAGCCAAGGTACTGGGGGCAATTAGTGGGGGTGGGGTACTAGAGTGAATGAGGCCAAGATGATGATTGGACTGCAGGTTACAGACTGCCTTCCCTACCAAGGATTGATAGAGTGTAGGCAAAGAGAAATGGATAGGGGAATCTTAAGTGAAAGACCTGCTCTGGTAGAGATTTTAGTTGAATCTAGAAGCTGCTGTTAAATGATAATTAGGGCATACAAAATATTGCTTGATGACTGTTAATCCATCAGAGGACGTTATAAAAGATTGGGAAGAAGAGAATGAAAAAGTAATGTACAAGACAACAATTGGCAGACGTGTATGGCTCCCAAGTATATAACAATGCCCAGAACATTTAGGATCTTTGGAAGTGTTTGTAGAGGTATATTTATACCCCAAGCAGATGTCAAATCACTTTTTATCAGGTAATTGGCAAATGTTGGAGGTATGATGGGGAGGAGAGAGTTAACTGGAAACATGTTTTGGGAGTGTAATGAACTGGCAGATTTTGGGACACAAGTTCATAATTATCTAAACAAAGTAAGGCTTTAAGTTTCATTCTGTTGGTTGCCAAAAAAGCAATTACTGGAAAATGGAAATCAAAGTCCAAGTCAATTGTATTTGAAGTACTTGAATATAATAAAAGAGAGAGAAGATTTGGAAGGGGGGTCTTTAGAAAAAGGAGGGAGCAAACTGCATAGAAATAAATGGAAATTGCAGGAATGATACATGTAGAATAATGTTGAGGAGTGAGGTTTAAGGAAAGGCAATAATCCAACAATTTTTGTAATGCTAGACTGATGATAGTTGCAAGGAAATGTATATGTGACGTATGTAAATGGAAAAAAATCTTAATATTTATTTTCTTTTCTGTTAATGTATTGGAAAAAAATCTTAATATTTATTTTCTTTTCTGTTAATGTATTTTGCCTATGTCTTAAGTGATAATTTATTAAGGATGTTAAAAAACTTGCAGAAAAGAAAAAATGTCATATTAAACATCAGTACCCATGGAACGAAAACTCCATACAAATACACAAGAACAAAAAAAGATCGTAAGACAAACTCGGATGTAAAGCTGCTGTGCAACCACTTTAAAAGAAACCTTCAAAAAAGGCCACCTAATGAAATGACCACAGAGCAAGTAGATTGAGCAGTTACATGCTTTATATACAAATTAGAAAGAAAAGATAGAACAAAGTATGAAGATACAAGAAGAAGAAACCTAGCAAGCAACAGACATCCATTTAATAGATATCAGATATAGGTTCTCTGTATTCAGTGGTAACACTGGTTGAATTTATGGAAACAAAAATTCCCTTCTAGGCAAAACAGAAACACTTTAGGAATTGGGAAAATTAAATAAATCCACGCAAGGAGAGTAACAAATGCCAGCAGATATTGAAAACTGTACACAGCAGGGATAATAGGAATGTACTGCGGAGCAGCACTATTGAACATGTGAAGTGTACAAATAATGAATAGAAAATGTAAACTCTTTACCAAATAAAAAGCTCAATGATCTGCAAAAGTTATGTTCAGGTACTTGTGTTCTCAGAATGGATATCAATATACATCTCTGGAGCTTCACTGCTGGGGTTCGAATGGAGACAGGATAACTCCGCAAACAAAGGACAGTAGTATTGCTGGAATTGAATTCATTCAAGTCATGGTGAGTATCTTCGCAAGATGGACCCTTTTTTCACAAATCTCACCAAGACAATACTGTTGTATAGACTGTATTTTATATAGCATATATCTTGAACAGAAGTAGGTTAAAAAATAAAAAAGGTAGCTGGGCACACAAGACAAAGGATAAAGTGCCCAATCCTGGAAGGTGCACTGGTGCCAGGACTGGAAAAAAATGACAATGTAGGATCATCAAGGCAAGCATTTATACAATGGGGCTATGCTAGGCTCAGGGGGAGGGTTACCTCCGTGTTATAGATGGGGAGTAGTAGTCCACAAAAACTGACAGGCCAAAAAAGAGCCATAAAGATGACAGAGTTGATTAATGAGGATAAGAAAGAAATGATGTATTGTTACTATTTTACAAGACGTCCAGAATTTCCAGACAGAAGATTTTTAGATTGAGTGAACTTAGAGGAAAAAAATACTTGCACAAGAAAAAGCTGTCAGAGGAGTCAAAAATTTGTGTTCATTAAAAAATCGTGTTCATTAAGACAACAGATTTATGAAAAAACATTATATAGACTAAGAAACCTTGGGTCATATGGAAAAAGAAGTGAATGAGGAAGTACAAAAATATAAAGAAGAAAACCTAGAGATTTTTTAAAGGTATAAAAAAGAAATATGGGATGAGAAAGAAAGTGAGATTTGATATGGTGCAATATTTAGGCAAAGGAAAAATCCAAATTAAACAGTACAAAAAGCAACCCCAAAGATATTCAAAGATAAATAAGGGCATCCAGACGTGGAAAATACAATACAGAAGATAAAATCGCAAAGAGGGAATGTAGGACAGAAGGTTAGTAAAGTAGAAGTTAAAATAATAAATTAAAAGCTGAAGTAGAATACATGCAAAGTGAAGGATTTAATGTAGAAAGTCTGACATATTATATCATAGCATGAGGGAAAAATGAGTCCCCCAAGTAAGGAGAAATGAGGGGAACAGGAAACAGCTGAAGAAATATGGACATAGAAAAGAAAGAGATTTAATACGGTACAATATTTATGCAAAGGAGGAAGCAAAACTAATCTCCAGGGAATTAAACCTTGTCATCACAATGAATAAAACATGCTGGAGAGGGATATGTTCCTAACCCAGAGACTCCCCAGACTCTGGAATAGACTTGCCCATACATTGTTAAGCAGAGTACCTCTTTGGCTGTCTTCAAAAGAAACCTTGACAATTGGATGGGAGAGAATAAATTCACCCTGGGGATCACATCAGTCTCCCTGCTAGACAGGAGTCCAGGGAAGTAAATATGATGGGAAGAAATAGCCAGGGAATTGTTATGGCTAGGCTTGTATAAGCCCTAGGGCTGATAGGCCTAGTACCACCCTATGAACCAATACATAAAGAGCAGCACCAAAGATAATTGAAGAGAAATACAGGCAAAGACATCCAGATATGAAAACTTTTACAATACAAAAAATAAGAAGACAAGGAGGAAAAGTAATGGAGAAGTTAAAGAAATAGAAACTGAGGTTATGGAGTACCTGTGAAGTGAAGGATTTAGTGTAGAAAATCCAACTCTGATAACATCACAGCAGGATAGAGCAATAGATCCCCTAATTATGGAGAAACCAGTGTAGTGGGAAACATCTCATCGATTGCCATATGAAGATACTTTGGTGCCTTCTATAGGAAACCAGTATAAAAGTTCAGGAAATTGGCAACTCTGACATAATCAATGTTGTGGAGTGAATGGCCAATGATTTCCAATATGAAAGACCAACAGATGACAGGGTGAAACTGAAGAGAATGTGGCACAAGATGATGCTCTGGAACTTTCTGTAGAATGCCCGCTGGAAATGGAGAAGAAAGAATGTATCCTTGCTTTAGAAGAAAATGATCCAAGAGAAGGTGCTTGACTTAACAGACAGTAAGATCAATGAAAGAAATAGACTACAGAAAGTCAATAAAAGTAATTAGGACTGTTTTTATAGAGATTCATATGATATAACAGAAGTATATTACTGTTAAGCTAAAGTAACAGTCTTACCACAAAAAACACAAGGCAATAAGTGAAAGGAAGGGGAGAAATCAAATGCCATCATAGAAGTATTAAATAGAGGAAGCTATAAAAATTGTTGTGGACAGAACATTATAGAAGAGAGAACAGATCAACAAAAATACACAGATGTGAAAAAAGCAATGTGCAGTATCAGAACATATCAGGATCTATCGTGCACTATCACAAATAAACTAAAATATCAGCACAGGTTGAAAAACTTGGAAGATATGCAGATAAATATAAAGGAAAAGTACAAAATAAGCATATTTTTGATGAGCCAAAAAAGTTTTCAGATAACTGGAAAACAAGGCAAAAGGAATTGAACCACCAGCAAAAAAGAAGAAAAAAATACATTTTGGAGAAATATCTGTGAAGATCCTGTGGAACATAAAGATGCTAAATGGATAGAAATATTTCAAAGAAACTTTGTCATTTAGGAGTACACAAGTGCAGCTTAAACAAAATTACAAATGTCAGCTCATGAGAGAAATGCAGTGCAAATAACATAGGTACAGCGGTATCAAAGAATAACATAAGAAAGAAAATACATATGACATGCAAGAGGTAGTTCACATTACATAAACACATTCAATACCCATTATCCAGTGATAAATACCCACCACCAAACCTGTACACTGTTAAGATATAGAATAAACAGAGAGTAGTGAATAGCAGCTGTTTAGTTACCATATTGCACTTATTAACCTTAGAAGTGACTCAGTATAGCCATCATATTACATAATAGTAATATTGGCGGTAATTGCTCAGAGCAGCAGGATTAAATTAAAAAAAAAGCTTCAGTATATTGGGTATTATGGTTGGTGTCCGTATTAATAAGTCTCACAGGTGTAGAGTACAAACTCTTCCTGAATCTGGTAGTCCTACAGCAGAAGCTGCGGTACCTCCTTCCAGACATGAGAACCAGTTGTTGGGCGGATGGGTCGAATCAGCTAGTATTTTGTATGTTCTCTTTCTTGCTCTTGTAAAGAAAAGCTCCCGAGTAGAAGGGAGGTTTGTGCCTAAGATTTTCTCAGCCACCCTCACCATCTGTAGTTTCTTCTTCTAAGCAACAGTGCAGTTGCCGAACCATGCTATGAAGTTGCTAGTAAGGATGGTCTCTAACTCCCCTGTAAACAGTGGTAGGAGCAGACAGTGGGAGCCTGGCCTTTTTGAGCTTTCTCAGGAGGTGAAGCCTCTGTTGAGCCTTCTTGACTGTGGTTGGTATTACCAGCCCAGGAAAGGTCATCGGAGATGTGAAGGCCCAGGAACTTGGTTGTTTTGACTTTCTCTACTACTTCCCCTTTGATAGTGAGTGGTTGGAGAACCGTTGCCTTTTTCCTGAAGTCCTTAATTATTTCTTTGGTCTTTTTAGCATTCAGGTCCAGATTGTTCACATCACACCAGGCAGTCAGCGTTCTCCTCATCTCTGTACTTATGTTCATTCCCACCACTGACACCTATGACTGTGGTATCAGCAAATTTTATAATATGTTTTTTGCAGTGCAGTTATGGGTGAGGATGGTGAAGATCAAGCAGCTGAGCGCACACAGCCTTGGAGAGCACCAGTATTCAGGACTATGTGTTGAGAGGTGGTGTTTCCATGGGGTCTACCAATCAGCAAGTCGAGTCCAGTTACATAGGTGCTTGTTTATCTCAGGTTTCACGAGTTTATCCACTTTCTTACAGAAAAAGTAAAAGAATAAGAAGTTCAGGTGTGCAGTATATGAAATGGGAATTTAACGGCCAGAGAGATTGAAGTAAAGTGAAGAAAAGCTCCTTACTGGAAACCCCCCAGGCCCAGATGCAGTATCTAACTTCTGGCTAAAAGTATTAACATCTTTACATGAAGATTTAGCCATGCGTAAAAACTGTTTATATGCGCACTCCGAACAGACACCAACCTGGTTAATGACAGGAAAAACAATACTCCATAACAGCGAACCTGCAAGCTATTCTTAAAAAAATTGTAGATTAATAACTTGCCTTCTTATGGTGTATGAACTGTACACTGGAGTTGATGCCAACAGAGTTTATAGTCATTTAGATGAAAACTCAGTCATGGCAATAAAACAAAAGGGTAAAAAAAAGTCATATAGAACAAAGGATCATTTGTTAGTCATAAAGGAGAACTGTAAACAGAGGAAGAATCAAAGTATGGTATTAATAGATTACAAAAAGCATTGGACAGTATCCCACATTCATGGGTAAAAGTGGGCTTAAAAATTTATAACATATACCCGAGACTGATCGATTAAATTACAGTGACCATGAAACAGTGGGAACCCACTTTGCAGTTAAGCCATGATAAAGGATAAATTATTATTCCTGTGATAAAAAATGTAAAGGGGGTAGTCCGTGGTGACTTTGTCACTGCTGGTCTTTTGTCTTGCGCTTAACCCATTAAGTTGTCTACTTAACAGATTAGGTCGTGCTTCATTTTGGCTCCAAGAAAACAAAGTGTAAAGACTTCTCATCTTGGGGAAGATATAAAACTGTATAGTTCATCAGATGAGGAACGGAAAGCATAACTGCAAGTTGTCAAAACTTCTTTAGATGATACAAGAATGCCATTTGGTCTTGCAAAAACAACCTTTAAAGCAGGAATGTTGCAGCACTAAGAAAATATCAGACTGGGACAGGGATGTGATGTAAAAGAACTCGAGCAAGAGGGAGTGTGTAATATTTGAGAGCTGATGATGGTTCAACAGTAAAACATGAGCAAAATACAAATGAAACTTGGTAAGGAATATCTTGTAAGATTAAAATGTAATACTGAAGACAGAGCTGACATCTAGGAACAAAGTCCAAGCTATGAGCCATTTTGCTCTTCTTGTCATGACTTTAAGTTTTGAAGTGATTGACTGACCCCAAAAGGTGCTGGATCAGATGGAGAGGAAAACCAAGAACGATTCTTCATGGTTATCAAATGATTTATAAAAATTGGTGCATACCAAGACTATATATTCCCCGTTCTGAAGGAAGTATGGGCCTCCTTGAAATTGTTTACATGTGTAGATCTGCATACATATCTGCTGACCTCACAAGACCCATATGTAATGAAAGTTTTAAAAAAGGAGACAGTCTAAAATGACTTCCCTGCTTAGTTTAGCAGAACCATATCGATGTCCAGCTGGAATGGAAATCCAACCAGAAGTACATAAAAATCAAGTAGCAACTGAAAATGCCAAAAAAAAAAACAAAAACAGAAGAATATAAGGTGAAGGATCAAAAAAACAAAAGAATCTTTGAAAGGCATAGCAGAGAACACAATGGAATTAGAGTAAAACCTGCCTTATTCACTGCGTTCATCAATAAGACTTCTTCAGAAACAATATCATCCCTAAAAACACAAAAAGATCAGATGAGAAGGCAATAATTGTGGAAAATGTATAACTACAGTTGCAAGTACAGAGAACTCTTGGAACAACCTCATGTTGATAAGGCTCGAACACAGGAATGGTTAAGGAGAGGTGAATTTAAACCAGAAGATCAAAGGTTAATATTGATGACCCAAGATAGTGAACTACATGCACATTAGTGTACAAAGTCCACTGAACATGTGGAAGAAACAAATGTAGGTTTTCTGAAACAGAACTGGAAACAGTTGTACATCTTGTTGCTGGTTGTGATATACTAATGGCAGAAGGACTGTATACTGGTATGCATAATGTGGTAAGACTGTTGCATTAGGGATTGTGCAAACATTATAATGTTGAAGTCACTGAAAAATATTGGAAACATGAACCGCAAAGCATTATGGAAAAAGATGACGTTTTATCACATGGGATCACCCATTACCAACAGTTCAAAAATTAGATGCGAGAAAATCAGCTGTAGTAGTCCATGAAAAGACAAAAGTAACATTGATCATTGAAATTGCTGCACCCAGTGACTACAGTTTCTTATGTGCAGAGAGAGAGACAACGTCGTAAATACCAGGATTTGCAGGCAGAAATCTGGCAGCGTGGATGAGATACCCACACAGTTCCAATAGTAGTACGAGCAATGAGTTTTTATTTAAAAAAAAAAATTTGCACTTGTACATTGGATATGTTACCAGTACTTGTAATTCCATATGGATATGTTACCAGTACACACAATTCCATAGGAATTGCAGGAGGAGTCAGTACTGATCACGTTGTGGGTACTATGAAGAGCATTTCTGGCCAACATCAAAGATTAAAACGATACTAATTTCATGAACTTTAATCATACTTTGACTTAGGAATGGGGTTTGTTCCTGTCATGGCATTAGATACCCAAAAGTCTTGGAGAAATTTAAAAAAAAAAAATTGAGGTGACTTTTCTGAATTCTATTTCTCGGAGCACATAAACTGGTTGTGCCACCTGATCATAGCCTTCTGTTAAGTTCACTAGTCAATTTTAGAACTTAGTTAAATAGAAAGCAGATACATATACATTCTTCTAAGCAAATGTTGCTCAAATACTAAATCCAATTAGTACATGTTATGTTAATTCCTAACACTTTTAGTATTAAACCTGTACAACATTAGGAATAAACATCTGCAATAAGTACAATAACAGGTGTGCTGTACCTTTAAGAAGCATTTCCAAGATCTGTGTGTGCATATAAATACCAAGCACGTTAGCTTCAGTGCCAATTTAAGATGCAGCCAGAGTGTTAACATATATGTACATGATAGCTAGTTTGTTTATAAGTTAAAATTACTTAACCACATTTATGATGCATTTGTATACATTAAAGCTGCTCGAGCAAGAACCGACGATGCTCACCTGTTTTATCCTGACCTGACGAGTGACATGCTGTCAGAACCAGGATGGTAAAGACTATTCTTCAGAGCCACAAGGTGCAGTGGTAATGGTGAAGGCAAACTAAAAGAACCGAGAGAAAAAAAAACTGGCCATAAACAAGTCAAAGACCAAGAGAATCCACACAAATGATTTATTAAGAGAGGTAAAACGGAGCATTACAAGGGCATAAAACGTGTTAAGCAAACAAATAGCACAGAAATGTTTATTAAGCAAATGAGAAGCATAAGAGATCAACAAAATGTTTGAAACAGAGTTATTTGCTAAAACAAGCATTAGAAAATTGGATAAAGGGTTCAGAATTACCTCAGAATTGTAAAATGAGCATGTTTAACGTGAAACGAGCATATTTAGAGTTAAAATGAGCACAAGAAAGTGTAATGAGCATGAAAAGAGATTGAATGAGCAAAACTGATATAACCAAAGGGCATAAAGGGCACATTGAGATTTAATGAGCAAAACAACGATAACAGAGCACAGAAAAGGGCACATTGAGTATAAGCAAAGCAAAGGTGACTGCGTATATTTTGGCAAATTACTGTGTTTTGGCACAAATTACTACTTCCCATTAATTGAAGCCTTTGCTAGCATAACTAGAGTTGTTTGAAGCATCTCAAAGTGTGTAAAAGGGTTGTGTGTGTTTATTACTGTGCATTTATTCCAAAGAGTTTGTGTGCAAAGTGCAACTGTTTCGTGAAGTGCAGTCAAGTGTAGCCATTTCAAACGTTTCTTGTGTCTTGAGTACATCTGTTCACAGAGTGCAACCATTACAGACTGTCTCTTGCACTGCACAGAGTTGTTTGGGAAAGTGCAGCCATTTTGGAGACATTACAGTGTTCTGTGCACTGTTTATTTGCAAAGTGCAGTTATTTTGAGGTGTTGCTCTCTCCGAGCTTTTTCTGCCTAATATATTCGCAAATTGCCATTACTTCAAGACAATACATTCGTAAATTGCCATTACTTTGAAACAGTTTATTCACAGAGTGCAGTTACTTCAAGATAGTTTATTCGCAAGGTGCAATTGCTTTGAAACAATTCATTCGTAAAGTGCTGTTACTTCGAGATAGTTTATTCGTAAAGTATAGTTACTTCAGAATGTCTCTTGCTGTCAGTTTCTATTGTCCAGTTCATTCGCATTGTGCAGTTTGAAATGTTTCTTAAAATTATGATAAATGACTTTGGCAGTAAAATGATAAATGGCTTTAGCATTAAAGCAATTACAAGATAAATGGCTTGTATAGCAAAGTAATTTCAAGGCAAGTGTTTTTTTTTATATACAGTAAAGAGATTTCAAAGTGTTACAGTGCCTGGGAAACTTATTTTGTAAAGTTCAGTTATACAAAGGTTTGCTGTGTTGTTACAGGTACTGGCTTAAATTTCAAACACGTATATGTGTATGTACAAGTGTATGTGTTCTTGCATATTTGCAAGAGTCTTCACTGAGATATTTGTCAATATGGCAGACTGATTTCTCAAGCCACAACCACTTGTGTTTGATCAGAATATTGCAGAGAACTGGAGAATATTTGAGCAAGAATACTATATATTTATACAATCAACTTATTCTGATAAATATGCACTTACCAGGGCATTCATTTTGCTGAACCTAGCAGGGTCAGAAGCCATTGAAAGGGAGTGTTCATTTGTCTGTGCACCAGCAGTGTATGAAGGTGAAGGAGAAACTCATGTTGTGCAGGCTGAATTAAGGGAAGACGCTAAGTGTTTAAAGTGCAAATTCAGAGAATTGTGTAACCCCCAGACTAATGTTACACTAGAAAGGCATTTGTTTTACATGAGAGATCAAAAGCAAGGGGTAACTTTTGCCGCTTATATTGCTGACCTGAGTAACAAGACTAAAATGTGTAGGTTTGATGATTTTAAAGGAAGAGTTAAAGGACAGACTTGTGTGTGGTATTAATAATGCTGCTGTGAGAAAGATTTTGCTTCATGGCAGTGATTTAACACTGAGTAAAGTCATTGAGATTTGTCAGATTCACAAAGTTACTGAAAGGCACACAAATATGCTTTCTAGTGATAACAGCATGGTGTCAGTAGGCTCCAGTGCTAATGTAGACAGCATGCAACAGCCAAAAGTAAGCCTAAGCACGTGGCAGCAGCAGCCCCTGTGGGACTTCTAAGTAAAACCCATAGCCTCCTAGTACATTCCAAGACCAGTTAAGTTAAAAGAGCATGCTCAATGTCGAGCCAAGGGTACCTAGTGCAAAAGAGACATTGCTCAGTACAGCTTGTATGAATTGGCAAAACCCAAATGAAACTTAATTGTAAACTGTCGCAATTGTGGTGTCGACCATGAATCCAGAAGAGAAAAGTGCATAGCATTTGGCCAGCAATGTTACAAGTGTAAGAAATGGAACCATTTTCAAAGATTTTGTAAATCAAATAAGCCTCACACAGTTACAAAGAAGGATCACTTCAAAAAGCAGGTTAATCAAATAGACCTGTAACGGTCTGCTTTTTATGTAGAGATGGTGTGTCAGTAATTGGTGAAAAGATTGATGCAGTAGCTTTATTGGCAAGAAATGAAGTATTTTGTGCTGTCTGGATCAAGGGTGAAAACACTGAGGTTAAATTAGACACTGGTTGAAAGTGTAATGTCATGTCTGCAGATACTTTTGCAAGAGTCAGAGCTGCTGAACAACTAAATGTGACTAATGTGAAACTTGCTGATTATGGAGGTGAAGAAATTCAGACCGAAGGCTCAATAGTGATTTCATGTTATGTGGCCATGAACTGTTATAGCCTATTGTTCTATGTGGTTCAAAGACCTGTGCAGTCATTACTGGGTCTCTGTGACAGTTTGAAAATGAATCTGCTTTCTTTTACCAAAGAAGTTCATCAGATAAGCACGTGCCTAGTTCCAGCTTCACTAACACTATTCTTTGAGTTTGCTGATGTTTTCGATGACAAGTTGGGCAAACTTCCAGTGGTATATTCCATGAAATTAAACCCACAAATCAGTCCTGTGGTTTGACCAGCAAGAAGAGGTCTGATAGCTATGTAGCATAAAGTCAAAGCTCAGTTGGACAAAAATGGTGCGACAAGGTGTAATTTGTCCCATTACAGAACCTACTGAATGGGTGTTGTCCATGGTAGTAGCTCATAAGAAAGGCTCAGATGAATGCAGAATATGTATTGACCCAAGAGATTTGAACAAAGCATTGAAGAGACCACATCATCCTATGCGTACAGTCAGAGGTTGCAGCCCTGATACCGAATGCTACTGTTTTTTCTGTTTTAGATGCAGTGTGTTCATTTGGCAAGTGATGCTTGTTCGCAAATCCTCATTACTGATTACATTCAGTACCCCATTTGGAAGATACAGATTCCTCATGGTGCCATTTGGAATACATTCTGCAAGTGAAGTCTTTCAGCATGCAGTGGAGCAAATTTTTTCGGGGTGTCCTTGTGCCATAATGGTAGATGATATATTGGTCAGAGGCAATGGTGAGGCAGAGCATGACAGAAATCTTGAGAGTACTAGCAGAGCACATGAAGTGAATTTAAAGGTCAATCCTCTGAAGTGCAAATTCAGACTACCAGAAATAATATATGTAGGTCATTTGTTTATAAGTATTGGCTTGAGACCAGGTCCGTCCAAGCAAGCAGCCATTCCTGAAATGCCAGCACCAGATAATGTGCACGCTCTACAATGTTTTCTTGGTATGATCAATTACTTAGGCAAGTTTACACCAGACTTCAGTGAGTTGACAGCACCTTTGAAAGAGCTCGCACATAAAAGTGTTACTTGGTCATGGCTACACCAGCACTGTAGAGCATTTGAAATTCTTAAGCAGAAAATTGCTACCTCACCAGCATTAAGATACTTGATGTCAACAAACTCGTAACTCTTTCCTGTGATGCTTCAAAATTTGGTTTAGGTGCAGTTATTCTTCAAGAAGGCAAGCCAGTAGCCTACACATCTAGAACATTTACCCAGACTGAGATGCAATATGCTCAAATTGAGAAAGAACTTTTGGCAAAGGTTTTTGCATGTTCCAAGTTTCATGATTATATCTGTGGTAGAGATATCCAGATTGAAACTGATCTTCAACCTTTGGTTACTATTTTGAAGAAGACTATGCATTCAGCTCCAGTGAGATTACAAAGAACGATGCTAAAATTGCAAAAGTACATCTTCAAAATGGTCTATACAAAAGACAAACTTCTTTATTTGGCTGATACCTTCTCCAGATCACCCAGAAATACTACTGAACAACTTGACTCGGAGAATTTTGATTTTGCTGTCATGGAAGTGAGTAGTTTTTCTACCACAAGACTTGAAGAGCTAAGAGATCATACAGTGACTGATCCAGTTTTGTAGAAGCTCAGTCACTATATCTGTGTTGGATGGTTGTCAAAGCAATCCAGTATACCGCCAGAAGTGCAGTCTTACTTTTGTTACAGAGATGAGTTGTTGATGGAAGATGGCATTATTTTTAAAGGTCCTAAAATTGCTGTTCCTGCTTCTTTACAACAAGAATATATCCAGATTTGGCATTGTGGTCACCCAGGTTCTGAATTTAGTGAGAGAAGGGTGAGAGGACTAGTATTTTGGGCTTCTCTAGTGAAAGGCATTGGTAGAGTACTTTCTTCCTGTTTAGTGTGTAATAGTACTAAAGCATATTTGCAGAGAGAGCCACTTCAGCTAACTCAAATTCCTGATCTACCTTGGTCAGTTGTAGCTACTGACATATTCAAGTGGAAAAAATCAACATTACTTAGTATTGGTAGACTCTTATTCAAATTGGTTCTAGATCGATTTACTACCTAATCTGACTTCTACTATGGTCATTGTTAAGTTGAAATGCCATTTCTCAGTCCATGGCAGTCCACAGAAATTTATCTCTGACAATGGTACACAATTCACCAGTCAACTGTTTCAGATATTTGCCAGAGAATGGGACTTCATACATGGTACCAGAAGTCCAGAGTATCTGCAATCAAATGGACTTGCTGAACATACAGCACAGCAGAGTGCAAAGCAATTACTTGAGAAGTCAAAGCTTGATAATACTGATTTTTTTTTAATTTACTCAATCTCGGAGACATACCATGTGATAATATATTTGGCTCACCTGCTCAGACTTCTATCTAGGCAAACCAGAACAACATTGCCTATCAGTTCTAGTTTACTGTGGCTTAATGCTAAGAACAGCCAAGCAATCAAAGCCCAGTTATCTGGAGAGCTTTCTTTTTAAAGTCCAGCTTTGACAAGTCGAGCAGATTTCTTTGTCCACTGGAAAAAGGAAAGAGAGTGAGGATGCACATGGCAAAAGGTTTTGATCGGATTTATCAAGTAACTAGTGTTTGTGCAGAGCCGAGATCATATTTTGTTAAATCTGAGGGTGTGGAGTACAGGAGAAATCGCAGACATCTTCCTGTAGCAGAACCGATTTCACAGCATCGTACCCGTGATAAAGACTCTAACTCTCAGAGCAATCCAGATAATATTCCTGTTCCAGAACGTGTATTGATTCCTTGTACTGTTCCAACAGATCATTCTAGTGTTCCTAAGATTGAACAGTCAGCAGAGACAATCCCAGTTGCTAAACGAGATCCCAAATTTTATGTCACACTATATGGTTGCATTTCAAAGCCTAGAGTGAAATGCACAGCAACTTGGACATAGTTGATTATATGCATCTAGCTTTTGTATAATTGCATAATGAAAATCATTCCTGTGTAAATTGCATATTTATTAATACCAATGACAATGCCTGACTCATTTTCTCAGAGGGAGGATGTAGAATAACAGGTCTGCTGTACCTTTAAGAAGCATTTCCAAGATCTGTGTACACATGTAAATACCAAACACGTGTTAGCTTCAGTGGCATTTTGAAGATGCAGCCAGAATGTTAACATCTATGTATATGATAGCTAGTTTCTTTACAAGATAGTTACTTAGCCTCATTTATTATGTTTGTATACAGTAAAGCTGCTAGAACAAGAACCCACGATGCTTGCCTGTTTTGTCCTGACCTGGCGAGTGACCATAACCATCTATAAATGAATTTTATACACAATTGCTTACATTTTCAAGCTTTATATTGCAAATTAAGTTGCATAGACTATAAGTCAATATTCCACAGGAAAAGAGAGAGAGAGAAAAAACCCTGCGTTTCCAAGCTGCAATTTTGCAAACCACCAGTCTCCTTCCTTAAGAAGCTGCACACTTTACATTGTCTGAGTCATCAACGCTTTCAGTATAGTTGACTCCAAATGATGAGCTGCTAAACTTGTGAACTTTTTCCTGTGCAGCTACTAGTTTTGCAGTCTGTTCTCATTAAGGGAAATTTAATAATGGATGAAAATTGTAGTTTTCATATTAAGTAAAAAAAAAAAAAAAACAGTAAATTTACCCATGATATTTCAAAATCTCTGCAAAATTTCCAGCAACTGGGATGTACCAGCCGTGGTTTGCCGATTTCCTTCCAAAAGCTTCAGTTATTTTAGTGTTTGTCAAACACATTTCAAGAACTAGCTTACCATTTAGACCGTTTTATATTGACTTGTGAAACCAAATTATGTAAGAAGCACATTTAAAGAATCCTTAGCTGAAGCAATTGATAGGAATATAGCCTTCTGCTTAAATTGTCTGAAGCCATTTATAATGAAACATATTTTCTCGGCTAGGGCTGGTCTGCTTCAGAATGTTGCAAGTTGCCTTTAGGTAAAATTTATTCACAAGTCAGTTTATACATGTGTTTTCACTCATGGTTGACCAACATAAATTAACATGTTGAAGATGGTAAGTGACCATTGCTAAATGTCTGAACATTTTGCACTAGCTTCTCTTTCTTAGCTTTTAATTTTTCCACTAAAAGTGCTAAATCTTATGGCATATTATAGCAGTATTAACCCTGAAACTGTAGTTTCCTTTATCTTTGGTTACTACATTGTAGACTAACCCAGAAAAACATTTGATAATGAAAGCTAGTATTAATAAAAAAGTAATATGTAAATGGAAATCTTTATTTCCCTGTTTTGCAGAATATCTGCTTAAATTTCTTAATGAATTTTAGCAAATGAAAATATTCACACACCAGTTAAGAGCAGAACATATGCCTTTTTGTAAACTGGGTTGCCTTGGTTAAAGATTTCATACTAACAGTTCATCTGCCTAAAGTTATAAACTTTATAAGGTCACTTTTAGCCATACGTTTCAGTTGTCCAGATTTTTGCCAAATGCCCAGATTGTTGCCTCATATTTTGGTCTGTTCCTCATAATGTGTTTTTTTTTTCTTTGTTTGGCAAATCACAGAATACTGAAGTCATGAAATAATGACATGCATTTCAGATTCAGAATTCAGACTTCATATCCTTTAGAAGATGCATGCTAACACTGCAACTTTTATTCTAGCAACTTTCTAAGTTTTTAAGAGCAATATTTAAAATATGTCCCTATGTTTGGGCTGTGTCCCCCATTATTTTAGGCTTTGTCTAGATTTCTTGCCCTAAAAAGTTGAGAGTTATGTTTTTAGCAATTAAGATTCATAGGTGTTTACTAGGCTAACAACCACAAGGGCCTTTTTAAGCCTAGGCATGTATCCCAAATTGCTGTCAAGTTCTGATACTCTTGATAAGTGTAAGCATGGGCCGGGGAGATGAACCATTTACAGGTTACCTGTTTGCATTAGACACACAGGTGCCAAGCCAGGGATGAATTTCCGGTTTCCCATCCAATTGTCCAAGTTGCACTTGAATTGGGTTAGGGAGGAACTCTGCTTCACATAGATGGGGAAGACTGTTCCATAGACTGGGTAGTCTCTGGGATACATACATACCATTTTCTGATTTAGAAAAGCAAAACTCCTCAGGTTGATACTTTTTCGATGTCCAAACGATAGTTTACAATGATTAAAAAATGCTCACGTTTTCAGGCTACAAGAGACCTTCTTTGATAAATAACACATTGTTATGATATAAAATTATGATGAGAGCCCAAGTTATTAACTGAATACAAATAAAGTGCACTCAAACAAATACTCTGAATTATCCAGCTGGTCATTAGAATTCAGAACAACAAATTAACAAAGAGGTGCTTCTTTGAGAGTACCCGAGTTGAATCTCACTGGATCAAACGGCAACCAGCTAAGCTCAAAGAAATGAAACATGCATGTATTGTTTAAGACAGTTTATATAAGGATAATGCATGAAAGCGCCCTGTATTGTAAATCTTAATGGTAATAATTTAAAAGATAAAATAAATAGTATGGCATTATATACATAAGCTATTTACACATGTACTATTAAATGAATTTCACAAGAGAAATGTGTATCATCAGGTGACATTTATATACTGTAGTGGGTAGGAAAATGGTGCCCAGGCTCAGAACTGCGACATCCATGCTGAAAAGTGTTTATAAGCTTATGTTCAAAACTACATCTGTTTTGTGCATTTTTTAAAACTGTCTCTGACATGATGATGGAGTGGCCAGACTGAAAAATTGCTGTCTCACCAGTTTATCCTTCATTTTATTGGTGCCTGTATACCTGTGAAAGTTAATTTCTGGAAGATTTGCCCTGTCTCGCCCATGTACCCACTTTGTGGATATTTCCTACATATAACAATATACCACATTATCTGTATGATTTTTCTGACTTGATTGTGTTGCAGTGCAATGAATGCAGTGTGAAGCGCAAATAAATGCTTGCATCTGAGATGACCATGTGGCCTTGTACCATTATGGGTGGTGGTGTCATGAGGTGATGGATGTCTGTGTTGTATATTTCTGTGTTTTGACTTCCTATAAATACACATCTGTCAGCCTGGATACTTTACAGTGACCACAGTATCAAGAAAGGGAACTTTGGTGTTTGAATAATCAAAAGAAGGTTTCATAGACAGGCAAATGTTACACCTTCAGTCCAAATTAATCAGTTTTACAGAATTGTGGCTTGTGAGTAAAGTGCTGTTGGAATTAATGATCTAGCTGTGCCTTTAAGAGAGAGTGTGGAGATGATGCGATACCCATAACAATACTGTCACCTGAACACAATGTCTTTAAAAATGAAAGCCATGGTACACTGGAGTTAAAGGAAGCAACTATCTAACTGTCTCAAGGATATTGATTAAATCTTGTGTTTCATCATACAAGTACTTTGTAGGAACTGTGATACCATAATTACGTGGATATTGGTATGAGGAACTTTAACTTCCATTGTAACTAGTGTTATATTTTGTGGTATGTTTGTATAGCTGAACAGATGATGTCTGCAGTTTGTCTTTTCTGTCATGCTAACGTGACTCCCTGAATGGTATTGTGACATATATACCTGTTCAGAATATATTGATTATATCCACATGTTTCATTTTGTCGAACCCAGTGATTGCTGCCTTGTCGCTCTTTTCGACTTTCAATGTTTGCAGTGACTCTTAGTTGAGTGTTTTAATAAATTCATAAAGACCTGAAAAATACTGGTAAGAATTAGACGTGTTATGAATGTTGACCATTCTTTGGAGAGCGAAAGAGAGAGGTGGGGGACGAATAAGTATCATTTTAAGGTGAATAGTGGTGAACAAATTAATAGTATATACATTTTGCTTTATCCTTGTTTTACAATTGTGAGGCTTAAGTTGAATGTGGCTAGGCTGCCTTTGCATTAGAGATTATGAAGAGCAGATGTTTTATACCATCAGGGAGTGCTGATGTTGTTGTGCACCGTCAGGGAGTGCTGCTGCTGCTGTGCACCGTCAGGGAGTGCTGCTGCTGTTGTGCACCGTCAGGGAGTGCTGCTGCTGTTGTGCACCGTCAGGGAGTGCTGCTGCTGTTGTGCACCGTCAGGGAGTGCTGCTGTTATTGTGCAAGATCGGGGTGTGCTGCTGTTATTGTTGTGCACCATCAGGGAGTGCTGCTGTTTGGTGTGCACCACCAGGGAGTGCTGCTGCTGCTGTTGTGCACCGTCAGGGAGTGCTGCTGCTGCTGCTGCTGCTGTTGTGCACTGTCAGGGAGTGCTGCTGTTGTTGTGTACCATCAGGGAGTGCTGCTGTTGCTATTCTGCACCGTCAGGGAGTGCTGCTGCTATTGTTGTGCCCTGTCATGGAGTGCTGCTGTTGTTGTTGTGCACCGTCAGGAAGTGCTGCTGTTGTGCACCGTCAGTGAGTGCTGCTGCTGTTGTGCACCGTCAGGTAGTGCTGCTACTGCTGTTGTGCACCATCAGGTAGTGCTGCTACTGCTGTTGTGCACCGTCAGGGAGTGCTGCTGCTGCTGTTGTGCACCGTCAGGGAGTGCTGCTGCTGCTGTTGTGCACCGTCAGGGAGTGCTGCTGCTGCTGTTGTGCACCGTCAGGGAGTGCTGCTGCTGCTGTTGTGCACCGTCAGGGAGTGCTGCTGCTGCTGTTGTGCACCGTCAGGGAGTGCTGCTGCTGCTGTTGTGCACCGTCAGGGAGTGCTGCTGCTGCTGTTGTGCACCGTCAGGGAGTGCTGCTGCTGCTGTTGTGCACCGTCAGGGAGTGCTGCTGCTGCTGTTGTGCACCGTCAGGGAGTGCTGCTGCTGCTGTTGTGCACCGTCAGGGAGTGCTGCTGCTGCTGTTGTGCACCGTCAGGGAGTGCTGCTGCTGCTGTTGTGCACCGTCAGGGATTGCTGCTGTTGTTGTTGTGCACCGTCAGGGAGTGCTTGAAGATGGATTGCCTGAGAGCGGGGGAGGCGAACACTTTACAGAGCAGAAATATTTAACAGGATGTAGTTTTTATGAAATATCTATTGCAAGGATGCAGTTTCTGATATTTGAAGACTTGTTGCACTGATGATATTCGTATGGAAGGATAATGCTTATGATTGCTGCAAGTGGTAAAGTATTCAGGTATTAATAGAAATTATAAGTCAAATATATGCAGAGAGAGCATGGGTTTCACATATTTTGCATTAGCTTACTGGCTGGTTGCTTGTGGCAAATTAGTGTTGCATTAATCACCCTTCACCCCAGGTATTTCAATCAAGTTTAAGTTGATAGGAGGAAGTCAAGTCTAGGGATCTGCTCTGTTTGAATGAATGTTTTAAGAGCCTGAAAAATACTGTAGGAAGACATTGCTTCTTTTTCAGAAAACTTGAATATTTATTTGAACAAACAGCAGATATTTGGAGTTTTTTGCACTGTAAGCTCTCATTAAGTGCGGGATGTGTATGTTTGTTTAAAAAAAAAAAAAAAAAAACTGGCAGGAAATGTTGAACGCTTTTGCGATCCAAGTCTGTAATCTGTTAGTAAATGGTTATATTATGCAAATATTGTCATAGCAGCTGAGAACTTCAAGGAATGCTGCAGTGTGGCATTTTCTTATGAAACGCACAAACTAATTTTAAATGTGGAAATATATATCCTAACAAAAATTGTGGTCCCTGTTTTAATTTATGGACCGTAATTCAGATCCGTAGAATTACACAATCTTTATTCGATTGTGTGGGGAATGTGTGGTAAGTTGTAGGTATTTGTATTTGAGTGTTCCCCTAACCCAAGCTATATTGGTATCAGCCATGTATACATCTTTTGCAGTGAGAGCTGGACTTTGTTTTGCTGTTACAGAAATTGCAATAGTTGATTTTATATATACAGTAAAAAGCCAAAACACGTGAAGTGAAAAAAATTTGTTGAAGAAGTGATAAAACATAACTGCTGTAAAATGAAAGACTGCATTTGAATGGACTTTAGTTGGGTTCATTTTTTTCATTAGTGAGTATTCAGCAAAATGTTTGAAGTTTCCACACTTGGTGGCATGTGTGTTCTTTCTTTGATAAAAGTATTGATCTAATATGTTGTGTACACGAGGATGTCCTTTAACTGACTGCTGCAGTATTCTTAACATATGAGATTCCCTATCATGGAAGCCTGACATCCAACCAGTTTACTAAAGACTCCTCTTACTTTAAAGGTATGCAGAACATCACCCATACGCTCCTTGTGTACTGTAGAGCATAAAGGTGATGCTCAGGCCTATCATAGTCAGAACGTCTTTGCCTCCAGTCTGAACATATCTTTTCACTGTTGGTCTGTTTATCTACATCCGTTCTCTGCCAGTTGAATACATTTTCATTCTCCAGTGACTACATACGCCTGTTTGCGGACTTCTTTGCAGTTGCAGATAAATGCCTCATTGGGGTTTTTGTTTGTTCTTGTCTTGTGTTGTATTCCTTGGGGTTAATGTCATCCAGGAAGGGTAAATGCCAGTGTGGGACACAAATTTCCCACAAAGAACACCATGATAAGTGTCTTTTTTGACTAGGAGCTTCTCGTGACCATACATCTTATTCAATTTGTCAGGCATCCATCCCAAAAACACTTCACAGTGGATTTTCTTCCCTTTCCTTGTATCTTGAGAACCAGCATGTTCAGCTTCTCACTAAAAATACAGTGGAAGGAGTCTCCCACCCTGAAGGTCAACCATTAGGAAAGAAGGTGAAAAAGGGATGTCTGAAAACTTCTGATGTCCAGCCTCTGGCAGGTGTTTCTCCTGAGGTCGTTCCAAACTGGAACACTCGCAGGCTATGTTGTCAGATTTCCTTGCCACGACCGTGTTTGAGACCGATGAAGATTTGGCCTGCAGCATGTCTGAAGAGACTTTGCAGGCATCCATCTCAGACATTCAGGGGGAACCACAGCTGTTTTTTTTCCAAGGGACCTATCAGAGTTCTTCCATTTTTAGTTGAGGAAGAAGTTCCTATTATAGTTCTTGCCTGTTGTCCTGGGTCTGAGCCTTCTCAGTTTTTTGGTAGGGATGTTCCCTTAAAAACGAAACAAAACCTTAAACATGTTTCTTCTGCTCCTAGGGATCCACAAAATGACTGGCAGGTCTTTACTCAGGGGCTATTTACTGCTTTAATGTCCTTAAAGCCTCCTCAAGGGGTTTTGGTTCCTGTTGCTCCTTGGTCCTCTACTCCCCTTAAAAGGCCTAGAAAACAGGATTCATCTGAGGATGAGTCAAATTCTGATGACAAATCCCAGACTTCTACTCAAATTCCTTCTCCTTTGGACTTTAGATCACAGAGAGAGGAATCTATTAGTTCTGATGTTCCTTTTCAGGAAATTTCCTTTGGGAACACACACACTCTAGGATGATAGATTTTCTTTAAGTGGGATTGTGCTCAGGTCTCTGATATCCACAAGAGGTACTATGAGTTGCTGCATTTGGAATCCCCTAAGCCTGCGGATATTCCACCTGTTTTGGCTGCTTTGCTGGGTGCTTTTTCCACTTCCTCTCATGTGCCTGATTCCCTGCCCCCTGCCCTCACGAAACATCACAGGTTTTATAAGGTGCTTGAGGATTATTTTTTATATAAATGTCCTGCTACTGACCCCTCCGTAGTGTCCTTAGTCTCTGATAAGTCATCTCAATTGCTTCCTTCATCCAAGTTATTGCCTTCTGACAAGAACAGCAGAACTATGGAAAGGCTGGGTAAGAACGTTTACACTTCTGCTACCCTAGCTTTTAGGGCTATTAATTATCAAACAAGTATGTTTAAGTATGTGTTGGCTGTTCTTTCTTAGGCCTGTCAACTTAGTTCTGATTTTCCGGACTCTGCGGGTAAAACTTCTGTTCTTTCCTTGCTAGGGACTTCCTCTCAATTAATTCCTCATTCTATTAAATGTAGTTATGATGCAGCAGATGCCTGTTGTAGGGCTGATGTTTTTGGTTTAGTGTTAGAGGTATTCTTGGCTTAGACTTCAACCTCTACCTGATGATATTAAGGTTAAGTTGATGGATGCTCCTCTGGATTATAAGCTTTTGTTTGGGGAAACTGCTTCTGGTTTAATTCCCTTCAAGATAAGAGTAAGGCCTTACAGAAGTTTAAACATGTTTGTTTCTCCTTTGTCTAAATTTCAGAGAGACTATCCTGCTTAAGCCTGCCTTTGTTTCGTAGGCAGTCTCGCCCTTCTACTAAAGGTAAGAAGAATGGCAAATGGGCTTTTCCTGCTAAAGCTTCTCAGTTTTCAGGGACTCTGAAGCCTTCCTTTTCAGACAAACCAGGTGCTGTATGACTATCCTTCCCTTTCCAGCCACATTCCTCTTTTCTTCGCCTTTTTCTTTCTCTTCCAGTTTGGCTTTAGATCACTCCGGATTGTTGTATTCTGTCAATACTTCATCAGAGGTACTTCATAATGTGGAAATTCCATCCTCCTTTTATGGGCATTCCTAATCAGGAGCAACTTTCCTTTTTCCCAGATGTTCTTCAAAATCTCTTGACTCTGGGTACTATTCAAGAGATGCCCGTTTCCTAAAGGTGAAAAGGGTTCTACTCCAGACTGTTTCTAGTGCCCAGGAAAGAGTGCACTTGGAGACCTATTCTAAACCTCTCCCATCCAAACACATTTCTGAAAGTGCTTTCCTTTCAGGTGTTGTCCCTTCAGATTCTATTTCCTCTCATGCTCTTTCAGGCCTATACAGTGTCTCTGGATGTCAAGGATGCTTATCTTCATATTCCAATCCATCCTCTTTTCAGGAAGTTTTTGCTTTTCTCTGTTGCTTCCTGGCTTTTTCAGTTCTCTGCTTTGCCTTTTGGCCTTTCTACTACCCCAAAGGTGTTCACCAAATACCTTGCTCCTGTGATTCCTTTTTGCAGGCTTCAAGGGATCCAAATATTTTATTACTTGGATGACCTGTTGATTCAGGTGTCCTCTCCAGCGACCCTTTTCCATGGCAGGAATCCCATATGTTAATGCTGCAGGAGTGAAGGCAAGGACATCTAGTTAATATTATGGTAAGATTTTACACAACTGGACTTTTCTTCTTTAAGACCATCCCCCTTTTTTACTGTGTGTACAGTTTGGATCATGTTTTCTGCTATTGATGAGTTTAATGTCTCCATTTGCATGCCTTATAAGCAAAGTATCATATGGCCATCAGATAACCAGCTAAGCCCCATACTGACAACTTGTACTACCATGGAGAGGGGATGCTGTAATGTAAAGTTTCACACGTCAGTGGTGAGCAGAAAGAAATTGGTTATGAAAGAGTCTAGGTTCACTATAAATTTCAAAAAGTCTTGTTGGACTCCTTCTCAGGATCATGTTTTTCTGGTTTGCAGGATTCAGATAATGCCAATGCTGGTTTCCCTGCCCCCTTCACTCTCACTTTCTTTCACACTTCTCTTCCTCTGGCTTCGATTACTGCCAGGGAGTTTGAGAGCACTGGGTTTCATGGCTTCCACCATTCTGATATTCCCTCTGGTCAAACTTCACATGAGAAAGTTTCAGTGGTTTCTGAAGTCGGTCTGACTTCAAAATGCACATCCTCTAGACTTTGTAGTTCTTCCTCTTCCTTCTCTCGGACAAGAACTTCACTGGTGGATTCAGTAGTTGTCTCTGAATCCAGGGATCCTTTTTCACCCCCCTCTTCCCTCTCAGGGATTGTTCACAGATGCTTCAGACATGGGATGGAGGTGACATTTGGTTCCCTAAAAGTTCAAGGAGTGTGGTCACTGCCTCAGCTGAAGCAGCACATCAATGGTCAGAGATAAGAGCTCTTCTGCTTGTCTTTTCAGGCCTTTCATTCTGTTTTCTCTCCTGGACTTCTCAAGGTGCTTTAGACAATACCACAGTGATGTGTAATAGCAACAAACCAGGAGGAACGAGATCTTTTCTTTGCTGGTTGGCAGTTCTGATATGAAATCTTGCTGTCAAGTATCAAGTGATTCTTCAGGCAGTTTATATCCCTTCCAATCAGGACATTGAGGCAGAGACACTGAGCAGGTTCTTAACTCAGTCACATGAATGGGTGCTTCACAGGGGTGTGTTTCTGGACGTTATCCAACAGTAGGATACTTTTGAAGTGGATCTTTTTGCCTCCCCTCTGAACAGACAACTTCCCCTGTTTTGTGCTAGTCTCCCAGGTCCTCTTGTGTGGAAGGTGGATGCCCTGTCATTTTCTTGGAAGGGGATGTTTCTTTATTCATTCCCTCCCGTTCCTCTCTTTCCAAACGTCCTGCTCAAAATTCAACAGGATGCTTCCAAAATTTTATTGGTGACTACCTTTTAGCCGCGACAGCATTGGTTCCCTGTTCTGCATTTAGTCAGGGGCAATTATCACCAGCTTTATTGGAAAGGCTCACCTAGACTCAGCTACAGTTTGTTGTGAGGGAAAGGTTGGTTTGCTTTTTATTTGTTGTATTCTGTATTGCTTTATTGCCTTTTTCTGTTTTGTATACTGTGATTTGTTTTCTTTACACTGTATTTTACTTGTATTCTGTTTTTAACTGCATATTAAAACTTGAAAATACACCACAGCTTTGTCTCTTGTGAGTCAGACAGAATTTTTTCCCATCCTCCCACCCGGTTAATGTGTTTTTAAACACCACTTTCTAGTTGCCTGCCCCTTATGTTAATTTGACCATATATCTAATTTCCTCTCTGCTTTTACTGTTTGATGTGAATAAGCACAAAATTATCATTTTGTGAAATCACTCCCCTTCAATTTAAATTTATTGGCCATCCTACTGTATTCCATAGTAACAGAATAAAAAAAGGGACCACCCCCTTTCAATCTATCTTGCTGTTTTAAAAATAGTGACTCTCCACTAAAACTTAACTTTTTAAGCAGGTAAAACTTAAGTTAATTACTTTCACATCTAACTCCTCTAGTGCACACTGCAGTGTTTAGGATAAACCATTTTTTTCATCTTACCTTTAAGCATTTATTGCAAGACCACCAGTTATTGGAGAGCCCACTTTCTGCCTCTCAGTAGTCATCTTGGGATTAGTGCCTCTGCATTCTCCTAATGAGAGAAGGAGTGCAGTTGCATTATTTCCTGGAGACTGCTGATCACCAGAAAGCTTAATAACTGCTTTACAGGTGACAGCTTGGAATCTGTGCTTATATTCTGATTCTGGTGATAGTAGGAGCAGAGTGCATTGATTCCTGACTCTTTCTGGTTGGAGAGTAAGTGTCTGTGCTTAACGTACCTGATTGGTCTGGTTGCTATTCGAGGCATCTACCAGGAAAAGGCTACAGGCCTGCAGACCCCGTGCAACATCTGGAACAAGACTGTGGATCACCAAACAGGCTGTGGCCTGCTTCTCTTCTTGGGATAGGCGCTAACATTGTGCTTCTGGTGAGAGAAGAAGCAAAGGAGTATTCTATCCCAACAGAGTGAAGCTGTGCTGAGACCAGCCTTAGTAGTAGCCAGGAAGTAGCCGTTCATGCAACTCCCATCTTTTTATCATTCTTGACAAGCTAATTCTTTATTTTCAGTAAGTACTTCATGATTTCTTCCTAACTTTAGAATATCTGCCTAAATACTTCATCCTTAAATTTTCAGGGTCTACATAGTAGTTTCCCCTCAAGTGTTTGGCAGTGCTCTGTACAGACTCAGATACTTTGAGTGACATTTTTCCTGTAAAAGGCTTTAATACTATGAGCTCATATCCAGGCATGTCTAAAGGTCAGTTCCCTGTACTTACTCCTGTCAACCTGATAAACTTACTAAGGCATGCTGAGGCAATGTAGCAACTGCCTCATGTACACAGACAACCCTCTCCTCTTACCTTCTAACACTATGACGTGTGAGACATGCACATATATAGCCAAATTGGAAGCCAAGCACTCTCCAGCCAAGACTGGATTAGCCAGTCAAGAGGAGAAAGGCAGCACCTGCACCACACCACATTCAACACACAGCCCTCCAGAACTTACACCACCACAACCCTCACATAGTAACACAAAGCACACATCTACTTTCGTGGAGGCTCTCAATAAAAATCTGCCTAAACAACAGACCTCTGAGGCAGAAACTCAACCACCACATCCCAGCACAAAACTATAAGACGCACAGCTCACATAAACAGTTTGCCACTCAACCAGAGCCCAGAAGGCAAAACAACTTACCCAATACACTAGTCCTAAGTGACTCAATAGTAAAGCACACTGAAGGCCGACTCACTAGGTTGAATAAGGAGAAAGTTATGGTCAGCTGCCTGTCTGATGCCAAGATCCACCCCATAATGCACGCACTTAGGTCACTCCACAACAGGTGCAAATATGACTGTCATTGTCCATGTTGGTGTGAATGACCTGAGACGTACCTCCCTGGACTACATGAAAAGAGACATAGAGGAGCTCTCAGATCTTGTAGCCCAGGCAGGTATGACCCTAGCTCCATGTATTATCCTACCGTCACCCAGAATGATACCACAACACAAGCAGAAAATGATTGACTTCAACAACTAAGTTTCTGGTGTTATTCTAAGGGGATCCAGTATCTGTCTGCCTGGGATGACATGATCGACAGACCTCAATGTTTTGCCAGAGATGGCCTGCACCTGTCACCCCAGGGATTCCAGATAACTGACCAAGGCTCTTGCCACCCCTGTAGTGCCTTTTTTAGGCCATGTCATGAAGGCAAAATTACCACCATAACAGCTACAAGCAAACAAATTCTGAGTGTTCTGCTACTCAAAGCTAGAAGTCTAAATCTCAAAATGCATTCGCTTGAAGCACTCCTTAAAATGGAGATCAACATCTGTGCAGTGACCGAGACCTGGTTCAAGACTCCGAAGAGCACGCCCGCACTACCAGGCTATAATTTATACCATGACTTTCGGCCCCTAAACCTGTACTGAAGCACTAACGGCTGTAGGATATGCACACCTCCAGATTAGTAGCCCAGCATATCATATCATTTATATATATATATATATATATATATATATATATATATATATATATCAAGTATCAGAAATACTTCAGGCACAACTAACACTGGGTAAAACTGCAATCCAGGTTGTAGTCTGCTATAGATCCTTCACCATGTCCCAAGACTCCCACTCCACATTCCTAAATGCACTGTAAAATATTGGGATACAAACCAATACCTTTATACTGAGAGACTTTAACTACCCCTCCATAAACTGGGAAAATTACTCCTGTACAAACACAGTTGCTCAATGTTTTCTGGAATTTATTAGTTCCAACGTCTTGGACCAACTCATTCTTACCCCCACTAGGGGTAGAAACATCCTTGACCTGGTCATTACTAATATGGGTGACTGTTGCTCTACACCAGTAATCAACTCCTCCCTGGTCAGATCTTGACCACAAGCTAATCACCATGGATATCCACATCCCACCCTCACTCCCTAAAGGAAACCACCATAAAAAAACTTCTCCAAAGCCAATATGGCTAACTTCATGACACCCATGCAAATGGGAAATAGGTGCATGACTGTTGAATCATACACCAATGCACTGTATGAGCACATACACAAGTGCATGGAACCATGAATACCTAACAGAACCAAGACGCTCTCCTCCAAAAAAAGGAAGCCATTCTGGTGGTCCCCCACCATAAACAAACTCTACAACAGAAGGAAAAAACGGTTGCAGAAAAGAGTGAATTCCCAAGACTGGAAAATCTCCATTGTTAGCCTCAGCAAAAAAAAAGAGATCCATCATCAAATCCTGTAAAGCTAGCTACGAAACCGAAATTGCCACAGATTTTAAAGACAACCCCAAGGCATTCTATAGCTATGCCAAGAATCTACATATCAATACTCAGATCTGCTCTGAGTTACAGCACAATGTCAATACATGTACAGAATCAACTGATATTGCCAACATATTGACCGACAGGTTCAGTGCGAACTTTACCCCCCTTTCACCCACTAAAGGGCCTATCACAATACCTGAGGAATGCCAAGTCCCTATTATCACAGCTACACAGGTAAAAAAATCCACTGTCCAAAGCCAAGAATACAGCTTTCATAGGACCTGATAATATCCCTGGCTGTGTTCATGAATTGCAAAGTGAACTGGCACCACACCTGAATTACCCTGTTCAATCACAGCCTCATTTCAGGCTTTGTTCCTACCGATTGGTGCACTGCTATGGTCATCCCTCTCCACAACAGTGGGAGTGACTACAGACCCTGGGAACTACTGCCCCATTAGTCTGACTAGTCTGATATGTAAGGCAATGGAGCGCATCATCATGTACCTTATAAATAAGGACATAGAGAATCTCCAAACTCTGGACCCCATGCAGTTTGGGTTTGTGAAAGTTAGATGATGCCTGCTTAACCTGATAGACTTTTTCAAGTCCCTCACCAGAGCTGTGGATGAGGGCAAGGTAGTTCACACAGCCTACCTAGATCTTGCCAAGGCCTTCGACACCATCACTTACTCAAGAATCATAGATAGACTCGCTAAACTAGGCATAAACCCCTATGTCACAAGATGGGTTGCCAACTGGTTCACTGATCGAACCCATACTGTGAAAGTAGGGGACTCCAAATCTGAATACCGACCTGTTACAAGTGATGTCCCACAGGGATCAGTCCTAGGTCCTCTCCTGTTTGGCATCTACTTCTCTGAAGTTCATGCCAACCCAAAGGGGACTCTGGCTGACCAAGTTCACAGATAGCAAACTGGGAGCCATTATTGATTCTCAAACTGATGTAGACATTCTACAAAAAGGCCTCACTGACACCAATGACTGGTGCCAGGACTTTGGCCTTAATCTCAATGCCAAAAAGTGCATTGTCATTCCCTTTGGGAAGAATTCTGTGCCCATGAACTACCACATTGGTGGTAGTCCACTAAACACTGAAGGTGTGATAAGAAACCTGGGGACAGAGGTTGACAGCAACCTCTCCTTTTATAACCACATTGCCAATGTAGTCAGAATGTCCTATGTGGTACATCTCATTACAAAAGGTTTCTCATCCAGGAAGAAAGAGGTCATAATCCCCTCTCTACTTGTTCCTCATTAGACCTATTATAGAATACAACACCCCATTTGGTATGTACCTCACTAGACACCTACAACAGCTGGACAGGCCACAAAAACACCTCAAATCATAGGCCTTAGACACATGCCCTATATGGACAGACTCAAAAAAACCCCCCAGCTATACTCTGTCTCTTATCGCCTACTTAGAGGCGATCTCTGCTTGACCTACAAAGCCATGTCTGACCCAGAGCTGCTAGATACGCTACACCTAAAGAAATCTCAATCCCTCCATGCCACACGCTCCAGGGACCTAAACCTCACTACCACAATAAACAGAACATGCTGGAGTGACAGGTTCCTAACCCAGACTTCCCATACTCTGGAACAAACTTCCCATTCACGTCAAGCTGAGCACTTCACTGGCCCTCTTTAAGAGAAATCTTGAGTGGATGGGCAATAGGAAGTACATCCTGCGGATCACTATTAATCAAAAAGAAAGCTGTAGGTATGGAGTAAAGACCAAACGAACTGATAGTACCCAGTATTTATTTCCACACGCTGTCACAAAATCATCCACATGCTGTTACAAAAATCATTAACGCTTTTAAAAAAACATCCATGCGTTTTCGTCCCCATAAACTAGAACTTCATCCTGGGGATCACTTCAGTGGCCTTGCTTGACAGGGGTGCTGGAAACTAACTTTGGGTGGCATGATGCCAGGGAATCTTCTTGGGCTAGGCTTATATAGGCTCCAGGGCCATTAGCTTAGTACGCACCTATGAACCTGTGATCAAGTTTCCCCACAGACTGGATCTACTGTCACAAGACAAAGAGATGTCTCCTCCATCCCCACCAGTCCAGTCTTCAACTGACACTGTAGGTGATAGGATTTTGATTCCTCATAGACACCTTTTATTGAGGACATGCTGCAAGTCTTGCAAGAGGCCAGGAAACCTAGTACTAGGAGATCCTACCTACCCAATTGGAAAATGTTTTCTGTTTGGATTCTCTCTTGTAACCCAAACCCACTTACTGTGGATGTTCCTTTGGTTGTTGCTTGTGAGAGTTTCTCAATGCTGGTTTGGCCTATTCTTCTATTAAGAGCCAGTTAGCTGTTTCCGCTTGTCTGACTTGTTCTTCTTTAGCTTCTAGATTTGAGGTGAAACTACTCCTTAAAGGTGTAGATGATGATAAACCTCCCAGGAAGCCTGCTCCATTTCCCCTGGGATCTTAGTTTTGTTTTGAAGAAGTTGACTCGGGCTCCTTTTGAGTCTGCTGCTTTCAGGTTCCTTGAAACATTGTTCCTGGAAGACTGTTCTTTTATAGCTCTTCTGCTTGATGGGTGTTTGAGTTACAGGACCTTATGGCTTGTCCTCCTTTTTTGATCTTTCATGAGGAAATTGTGTCCTTGCTCACTACCCCATCTTTTATGCCTTTGGTGGTTAATGATCTATCACTTAAGTCTATTAATCTGCCTATTTTTTCCCCGTCTCCACAAACTGACAGGGAGAGGGTGCTGCATACTTTGGACATGCATGTGCAACTCAAGATTTATTTGTTTAAGACTAAGGCTATTAGAAAATCTGATCAGTTATTTTTGTCTTTTCATCCTAGATTTTTGGGACTTAATATATCCAAGCAAACTATTTCTTCTTGGATTTCTAAGGCTATTGTTTTTGTTACGCTTTTCATGGCAAGAGTCTCTTCAGTCAAGGCTCATTCTACTAGATTTGTGGCTTCTTCTGGTGCTTTTTGCAAAAGCTTGGATACTAATTCTATCTTGAAGCAGCTTCCTGGACTTCTGTTTATACCCTTGCCAAGCACTACAAGAAGGATGGTATCTCTAGAGCCAGGGCTGTTTTTTCTAGTGCCATTCTTCATGGCTTTTTAGGCGACTCTTCTGCTCCTTCCCCCTTCCTAGTTTCTTCTTGAGCTTTGACACTTTCACATATGTTAAGAATACTGTAGCAATGAATGTAGGGACATACTACAGTTGTGTTAAATCTTACCATAACAGTATGTGTCTGCCTTCACTGCTGCAGTATTTGCTCCCTACCTCCTTCCCCCTAGTCCTTTGCCTTCCTGGATGTACAGGTTAACTCTTGGATTCCTTGGACTGGTGTTCCTACTGGGGCAATCAGTTCTGACTTTGGTAGGCCTGAATGCCACCTTTATGCCCTGTACTATGCAATGAGCATTTGGGTAATGCTCGATGTACCTTTAAAGCAACAGGAGTCTTTGGTAGACTGGCTGGATGTTGGGCTTCCATGGCAGGGAATCCCATATGTTAAGAATACTGCAACAGTGAAGGCAAGGACATTTACCGTTATGGTAAAATTTTACACAACTGTACTTTTCTTGTTCAAGACCCACTCCTTTTTTTACTCTGTGTACAGTTTGGATCATGTTTTTTGCTATCAATGAGTTTGCATGTCTTATAAGCAAAGTGTCATATGACCAGCAAATAACCAGCTAAGCCCCATACTCCCATAATTTTTACTGCCACTGAAAGGGGATGCTACAGTGTTGTAAAGTTTCACATGTCAGATGATCAGAAAGAAAGTGGTTATGAAAGTGCCTCACTTCAGACTAATGGGAGGGTTCAGCTCACAGCTGAAAACATATAATTATCACAAGTGTACACATTTGGAGGGTCATTCAAGGCTTAGTCCACCTGCAGTTAAGTCCAATGTTAAATTGGGTTTACCTTTACATGTGCGTATTGCACAATGGCAAGCCACAGATGTCCGAAAGATGGTCTGCAAAGTTTGCAAACGCCGAACGGAAAAAGGGTCGAATGTACAATGAGTGAATGCACAGTGAGTTTCGCTCATTGCACATTTGACATTCTGGGGTGGATTGCACTATAGTGGGGATCGGGAAATGGTTCCTTTCCCCACTGTAGTGCGGTCTCGGAGTTAGAATAATAAAGTAAGAAGGATGTGGGGGTGCAGGGGGCTTGCAGTCCTGCTTTAGACTTTTTTATTTCAACATTAATGTTCGAAAAACAGCAAATCTGCTTTTTGATTTGCTGTTTTTCGAACATTAAGGTCCGTCGACATGTCCAGTTTTGTGGTTTCGAGTCGCTCATATGAGCACTTGAACCACTGTGATTCGCGGTTTCAAAGGTAAACCATTAAAGTGTCCCCTTTTTCTGTTCAAGTACTAAGTCTGTCTTTAGCTAGTATGGCTTGAGCTCCCAACAGCATATCTTAGAGGAGTTGGAGGGGGAGGTGCACTGTTGCCTTCTATCTTAGGGGATGTCCCTAAAGTTTTCACCTCTATCAAACCTATAGTTTATCAGCAGGGACTTGTGGCTGACCAATTATTCTAGTGGCCAGCCACTTAATTTACTTTATTACAGATCATAGGATCTTTGGGTTGAGGATTCCCCTTCTAGAACTTTCTCCAAACCCCAGTCAGGCTGACATGTTTCAGGTTGAGTTGAGGATGCTTTGAGTTAGTTCTGCTCAGGACCTTGACATTGGATTAATATTTGAAGGCTTGATTTGACAGGAGTCTTGTACATAGAAAAACATAAGTAAGGTTAATATGCTATATACTTATGGTAGTCCAAGGCTTGGTGTAGGTGTCTCTCTCTGTACCCATCTTGCCTGACATGTGGTCCATGTCAGATAACCACTGTCATCTTTGCAAGTATTTGTGTGAATGTATGCATTTTGATAGTTGGTAGATATGTACTGTCTTCAGAAGTCAGAATATCTAGAAGGCATTGTCTCTTAAAGATACAGGGGTAATGACTCCAAGCTATCCTGTAGATGACTAATTTGGGAGAGGCACTTCATTTTGCAGAAATGCGCCTAGTTGACTTTTCCATTTACTCAAAAATGCATTGTGGTGCATTTTTGGGGAAAAGCTGAAGAGCTGCTGCTCATACACTTATGCCAGCTATTAAGGATACTTGTAGTCAGCCTAACACCACCCTGACATTGCTCGCTTCATATTTAAGATGGCTGACGTCCTTTACAAACACTGCCCCACCCCCAAGTTGTTAGAGGCACTTGAGCATTTTCAAGCTGATTCTTATAAGACCTCTTTGGTTGGGCTAGTATAGGTCATAGAGAGAGGTTATTAATGGAGACCATTACCAGAATATTGCCTTACATGGAGTATAAACATTTTGCAGATAACATAACTGCAATTGTTCTCCCTCAGAATTGAAATTAGAAACAACCTTGTAGTGCCTATTTTATGGGGATGTGCTGTTCATTCATACAACTCAGGACCTGAGCAGCAATCCATTGATAAAGATGCGAGGAAATTGGCTGTTAGCACAGTGTGGAGCTGTTATGATTCCTCCTTCCTCTTCTAATCCTATGACTTCATTGAGTTGCCCACGGTAGCCTTAACTCTTGTCTGTGATTGTCTAAAGGTAGGCATTTATTTAAATTCACCTCAGCTTAGCTAAACATGTCAAAGTGCCTCTGGGTTCTAAACATGGTGACTCTCAGCCACTTTCTGGTGCTTTTTTAGGCCATCCCACAAAAAAAAAACTTTGGTAATGTACCAGTGCATCTTGTCTGAACCTTTTGGACAGTTCTGACTATCCTTTGAAAGGGATTGTACAGATTTGACCCACTTTTACAATGGGATTATGGTATTGTATAATTGCTTCTACAGTGTGCCTGGATGATGTCATTGGAGATGACTGATGCCATTTGGTACGTCAATGTTTTGGGTGTAAGCAGATCCTCCAGTGCAGTCTGAATGGGAATTCCCTTCTTTACTGACAAAATACAAGCACAGCTTAAGGAAATATGAAGAAAATTTCTTAATACATATCTCACAATATTAACTCAACTTAACTACACACTCTGCTAGACTAATGTGCAAATCTTGCATTATTAGAGGGTGAGGAATGCTAGACATCAGGGATGCATATGATAGGATCATAGGAAGTTATTAGGCTATTGACCCAGAGGCCCTTAGCCTAGCCATCAATTTAGCCCATGTTCTGACAAGTCAGCACCTGATGCCCTGTCTAGCAAGGGCACTGGTGGAATCCCAGGGGTGTATTTTCTGTTCCCCATCTGTTTATCCAGGTTATGCTTAAAAAAGGTTAATGAGATACTCTGATTGATGTGGAGAGGGAGTCTATTCCACAGATGGGGGCATCTCTGGGACACGCATCTGTTCTGTCAACATGTTCTGTTGATGTCACAGACCAGGTTGAGGCCATGCTTGAGGGTTACTTGAGTGGAGCTTGACTTGCAGATATGCAGCAGTCATATTATGCCCTAAAGAAGTTAAAATGAAAGCAGAACAAGTTTTGCAGCAGTAAAGACATGGAGTGAGGGAAAATCTCTGTACAGCATGTAGTAAGATTCAAACCCTCAGGACTCGCACACAGCTTTTTAGCTGAGTGTTACTCCTCTGCACCACCTCTAGACACATGGCTACTTGTAATATATTACTGTACATCTTTGGAAAAAAAGTTGGGGATGTTTGAGCCATGCACTCTTGATACAGAAACTCTAGACTGTATCTTCTAATAGGATTTTTTTATATTGTAAGAATTGAGAAATTTTAATGTCTGGCATTATTGATTGAATTTAGGGATCTCTGATTTTTGACAAGGATGAAATCAGACACTGAGTATTCCTTATCAACTCAAGGACATGCAGAGTGTACAGTTTCTACCAATCTCTTGGTGGTCTTCCCTATCTGCTAGTACAGATTCTTGTGACAGTGCTTTGATTTCATGCTTCGCTGGGGAGCTTACCTAGGCTGAATATGGATCAAGAGGTGGGGGTCCAACTTCCAAGATGGCTGCACATTGAGCAACAGCTTAACTGTAGCTCTGTCACTGTGAAAACAAAAACTCAACAGAGAAGGCCAGTAGGCTTTTGTGTTTCTTGGTAATTTTCAGTAACTGTCAAGTAAGTGTGCTGCCTGGATGCCAGGATAAAAGAAATAGAGCGCCTGGTAAAACAAGCTGCAAAAAGTGAGGAAGAAATACTGACTGGGGAAAGTTCTACAGCTGTTCAGAAAAAAATCAATGTAACCTCCAAACATGACTTTCAGCAACATACAGGAAGATACAAGACAACTGCACACAAACCTGGTTAAAATGAACAAAACGCTGATGGAGTATATCAACACAAACAAAAAGATGGAAAAAATGGAAGAAGCTTTAAATGGATATTCAGATGAGGTAATAAAGCTGCAAAAATCAGAGACTAAAATGAATAAAAGTCTGGCGAATATGAGACTGGTCAGGAAGAGTGTTTAAAAAAATAATAGGATTAGATGACAGAGCATGCAGGGAATGCCTGAGATGTTCAGCTATACCAAACAAGCTGGAAGGAACAGACTGCATTAATTTTATGAAAGCACAAATAAGCAACTGGACTGGTATTCCTCAGCAGGAGCTTAGTTGAAAGGGCACATTGTATGCATGCTCCAAACCTGGCTATGAGAAAGCAACCTAGACCTTTGATAGCAAAGATGCAATCCTGCCAACAGAATAAGTTGATTCTGACAAAACTTTGGCAGAAGGTCAAAAGACTACAAGTGAGAGACAGCAGAGTGTTTGTGGAGAATGATTACACATTGTACACCAGGCTGAAGAGGGATAAAGTCATTCCACTATTCACGAAATGTTGAGATGCAGGTGTAAGATTTAAACTGCTGTACCCAGCTGTCTTCAATGTATTCTTCTCTGGAGGGACAACATTTTTTGAAGTATGTGTTAGAGGAAATACAGAAGTTTGTCCAACAAAAAGTGAGCTGTGAAACAGGAGGGGATTCTGCTTCTTGTTCTTCTGGTAATAAAGATGACAGAGAGAATGTACCTGTGTAACCTTTTCCACTGTTTCAGTGGAAAATGTTGGAGAGAAGGAAGGGAGCATGAGAGTTGACTCGAAAAATCAAAAGTACTTTGGAAAATGAAGCAGAGAGAGGATTGTGGAGATGGAGATGAACAGTAATAAAACCAGTAACTTATGTGGGATTATAATGCAGTCATTATATTAGTGAAATATGACAGAAAAAGAAAAATCTGGAAATATTGGATGTTTTCAGAATTTGTTGCACTTGTGGGGGACTCTAAAGGATATGCCCTACTTCATGTCATTATTGTTTGGAAAAAAGCATTGGGGAGAGGAAGAGAGGGGAGAAAGTTAAATGCAAGTAAAAAAGCTTTTTTTTTCTTAATAGTACTGTTTTTGTGGTATATGGTTTTCTTTGCATGATATAAAGTCATTTTCTAAATTGTTTTTAAATGGAATGGTAAATAGGTGCGGTTTTTTCCCTTCTGTCTCTCTCCTTGTTCAGTTTTTAGAAATGTAGGCACTGTAATGTAAAAAAAAAAATGGTTAAAAGAGCTTGACAAAAGAAAAATTAATGTGCTTTTTCTCATTCTTGTATGGGGAAGGGCTGGATTAAGGACTTTAGATTGATTTGGTAACACATTTTAAGAGAAAGCAAGTAAATGAAAAAAGAATATTGAATATTATGAGGCTTTTTTCTAGCAAATGATGTATGCTTTGTAGCAATTCTGCATCTGGCCCTCATGTCTCCATGGTGACAGTCTGATAGAGAAATTGATTACAGTCTGATGGAGAGTGATTGGCTGGGGAGGAGAAAAGGGAAACTGGCTAGTAGATAATGTTCTCTGAAAGCATTCAGGGCTTTTCCCAACTGGGAGAGCTATAAAGATAAGACAAAACCAATTAGCACTTAGTAGAAGTGCAGGATGCACCATGTGTGTTAGCATGGATAACATTGCTTTTAGGTTAACTTAAGTCTATGAATGTGGCTGTCACTTTGGGACATTTGTTCCTATTGGGAAGGTAAAGCTTCAGTATTTGAAGATGTACATAGTTTTGTGTGTTAGTATTACATTAATAAGTTTTGGGGGTATTGGGAGTTTGAGGGCTTTCAATAAAACAAAAAGTTTTGTAAGGTGTGACATAGGCTCAAATGGGTATGACAAGAAACAGCTATTATTTATTATGTATTTACTGCCACTTGTTTTCTGGGAAAGTCCACTGGGCCAAAAGAGCCCATTTTCAGTGGAGGCCTGGAGAAAAAAGCTCCACAAGGCAGTTACTATAAAAGTACATAGAACTCAAAACACTTAGTAAATACATGCAGTATTTTACAGAAACACAGTATTATACAAAACAGAAATGGAAGCATGTAATCATACAATATTTACTGATTATCACACATTTAATTATGTCTTATACATTTAGAGATGAATTAGCGATGAAAGCTGTCCTATAGAAATATTTACAAGGTGGTGTAAGAGTATCAGCCAGCCGGTATGAAGTTTTATTACTTGATAAAAAGCCATAATTATATAGTAAGGTATAGGAGGATAGTTATGCATGGGTAGATAACTTGTTAGTCTTTAAATGAAGATAAAGTAAGATCTGAGAGGTGAGGCTGTAAGTTAAGGTGAATGTAACTGTACATGTGGAGGAATCCGGTTATGGATGGATGAAAATGAAGGCATCCGCATTTCCAAAGAGTGGAGAGGTGTTGCAGCAGAGATTTTTTGAAAGAGGAGATGTTGCTGGAGGTTTTAATATCTGTAGGGAGAGAGTTCCTACTTTGGCAACTGTGAAAGAATAAAGCATGTCTCCAGCTGGGAGGTTAGGTTTGCCTGCTTGCAAAAGCATTGTTTTTAGATCAGTAGCTTATTGGTTGGTAGGGGGTTAAGACAGAGGAAAGAGCTGGACAGTCTAAGGGTTTGTAAATGATTTTGTGTGCTGTGATTAGTTGTGGGTAGGTTAGATAATGTTGAAGTTCGAGCCAGTTAAATGATTATAGGGAAATGCAGGGATGAGAAGAGTATTCTGAATTGGTAACAAACTTGGCGACCTTGTAATAATGAGACACAAGCTTGTTTTTTAGGGAGGACTGGATATTGGTGAGAAGACGAGCACCATACAGGAGAGAAGGTAAGAGAAAGTTAAGGCAAGAGTATGCTTTGTAGAGCAGTTCATGTTTTTTATTCAGGCATGTCCAAGGGGTTAGCTCCCAGTGTTCTCTTCAGTCTATCTGATGCATCTGGGCTTCTTGAGGCAATGTAGCAATTGCCTCATGTACACAGACAACCCTCTGCTCCTACCACCCAACACCACCTGTGAGAGATGCACTTATTTAGCCAAAATGGAAGTAAAGCTCTCTCCAACCAAGAGTGAACTTCACAGTCAAGAGGAGAAGTTGAACACTTGCACCACATCACACCACACTCATCACATAGTCCCACTAAACCTACACCACCAAAATCCACACACAGAAACACAAAAACATTCATAGAGGCTCTCAATAATAATCTGCTCAAGCAACAGAGACCTCCAAAGCAAAAACGCAAGCGACCTCCACCTGCCAACACAACAAATACAAATAAGAGACAGCCCAGAGACAGTGTGGCAGTAAACCACAGCCCATAAGGCAAACCACCGTACCCAACACACTAGTCATAGATGACTCTATAGTCAGGCACACTGATGTCCCACTGACCAGGCTAAACAAGGAGAAGGTTACTGTTAGCTGCCTGTCGGGTGCCAGGATCTGCCACATAACCCACACACTCAGGTCACTCCACAACAAGTACAGATATGACTCTGTCATTGTCCATGTTGATGTGAATGACCTGAGACATACCTCCCTGGACTACAGGTATGACGGTAGCCCTGAGTAGCATCCTGCCATTGCCCAGAATGATACTGCCATACAAGGACAAATGATTGACTTCAACAATTGGCTAAGCTTCTGGTATCATTCTAAGGAGATCCAGTATCTGTCTGCCTGGGATGATATGGTCGACAGACCATGATGCTTTGCCACAGATGGCCTGCACCTGTCACCCCTGGGATTCCAAATACTGGCTAAGGCTCTTGCCACCCCTATAGTACTTTTTTAGGCAAGGTTCAAATGACAAATTCACCACCATAACAGGAACAGGCAAGCAAAAACTGAGGGAAATGCTACTCAATGCTAAAAGTCTAAATCTCAAAATGCATTCACTCGAGGCACTCCTTAAAATGGAGAACATCGATATCTATGCAGTGACCGAGAACTGGTTCAAGGCTCTAGAGAGCAACCCTGCATTACCAGGCTGTAACTCATACCACACTTTTTGGCCATCTAACCTGGACCAGAAC
Organism: Protopterus annectens; assembly: GCF_019279795.1. Lineage (NCBI taxonomy): Eukaryota > Metazoa > Chordata > Ceratodontiformes > Protopteridae > Protopterus > Protopterus annectens. The sequence goes on along the minus strand of NC_056750.1, from coordinate 358,046,376 downwards.
ACCAAAGGTGGAGGTTTGTCCATATTCATTAAGGATATCCACACCTCTAGGCTAGTTGCTCAGCATAACACATCCAAAGTATTATCAAGTGCAACTAACTGTACAAAACTGCAATCCAAATTGTAGCTTGCTACAGATCCCCCATCATGCCCCAGGATTCCCACTCCTCTTTTCTTGATATACTGGAAAATATTAGGGTTCAACCAAACACTTTAATAATGGGCAATTTCAACTACACCACCATTAACTGGGAAAACTACTCGTGTACCAACTCCTTCACTCACCGCTTTCTGGAATTCATAAATACCAATGCCCTGGATTAACTTATGCACACCCTCACCAGGGGCAACAATATCCTAGACCTAGTTATTACCAACATGAGTGACTGGTGTTCCACACCGGAATCAACTCCTCGTTGATCATATCCAACCATTAGCTAATCACCCTAGATATCCGTATCCTACCCCACCCACGATTAAGGAAACTGTGGTAAAAAATTTCTCCAAAGCCAACTTCATGCTTCTTAAGACCCATGCAAATGGACAATATAGTTACGACTGCTGAATCCTACACAAATGCACTCTATAACCATTTATACGAGTGCATGGATTGTGCTATCCCAAACAGAACCAAGACTCTATCATCCAAAAAATGGAAGCCAATCTGGTGGTCCCCTGCCATAAATGAACTCTACAACAGAAGGACGAAACTGTTGCAAAAGAGAGTAAAATCCCATGAGTGGAGGAGCTCCCTGGTCATCCTCAGTAAGAAGCAGAGAACCCTTATAAGATCCTCCAAAGCTAGCTACGAAAACAAAATCACGACTGTTTAAGGGCAACCACAAAGCATTCTATAGCTATGTCAAGAATCTCACTGGCAACACCCAGATCTGCTCTGAGTTACAGCACAATGGTGCAAAAATTACAGAACCAATTGATATTGCCAACTTCCTGGCAGATAGGTTCAGTGCTAACTTTACCCCCCTCTCAACCCCTAAAGTGCCCATAATCTATACAGGAAGAATGCAGAGTCCCTGTAATCACATCTATACAGGTAATAGCTGCACACACTAAAACCATAAACACAGCATCCATGGGACCAGACAACATCCCAGGCTGCGTTTTACACTAACTTCAGAACATACTGGCTCCCCACCTAAGCACCATGTTCAATCATAGTCTCACATCAGGCTTTCTGCCCACTGAATGGCACACAGCAACAGTTATCCCACTCCACAAAGGGGGAGAAACCACTGATCCTGGGAACTATTGCCCTATTAGCCTGATGAGCCTGGTCTGCAAGGCCATGGAATGTATCATCATGGAACTGAATGCACCAGATATGACAACTGATATATAATTGCCACAGACTCAGCAATAAGTGTACAACCACCTCTGCTACGTGAAAAATTGTTTATTCCACAATGATAATGACACGAACTAACTAAACACGTTAAAAACAATAAATCATAATAAAAATTCATAAAAACGCTGAGCGCTTTCACCCACGCATAGTGAGCTTCCTCAGAACACAGTTAATGGTATAAGTACGCCTTATATTTGAAAGTTGGCGCCAACTTAACGGCTGTTAAGCTTCCAGCCATTTAAATTCTTAAAGCAGTATCTGATCCTATAATAAAATCGGCTATACAAGCCTGTCAGCTTCTAAATAAGGCAGTATACAAACATTGACAATAATTGTGTCTGTACATGCCAGCCATAGGTTTCCTTTAGATACATCATATCCGCAATCACAAACTTGTGCAATTCAACAATCTATAAATTTTAAACAAATAGTATGTATGAAAAATCATCCTTTCCATTATACTTGTCACCCATGACTGATAGCTATAAGCGCAAACTTCACTGGAACCATCAAAAACATGACGCGTTTCATCCGTATCCCTCCTACATAGTGTATATCTAAAAGGCTGTCTTCGCAACTACGTACAAGTAACTAGAACCTAAAATGTTGCAAAGATATACATTCCTGTATGTATTACTAAGTCCGTTTCTTAAAACATAATATACTGTGGTGATGACTAATAATAACCACCATAAGTAGATGGTATGAATATTGTAAATACCATCTACATCTCATATAAGATGTGTAAAAATAGCGGGTGATCTCCCAGTATGCTTAAATGCAATATATGAGCATTTGATGTAAAAAATATAATATATGAGCATTTGATGTAAAGAAATAAAATGTGTAAACATTTGGTGTAAAACACTGGGGTGATGCCTAATTTATATTCATTTTCAGAATGGGCTTGCATGAGATGTATTCATTGAGGCCCAGTGGTGTTGCCGCATCTAAATACAACTGCCACCAAACTTCCCAAACTGCATGGCTGCTGCATTAACCCCTGTTAGAGTTTCCAGGCTGCAGGCCTCATGAGCAGAGAATCCTTTTAAGCTTTAACAAGGACACTGTGGCTGTAAAGGACTAAGCCTTTCTTCATGCCCAAGGTGGTAATAGAATTATCCCTGAATCAAGCTGCTCTTCTCTTCTTATTTTCCCATCTCCTCAGAAGAAAGAATCCAGCACTCAGTGGATGCACACAGAACTGAGATTTTACTGATATGGAATAACATGTTTCAGGAAGTCTGAGCAGTTATTTATTCATTTATTTTGCTAATGTCAGAGAGGGCAAGTCTGTTGGCAAACACCATATCAGAATGGGTAACTTATTATATCTACTTTTGTTTCTTCGTTCATAGCATGTCAGTTCCATGCCACCTTACGGTACATTTTTTAAGGACCTCTATAGCCACCACGGCTTTGTGACATGGTTTAGGGCAAAGTCTATACTGGAAACAGCATTTTGGTTGTCTATGCACACCTTTTCAAAACATTATAACCTGAGCAGTACTGCTATTAGGGCCAGCACAGGCTGTGCTAGAACCATTGTGCTGGATCTGCTGTCCACTGCCTCCTTCCAGGGAGAGCCACCCACTAGTCTTTAAGTCCCATGAGTTTTTTCAGGAATTACTACTGCAGCAGTGGATATTATCAAGAATGTAATATAAGAAAAGTACTGTAAATGGCATGTTCGATATGGGGTCTATATTAGCTCAAACTTTTAAAAGTTCGAACATCATGTGGTCGACACCGGATTCATGTATCCTTGAAATACTGAAATGTCAAAATTCAGTATTTCAAAGCTATAAAGTCAAAATTTTAAAACCACAAAAACTCTTGCACACCAGAGATTTTGAATTTTGCACTTCTACTCCACACACACACACACACATATACATATATACACACACCTTCCTCCCCACACAAACACAAGCTCCCTACTACATGAAAGTAGGGCAAGCCCCCCCTGCACCTCCCACTCCCCCTACTTAAATATTCTTACTCCGAGGTTGCACTACATACAAACACACACAAAACACCAGCACACAAGCTACATTCTCCTCACACATGCACATCACAGCAACAAAACACACTGACACACACCACAGCCCCTACCCAAAACCCTTACACACACACACACACACGCACACGCACACACACACACACACACACACACACACACACACTTACCTGAATCCATAACCACAGCGAAACCTCAGAAGCACGAAATTCAAAACCTCCGGTATTCAAGGTTTTGAATTTCGCGCTTCTGAGCATTTGCTCTTCTCAGGATTCTACTTTATGGGCTCGAAATACTGAATTTTAACATTTTATTTATTTATTTTATTTTACATTTGTTGACCGGGCTTGTCCAACTCAATATATGTCCATTTTCAGTAGAGGCCCGGGGAGATGAGCTCCAAAATAAAAATAAATTATTAAAAATCAATTTGACTGTTACAAAGGATAACTTTTTGCACATTGATACAGTTCTTTTCAATATGACAAAGTACAAATTAAAAACATATGACAAAAGAGTTAATTTCCTATTCCAATCTAGAGAAGGGACTATCATCTGGTTAATGCTCTTCCAAAGTAATTTATAGCTGATTACTTAGCTTGTATTTATCATTTCAGCAGAGATAAATAACTTGGACTAAGAAGAGAAAGTAGAAAGAATGAAAAAGTGTAACAAACAAGTAAAGGTTAGTCAGGGTTACAACTAGGACATAGCCAGTGTTTTCTGAGGTATATTTTAAGTATGTCTGAAATTTGATAGGGAGGAAAGTGATGTAAGATCACTAGGAAGTAGATTCCAGTTTTTACCAACTGTATTTGAGAAGAGAGTCCCCTGCCATGTTGTTGGATTTGCTTGTACAAACTAGTAGTTTATTAGAAGAGCATATGGTGTTCAGATTTTTGTAGGGACAGATCAGGGAAGATGGTATTGGAGTGTTATGATTCTGGTAAAGGGTCTTATGGGAAATTGTAAGTTGGTTAAAAATTAGCTGATTCTAAAGGTCCAGCCAACCTAGCTGTGATAGATTCTGACAGTGATGGGTTCTGATAGGTTGTCCAGTGGCAAATCTGGAAGTGTTATTGTAAGATTTAGCTAGTTTCAGGAGATTTAGACAGGTTAGTATAGATAGGAGAGGTTTAAAGAAGTGTAGAGATTAGGTGGGCGTGGGCAGTAGAAGATCTGGCTAATGGAGTAAGGAATGGTTTAATCCTGTAGAGGGAGCCCATTTTTTTGTTGACAGTTTTTACTGTATTGCTTATATGAGTATCAAAGGAGAGGTGGTTATCAATAGTTACTCCTAGGAGTTTGGTTGTTATATTAGGAGATATGAGTGTTCCATTTCTGGAGGTAATGGAGAAATTAATTTGGGTGTACTTACGGGTAAGAGTAAATAGTAGGAACTTTGTTTTTTTTAGGATTCAATAGGAGGCAAGGTTGAAGAAACAATGTTTCAACTATACTAAATACTGATTGAGTTTTTGATTGCAGTTCAGATGAGGAACTGGCTGAGCAAATTATTGTCTAATCGTCTGTATATTGAGTATTGTATATGGAGTAGCGAAAACGCTTGTTGTCTTTCCACAATAAATTTGCGTTAAGGAATATTACTTTGTGCTTTGGGCTTTGCTTTGACCAGGACCTCTTGTTGTGCCTGTATATTGTATACAAGTAGTATGTGGAATAGCTAGGTATAGATCATGGACGAAGATTGAGAAAAGGAGAGGGCCTGGAATGGAGCCTTGTGGGACACCTAGAGTAACAGGCAGGTGGAAGGATAGGTGTTTCTCCCAGAGAACTGCTTGCTGCCTATTGCTGAGATAGGAATTGAACCATTTTATGGCCTGAGAATCATGAGAAAGAGATTTGAGAATATTTATTAGCAGTGTGTGGTAAACCATGTCAAAAGCTTTTGACAGGTCAATAAAGAGAGCAGATGTAAGAATATTATTATTTCTGTTTTTGTTAATGGAGTTAGAGAAGGACAGGAGGGCAGTTGTGGTACTATGGAATGGCCTGAATCCATGTTGGCATTCAGCAAGCAAGTTATTTTGAATTAGATGGTTGAGTAGTTTCTGAATGCATTTTTCCATTATTTTTGCCAAGGGGGAATAGTAGAGCTATAGGACAATAGTTAGAATGTTCATTAGAGTTCCCTCCTTTGTGTATGGGGATGATGTGAGAGATTTTCCAAATTGCTGGAATAGTTCCCTCATTTATGGTTCTGTTTATGAGGATGGATATTGGAGAGGCAACAGCTCTAGCTGCTTTCTGCAGGTATTCTGCAGGAAGCTGGACGGCTGATGCGGTGCAAGGTTTTAGTTTGTGGATGAGTTTACAGATGAAGTGTATTGGGATAGGTTGTATTTGAAATGTGGGGAGAGAAGCTAGTAAAGGAGGTAGGAAGGGTTGAGCTGTTAGGGGAAAGGTGGTTTGCAAGAGATTGTATAGCTTCTGTAAAGAAGGTATTTAAGTCATTAGCAGGTTACTTTGGGTTTTCCCCTTAACTACCTAGTGGGGTTGATGTCCTAGTTTGGCCTGGGTGAAGCAGTCTATTGATGCTTGTCCAAAACCTTTGTGGGTTACTCTGGTGTGTTTGTTGCATTTTGTTGTAAAACTGTTTATTATCTGAGAGAATAGCTTTTTTTGTTTCATTTCTCATTTGTCTAAAAGTTAGGTGATATAAAGTACCTTTGCTAGTTCTCAACCTGGTCCAAGCTTTGTTTCGGAGTACCATTTTTTGTCTGGTGTCTTTAGAGAGGCAGGGGGCTGGCTTAGCCATAATTCTTATAGTACGTTTTGGAGCATGCTGGTCTAGAATGACTAAGTATTTTGTGTTAAAGTATTTAACAGCCTCCTCTGTTGAGAGGCTTTTTAAGGAGGACCAATTGCATGACCTAAGTTCATTTTGGAATAGTTCAGGGTTGAAGTCCTTATATGTAAGGGGAATATTGGTCTTTTGTCTGATTAGGTAGGTTAATGAATGGTCACTGATATTGTCTGGGAAAATTCCTACCGTATAACTATGGTGGTGTTTATTAAGGAGAATCCAATCTACGATAGTTTCTTTTTGTTTAGTTTATTAATTCTGGTTGGGGAGGAAATGATTTGTGAAAAGCCATGCAGGTTGATATGGGAAGTGGGATGTTCAGCACTGATACACTTCCAGTTGATATTGAAATCTCCTAGGATAATAGTTTTTTGTGGGAAGTATGGTGACAGGGAGCTAAGGATATCCTCAAATATAAAAGAAGGTTCAGTTACCTAGGTGGAGAGATGCTTGATTAGCTAAAGGTAGAGATTGTGTGGTTTAATTGGCAGGGAGAGGGAGAGCAAGTACTAGGAGGAGGTGGAGAGAGGGGTGTGGTTTAGAAGTATAAGTGTAGGATGCCTGGGGGTGAGGGGGAATTGGGGGTAGGGTAGTGGAGCAGAGTGAGCATGTAGGGCAAATGGAGTGAGAAGAGCTAAGGGTATGTGTAAGGATAGGAACAATCAATAAATCTGGCAGTTAGCTAGGGGTAAAGTAAGCACAGAGGGAGTAGAGAAAAAAACAGAAGAATGTTCAGTAGAAGAAGCAGAATATACTCATAAGGGAGTAGAGAAGCAAGTTGATGTAGGGAAATCTGCACTAATAAGGGTAAGAAAGGTGCTGCTCCAAGGGTGAGAGATGAGTAGGTAAAGGCTGCCCTCTAGTGGCCAGCCGTGTACAAAATTTCTCTAGGGAACAGTAGGTCCCGGGGCTGGAGAAGAGCTAAAGGGTGAGCGTAGTACACAGGGAGAAGGCTAAAACAAAGAGGGCCATTGTTTGAAATCAGAGAGGTGGGGGGGGCTGGCTGCTGCAACACCTGGTACAGAGCGATTCCTAACCACCTAGCAGGGGTATGGAAAAGGCATCTATGCTAGCAGTTTAAACAGCTATAACACATACTTTTCATTAATCCTTTAGTTAGTGGAGATGATGTGTTCTGGGAGTGGGTAGATCAGGTCCTTTACAGTATAAAGGTGCCGGTTTTCTTTACACAACCAACAGGATGATTTCAAAATTCAATTTTGGGTAGAAGTTTGGAAAGTGTCCTGGTGGTAAAGGATGCTAGTAGCAGGGGCGTGCACCCTCCGTGGTTGGAGTAGGGACTAAAGATGGCATGTGATGACATTTCAATATTTCGAGCTTCTAAAGTGAATCCTGTCGACACCATATGATCAAACTTTTAAAAGTTCAAAAATCTAATAAAAAAAAAAAAATAAGCAAACAATCTCAGCTGCGCCCCTCACACCTCCCGCTCTTTAAATATACCAACTCCGAGATCGCACTACAGTGCAGGAAAGGGAAATCTTCCCATTCCGCACTCTATGGAGATCTCCATTGAAACGGTCAAACTTTTAAAAGTTTGATCATATGCCATTCAATATGGCATAGCCACCTTTTCAGTACTAATTCCTGTCCAGCATCCCCTCTTTTGTCTGATGTAGATTTTTATTTATTTTACATTTGTTAACCGGGGGTGTCTGACTGAGCCGAAAAGGCCCTTTTTCAGCAAAGGCCTGGGGAGAAAAGCTCCACAAAGAAAAATTACAGACACATTTAGTTATTTAGACATGATCAGTATACACATAAATTACAAGAGATGTTTTTACAGTAGTATGTGGCACATAAACAGTTACAGTGGAAAGAACAAACAAAAAAATATTAATTTCAAAAATGTAATTAATAGATTTGTGGTGTCAGCTGAAGTTTGGAACATGGGTAGAATACATACACAGTACACACATTGTAGATTAGCCAGTGTGTGTGAGTAAGATTGAAAATTATTATCAAGTGCTCTAGATTTTGTATGTATATGTTATCCGCTTTCACTAGCCTGGGGAGCAATCATGGTACTGCCAACTTTGCTTGAGATGTTGCCTGATGAGGTCTTTAAAGGAGGCTTTGGATGATGCGTTTTGAATGCTAGTGGGGACAGAGTTCCATTTTTTAGCCACTGAACTACTATATAGTGCATCTCCAAAGCTATTGTAGCTGTTGGTGACTTCTAGTAGTAGTTTGCTTGATGATCTAAGAGGCCTTTTGGCTGAGTGATGTTGTACTAGGTTTTTGAGAGCAGGACACTTATTGGGGAAGTAATAGATAGAATGACAGAGGCAGAGCTGATTGTAGGTTAGGAGGTTGGGCAGTTCAAGCCAGTGGAGCTGTCTCAAAGCAGCACAGTGATGAATTCTATATGAGCAATTTGCAGCAAAGCGGGCAATTCTATTATAGCAGGCTTCCATTTTGCCTAGATCAGTTTTGTTGAGATTAGTCAGAATGGGAGGTGCATAGAGTAGGGTGGATAGAAGTTGGGAGCAAGCAATGGCTGATCTCGTGTTGTTGGTAAGAAATGGTTTGATACGGTAGAGTGATCCCAGTTTGGCATGTACTTTTTTAATAGGTAAGTTGAGATGACTATCAAATTTTAGGTGGGAGTCTATGGTTATTCCCAATAGCTTAGCCTGTGCCACTGGAGCAATTGAAGTAGCATTTGCGGAGTAGATAGTGAATTGACTGTTAGTAATCATAGAACTAGTTATAATCATAAGCTGAGTTTTCTTTGGATTGAGGATAAGTTGGGCTTTGGTAAGGTAGTTTTCAACGTCAGAGAATGCTAGTTGAGTTGTTTGCAGGAGGGTGGGAATGTTTTGTGCAGCACAGATTAAGGTAGTGTCATCTGTATACTGAATTATAGATGAATGCTGTGTGGAGGTCATTTGTGAAGAGTGTGAATAGTAGTGGTCCTAAGATAGAACCATGTGGGACTCCTATAGTTATGGGCAGCTGAGGAGAGAGAGAGAATTTTCCTATTTCACAGCTTGGTACCTGACAGTTAAGTAGCTTTGTGGAACCAGGTAAGAGTGGAATTTGATAGATATTGGTTTAGTTTGTTTAGCAGGATTTGGTGTGAGATTGTGTCAAATGCTTTGCACATATCCAAAAAAAGAGTTGACACTTGTAGGCCTTCATTTTTGAGACAGTTTACTGTGTCTGTGAAGCAGAGGAGGGCTGTAGTGGTACTATGGGCAGGTCTGAAACCATGCTGAGTAGGTGACAGGATGTTGCTGTCTAGGAGATAGTTTAGCATCTGGGTATGGATGCATTTTTCTAGGATTTTTGCCAGGGGGGAAGAGTAAAGCAATGGGTCTGTAGTTAAGTTCAGTGGAGGTTCCGCCTTTATGTATGGGTGTAACATAGGATATTTTTCAGAGTTTGGGCACATAGTTTTCAACAATTGATCTGTTTATGAGAGTGGAGACTGGGATAGCAATAGCATCTGCTGTGAGTTTCAAGAAATAGCTGGGGAGTAGGTCGGCTGCTGCTGATGAGGTTTTTAGTTTGGAGAGCATGCTTTTGATTGCAGTGGTGGAAACTGTTTTGAGGGTAAAGCTTGTATTAGTGTTATTTGTGTGTGTGTGAGGGGGATAGTGAGGAAGGAACTGTCCTGTGATACTAAGGATAGAATTGAGTTCACAAAGTGGGAGTTGAATTGTGTTTCGATGGGAACTTTAGTGTCACGTTTGGTTGGTTGGTTTGGGGGTAGCCTTTTGGGTGGATTTTAGTAGCTGGTTTACATTTTTCCGGGTTGTGTTGGTATTTAGTTTGTAATGTTGTGTAGTAGGATTTTTTGTCCAGCCTAAAGCATTTTTTTTTGCACGGTTGCTCAGTTCTTGGTACTTAGTTAGGCTTTGTGTTTCTTTGTTTTTTTGATAGTAAAGCAAGGCAGTGTCTCTGAACTTGAGGATTTGTATGGTTTCTTTACTGAGCCAGGGATTTGTAGAGGTTCTAACCTTGATTTTGCACAATGGAGCGACAGTGCCTAGGTGTTGTAGAAATGTTTTGTTGAAATATGCTACAGCCTGGTCAAGTGGGGAGGGTTTTTAGGGGGGTCCAGTCACAGTTACAGAGTAAAGTGTTGAGGACCTCAGGAGAGAATTTTTTTTTGTGTTTCTAGTGGCTTAGTAACCAGCACAGCAGATGAGTGCTGCAGTCATCCTTTGCCACCTCCCTTCTCTGCCTCACAGATCAGACACCTCCCATCCTCAAGCGTTACAGCAGCAGGCTGTAGAAGCAGTTGAGGGTGTATAGTGATTGGGGTTTGTACACTTTGGGGGATAGTTCTTAAGGATGAATTGTATTCTGTGTTTCTTTTTCCAAGGCAGGAAAGGTAGAAAGCAGAGGGTGCTGGTTTAAGGCCCTTTTTGACGTATGAGTTGAGAAGGGTATTTGCCAAGACAAAAGTCATGGCTGTTGATCAAAAGCTCTAGAAGTCAGGCCAGATATGGAGCTTCTGGCTTCTCCTGCCAAGAATCCAAAGAGATGGTACTGCAGCAGTAATGATATACTAAAACATCTACAATTATAGCAAGATGTCCTTCCATATCACTGTTGCAATATTTTTAATAGAAGGGATCTCCTGCCAAGGATAGCCCCAATATCCAACCAGTATAACCAAGCCTTTAGGTATTATATGTGCCATACATCACACACATGCTTCCTGCATAAGGTGTAGGGCATAAAGGTGACATACAGACAAATACTTACAGCTGCTTTGCTGCCAGTCTGAATGCCATTATTGAACATTAGTCTGAATGCCATTCTGCTGTGTTGGTTACTAAGCCATCTTCAGATAAGTGCCCCTGTTGGGATTTCTTCTCTATTTTTCCAATATTGTTTACTTGTGTTCTTGTACTCCATGAAGGGAAAGTATCAGTTTGGGAGGCAGATTATCCATGTAGACCATCAGGACCAGTGTCTTTTTTTGCCTAGGTGCTTTCCATGACCATACATATTGCGCTGTCAAGCATTTGTCCCTAAGACCCTTTGTAGTTGCTTCTCTTCTCTTCTATCTACTTCATGAACCATTCTTAAATTGTTGGTTTAGGGTGCTATGGTAGAATCTTTCCATCCTGGACAGATGTCTTCCATGAAGAAAAACATAAAGTCTAGACCTGATCTAGTTGGAGTCCATCCTCCACTAGACAGTTCTCCAGAACTAATGAAGCCCAGAAGACCATCAGGTGCTTGTATCGGATTTCTCAGCAGCAGCCCCATCGAAGGCTGGCAAGGGTCAGAGTTCTTGCACATTACTGGAGGATAATCCATGGCTAATTTCCAAAGGGCTGAGGGGAATTCCTCAAATCTTATTCGGAGAAGAAATTCCTTCTATGATCATTGAATCCCACCATGGAACTGAGCCACTGAGGATTGTTAAGGCAGACATCCAGCTTAAGAAAAGGCAAACGACAAATTGCATTACCCCTATTGCTAAAGATACCCAATGTGGATGGCAAGATTTTACTCAAGGCTTGTTCAGTGCCTTGAAGGCCGTGAAGTCTCCTCAGGAGGTTTCATTCTCTGCTTGTTCCTCATCTTCCACTCCTTTTAAGAGGAGAAGGAAACCAAATTCCTTTGGTGGGTCATAGATTCTGAGGAGGAATCCCATGCTTCCCCTCTCATGTTCTCTCATGTTCCTTCTCCTCTAGACTATGGCTTGGAGGAATAGGATTATCTTATAGGTTCATAGGTTGGTTCATAGGTTGGTACTAGGCTATCAGCCCTAGGGCCTATACAAGCCTAGCCATAACAATTCCCTGGCTATTTCTTCCCACATTATTTACTTTCCTGGACCCCTGTCTAGCAGGGTGACTGACGTGATCCCTGGGGTGAATTTCCTTTCTCCCATCCAAACGTCAAGGTTCCTCTTGAAGAGGTCCAAAGAGGCACTCTGCTTGACATGTATGGGCAATCTATTCCAGAGTCTGGGGAGTCTCTGGGTCAGGAACCTATCCCTCCTGCATGTTTTGTTTATTGTGATGACAAGGTTTAGATCCCTGGAGCATGTAGCTCTGAGGGATTGGGATTTCTTTAAGTGTAGCATGTCCAACAGCTCTGGGTTTGACATGGCCTTGTATGTTAAGCAGAGATCGCCTCTGAGTAGACGATATGCAACAGAGTATAGCTGGAGTTTTTAAGGCGGTCAGCGTAGGGCATCTGCTTTAGGCCTGTGATTCTTTTAGTGAGGTATTTCTGAGGCCTTTCCAGTTGTTGCAGATGTCTTGAGAGGTACATACCAAATGGGGCGTTGTATTCTATAATGGGTCTAATGAGGGATGAGTACAGTGGGACAATGACCTCCTTTTTTCTGGATGAAAAGCCCTTCATGATGAGGTGTGCCACATAGAAGGATTTCCTGACTGTTGTGGCGATGTGGTTATCGAAGGTGAGACCACTTTCCACCTGTGTCCCTAAGTCTCTTATCACACTTTCTGTTTAGTGTACTGCCACCTATATGGTAATTCATGGATAGATGTTTTTTCCCAAAGGGGATAACAATACATTTCTTGGCATTGAGCTTGAGCCCATGGCTCTGGCACCAAGCATCTGTTTCTGTAAGGCCCTTTTGTAGAGTATCCACATCATTTGGGGATTCAATAATGGCTCCCAGTTTGCAGTCATCTGCAAACTTTGTTAGCCAGAGTCCCTTAGTGTTGACCTGTACTTCAGAGAAGTAGATGCCAAACAAGAGCGGCCCCAGGACTGAACCCTGAGGTACTCCACTTGTCACTTGTCTGGAGCTGGATTTGGAGTCGGCTACTTTTACAGTGTGGGTTCTATCAGTAAGCCATTTAGCAACCCATTGGGTGACATAGGGATTAATACCCAACTTAGTAAGTTTATCTATGATTCCAGAGTGGGGGATGGTGTCAAAGGCCTTGGCAAGGTCTAGATAGGCTGTGTGGACCACCTTACCCTTGTCCATGGCTCTGGAGACTGCAGTCAGGTTCAGGAGACAAGATCGGCCCTTCACAAACCCAAACTGGGTGGGGTCCAGTGTTTGAAGGTTGCCAATGTCTTTGTTTATAAGTTCCATGATAATATGCTCCATGGCCTTGCAGATAAGTCTGGATTCCCCTTTAGAAGAATTATTCATTGAGGATACTATTGCTCATATGATGGAGTACTTTAAGTGGAATTGCTACTCTGTATCGGACATCAAAAAGGAGGTACTGTGAGCTTTTACGAATGGAGTTGCCTAAGCCTTCTGTAGTTGCTCTTGTTTAGGAAGTTCTTTTGGACACCTTTTCTGCTGCCTCCTCCCCCACACCCCAAGATACCTGAATTTTGTTTGTGTCCCTCTGCTCAACCTTCTGTGGTTTCGGTCTCAAAGTGTAAACATTTTAAACTTTTGCTGTCCTCTACGCTTCTTCATTCAGGTAAGGTTAGTAGAGCTATGGAAAAGTTGGCTAAAAGTGTATACTGCTGCTACCTCGTCATCTAGGGCTATTAATTACCAAACCCACATGACCAGGTATGTCTTGGCTGTACTTTCTCAAGGTAGTTAAAGTGGTGTCTGACTATCTTTATTCTGAAGGGAAAGCCTCAGCACTTTCCCTGCTTGGGTCCACTTCCCAGGTCAATCGTCACTCCATAAAATGTGGTTACAATGTGTCTGATGCCTCTTCCAGGGCTGTTGCTTTTGGTTGGCGGTGTTCTTTGCTTCATCTTCAGGCTTTGCCTGGTTGGTGGTGTTCTTTGCTTCATCTTCAGGCTTTGCCTGATGATATTAAAGCCAAACTTTTATATGCATGTCTAGGTAATAAAATCATTTTGGAACAGCTGCAGTTGATTTGTTCAAGGTCCACCAGGATAAGGGTAAGGCCATGCATATTTTTTGTCTCCCCTGTACCCAAATTTCAGATGAATTATCCTCCTAAATCTGCCTTTGTTCACAGGCAAACTCATCAACCTCTGAAAGGTAGTAAGGGGGTCTGAGTATTTCCCCAGCTGAGTCCATTCAGATTCCTACATCTCAGAAGCCTTCTTTTCAAGACAAGTCTGTCTGTGTCTCTGCCTTGCTCTCCCAAATTGGCAACAAATCAGCTCAGACTATTGGGTGCTGTCTACATATGTCTAAATCCCTTCCCCTTTACAGGCAATTCTTTCTTTTCCCAGAGCTTTTGCAGTCCCTTTTGGATCAGGGCAGCATTCAACCTGGTCCACTCACCCGAGTCGGAAGACTTTTTACTCCAGGATATTTTTAGTTCCTCACAAGGAGGGGGGGGACTTGGAGAATAATTCTGGACATCTCTGTAGTAATCATTTTTCTCAAGATTCCCTCTTTCAGGATACACTCTCCATATTTTGTTTCCTGTACTCTTCTTCCAGGCCTTTTTGGTCTCTCTTGATCTCAGTTACCTGTATTCATATCCCAGTTCACCCTCTGCTGCAGAATTTTTTACATTTCCCTGTTTCTTCTAATTTTCAGTTTCCGGCTTTTCCCTTTATCCTCTTTACTACCCCAAGGGTATTCATCAAATACCTCACTCGTCATTGCCTTTTACAGGCTTCAAGGGATACAGATGTTCCCCTAACTAGATAACCTGCTTCTTTAGGATCCTTTTCCCAGCAGGCTCTTTAAGATCTCTGCTTTACCACTTGTCTTTTACAAAGTCTGGGGTTTACCATTACTCTCACAAAGTCTGTTATTATGCCCTTCCAGGATCATATTTTTCTTTGTTGCAGGATTCGGACCATTTCCATGTTGGCCTCTCTTCTTGCTCCCAATATTTTGTTTCTGTAAACTTTTTTCCAGTCTCTTCTTCCTCTATCTTCTCTGTCAGCCAGGGAATTTCTCAGGGTTCTAGGGTTTATGGCCACCTCCATTGCCAGAATTCCTCTCACCAGGCTTCATATGAGGAAGCTCCAGTGATGTTTCAAATCTGTGTTTCAACATTACCACCCTCTGGATATGGCAGCTCCAGCTCAAACTGGGACTACCCTTTTAGGCTGCAGTTCCTTCTCAGGAATTCTTCATGGATGCCTTAGGTCTGGGCCGGGGTACATCTTGTGACCCTCTGAAAGTCCAAGCTCTTTGGATTCCTCATCAGAGGTCTGATCATATCAACATAAAAGAGATGAGGGCTCTGCTTCTGGCTCTTCAAGCTTTACATTACCTTTTCCTTCCCAGCCCCCTCAAGGTCTTCACAGACACCACCACTGTGATGTGGTACATCAACAAGGGCAGAGGCCTATGAGGTCTAATCTCCTTTGCAGATTAGCTTTTCAGGCATGGGATGTAGCTATCCATTATCAAGGTAGCTACCGGGCATCAAGTGACTTTTCAGGTGGTTTACATTCCTTCAAAGCACAATCTAATGGAAGGCAGCCTGAGCAGGTCAAGAACACAGGCTCACAAATGGATGCTTCACAGAGATGTTTCTGGTCATAGTCCATTTGTGGGATATTACTTGGGTAGATCTTTCTGCCTCCCCTCTGGACAGAGAACTTACCCTGTCCTGCTCTTGAGTACCAAACCCTGTAACTTGGAAGGTGGCCTTCCCCTGTCCTTCCCGGGAAGGGAATGTTTCTGTATGCTTTTCTGCTTTTCTTCCCCTTCCTCTACTGCCATAAGTTTTGCACAAGATCAGGCAGGGCTCTCCCAAAATCTTATTGTTGACTCCCTTTTGCCCCAGACAGCACTGATCCCCCCTTCTTTATCACCTGGCAAGGGGCAGTCACCACAAGTTACCTTACTGGGTCGCTCCTTTCACACAAGGCAAGGGATCTCTCTTATCCCTCCTCACCTGTTCACTCTTCAAATGACACTGTGGATGCTAGGGTTTTGATTAATTTTTGGCACCTTCTTTCCGAGGGCCTGGTTTGGGTTCTGCCTGAAGAGAGGAAACCCACTACCATAATATCATGTATGTTTAAATTGAAAAGATTCTGTTTGGTGTCTCTTGCCATCTGGATTCCTTCTTAGTAGGGGTTCCTCTGTTTTTCTCTTATTTGTGTGATCTGCTGTATGCTGGCTTGACATATTCTTCAGTTAAAGCTCACCTGTCAATATTATCTGCTCATCTGTCCTTGAACTCTCCTTTGGCCTTTTGGTTTTTGGTCACACAATTTCTTAATGTGTCCTTCATATCAGGCCCCAGAGAAAGCCCATTCCTCTTTGTTGGGATTTAAATTTTGTACTTGAAAAATTGGCTCCTTTTGAACTGGGTCGTTCAGCTTCCTTGCAGCATTGTACTTAGAAAACTGTTCTGCTGGTTCTTTCTTCAACCAAGTGTGTGTCTGAACATTAGGCTCTTATGGCCATTCCTCCTTTTTTAATTTTTCACAGAGATGGGATTTCTCTTCATACTGATCCTTTTATGCCCAATGTGGTTAATGAGTTGTCCCTTAATCAGTCTGTTAAACTTCCTTTTAATTATCCTCAGTCTACCAGTGAGCAGGTTCCACACACCTTGGACTTGCATAAACTGCTCAGATATTATTTGGTTAGAACAAAGGCTATTGATAAATCTGAGCAACTTTTTGTTGATTTCTATCCCAGAAGTTTGGGTTTAGTTGTTTTTAAGTAAACCACATCCTCCTAAATTTCTTAAACCATTTATTTTTGTTATTGTTTTCTTGGTAAATGTGTTTTTGTCAGTAAGGGTTCATTCTACTAGGGTGGTTTACTCTACTGGTGCCTTTCTCAAGGATTTGGACACCAATTCCATTCTTGAGTCTGCTACTTGGACTTGCTTTCAAATTTTTACTAAGCATTCTAAATTTGATATTTCCAGGGCCGGCAGGTTTTGCTAGGGCTATCATAGATGGGTTTGTAGAGGGCTTCTCTTTGTCTTCCATCTCCCATTCTTCCTGTTAGCTGTTTTATTCTCCCTTCAGTGAAGAGAACTGCAACAGTGATATGATAAGGACATAATACAGTTGTAAAATCTTACCATAACAGTAGATGTCCTTCTCTTCACTGTTGCAGTATTCAGTCCTCCCTCCTTCCCCCTCTGTTTGGTTTCCCTCCTGGCCGAAGGCCTCTCGATTACTTTTCCTTCTGATTACTACTACGGATATGCTTGTTCTCCTTTGTCCCTAGGATTTTTTTGTTCCTCCTGGGGCAATTCCGTTCTCAGTATTTGCATCTGTACATCATCTTTATGACCTGTGTGTTATGCAGGGAGCATACGTGTGACATAGTGCCTATAAAAGCTAAAGACTTTGGTATACTGGCTGGACATTGGGCTGTCTGACAGTAGATCCCTTCTGTGAAAAATACTGCAACAGTGAAGAGAAGGGCATCTACTGTTATGTTAAGGTTTCACAGAACTGTACTTTCTAATGCAACTGAGCTTTGTTTGAAGCATCAGAGCAGGTTGAGTAAGTAAATACTTCTGAATGTAGAAAATACTTTGGTTATTGCCATAACAAAAAGTATACTAGCAGCTGGCATTAACAAGGCCCATAATGCATTGAAAATGGAACTAAATTAATAAATAGATGCTAGCCTTCCTCTGCTATTAACAGCAAAAAATTCTATTACACAGAACTGCACCAAATTTCAGGAGCTGGTGCAGCCAAAAAGAGTTATTCCCTTCATCTGAACTCTGCAAGCATATTAACTGAAAGAAAAATGTCCCCCTTTGTTATAAATACATTCAACTTATCTAAGAACACGTGCATTTACATTCTTCAGTAAACATCATGCTGTTCCTGATGTGTGAAAGATAAGTGCATGATAAAGGTCTTTACAGTATGTGGTTCTAAGTACATTAAGACATCAAGTTTAAAATCTTCAGTAAATTCTGTATGTGACTTCACATTTCCATGTGTAAAACTTAATTTTGTCGTCTTGAATTTCACACGTTTTTTGCGTATTTTACATTTCTTCCAAAATGTCTACCTTTCTATGCCTATGCCACTATTCTGTTATTCAAAATGCTTATATAAAAAGATATTCCAAAGACATGCGTCTTGAGCATTTCTCCCAGAGCCTCCTCTGAAAATGGGTTTTGTCCAAGTCAGACTTTCCTGGTAAACAAATGTTAAATAAATATTACTGAAAACATTTAACTTAAGAGCTAGCTGTGTTTCTCCTGGTGTCTTGGCCAAATTCAGTTTATTTTGTATGAATAACACTTCAGTTATTCAGAGAAAGTCAGCCATATGACTAGGCACTAACCTGATTAACAAAACTAATTAAATGAAAATATATTTAAAATCTTGAAATTTTCTTTTTTTTTTAATAAACTGTTTGCATGGAACTGCGTTTTCACTAGTGGCATGTGAACGTTCACTATTCCAGTTCTTAGTACTGAGCATGCACACATCAGTGGCTTGCTTGCCAGAGGAAAATACAGTTTGTTTTATAAATGATATTTCACGAGATTTATTTATGCCAAGCCTTAATTGCTATGCTTTGAGGTTGAAGGCAGCAGGCACATGGCCAGTGGTGACTTCACTTTTCTTGTGTTTTTTTCTTTTTTTAAATGAGGCTTTTGATTATACATTTTCTTTTATTTAATATTTGGCTATTTTCAGTCTTGCAATGTGGTGTATAAATACAACAAAGTTAGGGTGCATAAAGTGGTTAGTACAATGGTTTCACTGTGCACTTTGGTAAGCTACTAGGCACTTCCTCCTTGTATGCAATGGTGTAACTCATAGGTTCTTAGAATGTGACAGGATGATTCCTTCAAACATCAGAGAAGTCCTTGAGCTTCCTATGTATTAAAGCAGTGCTTTAAGCATGCCTGTGTAAAATTGATTGCCCCTAGAATACACCGACAGACCTAGAGAATATGTTTTTTTTCATAATACATTCTCTCTTCTTTAGTGATTTGCTATCATATAGACACATTTTTATTTTTCTCCTTCAGCATTTAGTATGCCAACAAATAATGGCAAGGGAGTGTCTGAGTTTCCTCAGTCTAAGCCTGCTGTCTTTTATACTGGTAAGAAGCACTTGTCAGCTGTGGAAATTGCAGGAATCTACTTCCATTGTTTAATATCAGTTGTAAATTAAGTTGTGGCCACTTTTTAAAATGGTACACTTTAAGCCAGCATGTAAATGTTGAATTATTGGTGTTAGCACAGATATTAGGCATTCTGAGTGCTTATTAGGTTTAGAAAGTGGCCTCAGCACCAAAGCATGTGAATCTTGAAATCAGGCACCTGCAAGAAAAGTTGGCTGCAAAGTTGATGGCAGCCTTGATGTTTTTTTTTTTCGTTTGTTATATTGTAAAAATCTGTTAAGTTTTAAAAATCACACATGTGACCTCTGATTGTGCTTTTTAAATATAATTCATTGACCAAACTTTCTTGAATGATTATTTTCTTTTATTTGTTACAGAAAATATAGTAAGATATATTGGCAGATCATCACAGAACTGCTACTGGTTATTCTTTAATATTGTTTGATTATAAACTGTCATACTTTCTAAGAAAAGATCCACTTTACTGCCCCCCCCCCCCCCCCCCCCCGCAGCAGGTTGAATGGGAGTACTGGGTAGGAGACTTAAAAAATGAGCCAACAGTTTTTCTATCAAGGCCTGCACTAAGGAATCTTTCAATGTGACACTCAGAAAAGCCTTTAAGGGTGACGATACCAACTCAGAGATAAGATTCCATATTCTCAAGATATAAAACATTCTCTGGAAATTCTTTGAGGTCATCTTGGTAGTATTTTCAAAAGGTTAGCATGGTAGGCTACAAGAATAGCTGGTTGGTTCTAGACCATTCTGTATTCAAATTCATCAGGGCCCACTTGGTAACTGCTATGAGACATTGAGCAAAGCCACACAGATACCAAGAGGGCTTTGTAATCGCTCCATGAAAATGAGCGAGTGCACCTGATATATACGTTTAAGTAAAGAAAGGTGAAACAAGAAAGATCAGTAAAGTGTAAACAGTTCTGCAGCATGTAGCTTTACAAAGGATGAGAGCCACTACAACAAAAACAGCTTGGCCCACCTAGTCTCGTCCATTTTAACTGTTAAGTAAACATCTGATCTTAATTAACCAGTAGCTTATTTGTTTTTTTTTTACCTTACTGTCATGAGTTTGTCTTAAGCATGCCCTGTTTGTTTTTGAATTAAGTTGCTGCATTTGACTATTGCGTTTCTTCATAATGATTGTTCCAGCAGTGCATCTCCTTTTCTGTGATGGGAGAATCCAATTATGGTCAGCCTGGAATGACAATATAGTCCTACTTGTTTTGTAAAAGATGGCCTTTATTGCTTGTTCAAAAGTTTCTGCACACTGGCAAAAGTCCTTGAGGTCCCCACAGAGCCTTTTTTGACAGAGTTAATCTAATGGACAAACCAGATTAGCAAATTTCTTCAACATTAAACTAGACCACATTAAGGTGTTTTTTTTCAATCCCAAGAGTCACAATAACAAATTGCCCTTTTGGGAGGTAGTCCTATGAGATTTGGTGTAAACATAAAGAAGGCAATTCTTCAATACCTGTGTTTTGTGGCTACCATGCATTTAAACCTGGTAGAAGCTTGGTGGTGATCCATATCTGTCAAGAACCATCCAGACAGATACCTACACACGCACAAAGTGAGTTTCTATCACTTAAGTTTAGCATAGACATACAAGCTACCAACTTCTAGAATGTCACCAAACATTTTCAGTCTCTAGTTGATTATGTTGGGTTCTTGCAAGTTTTAGAAGAAATTCTTGTAAGCAAAATTTCCAGAATGCTATGTGACTTCAACCACCCTGTCCTAGACTAAATCACCAATACCTCTAACTTAGAGTATTCCCAGAAATTACTAGATTTGATAAATAAAAATTCCATGGACCAAGTGTATAGCAAACCCACTAAAAGTCTGTTCCTCACTATTCTGGGTCTGTTCCTCACTAATTTTGCTTCCATCTGTTCCATTCTCCTACTTTTTCCATCTGTTAAGTCAGACCATACACCCATGACATTATTAGTAAAACCACCTGTCCTCCCTTAATCAATGCCTCCATATTTTAGGGCTTCAGAAAGGTGATCTTGACACAATTATATAACAAAGCTCCAAGTTGACCCACCGTGACATCACTACCATTGACACTGCCACAGCAACCAACTTCACCAAGGAGTTTTATGCCCACTTAGACAAACATGCAGATGTGGCAGTCTGAACTAGTGCCAAATGCAATGGAAAATTCTAAAACAAATGTCCTTGATGGTCATCCAACATAAACTTTACAAAAAAATATAAAAACTCAAATTGGACAGCAAGGCTAGAGGTCTGCATAATGAGGGTATTATAAAAACGGTTTACCTTTACATGAGTGAAACCGGCAAGTGCAAACTATTGTATGTGCGACTCGTAATAGCGAAAATAAAACTGCGAATTTTGAAAAATGTCAAAAATCATATAGTGGAATATTTTTTTTGACATTTTTCAAACTACACCACTGTGCCCGATTTCCCGTGCTTCCAAACAGACAAAATCAACCAAACCTTGAATGAAATGCAAACATCCAATGAATGCTCTACATAACTGTCCCATGGTCCCAAAGCAGCCATTCATGGAATAGGTATGCTTTTATATGAGGAATAGGTATGCTTTTATATGAGGAATATATCCATGACATCACCAGGAAATAACATCCCTTATGTACAGTATAGCAATGTCTGTATTCCTATGAAAACGAACAATATTTTGCAACCAACTCGACAAGTCCCCTAGCAGTGAACTTTCTGTTGGCCAGAAGCTTACTAAAGGTAGATTCTTTGTCAAGAAATCTTCACCTTTTTTGTGATGAAGGCAGATATAGCAAGTGCCTCTGCCTTGGATCATCCACACAATTCTGCTCCAGCTGTACCGCATGTAAAATATCAAGCAGATACAGCATTTTCTTTCCCATTAGAGTACGTAGTCTCCTGTGTCATCCCTCTACTGCATTTTGACTGAGGGTGCTGAATACATTTTTAAAAAGGATTTTTCCTGCTTGTGTTTGCCTGCTATTGCTCCGTTCTTGTTAATTCTTTTTACATTGGATGGTTATATATACTCATAACGGAGCATTTACTGGAGTGGCTAGCGGTGTTTTTTTGGTGTTTCCAGTTTTATTTTCCATCGCAGCCTACTGCAGCAGAGCACTGTTTAGAGTTATTACATCATAAAATGAAGAACTTGACAGAATTTTTGAAATTCTCTGAGTAATTCAAAACAGAGAATAGATTTTTAGATATATATATATATATATATATATATATATATATATATATATATAGAAAGGTTAGCCAGTGGTTTGTTCAACACTGGTGTCTATCGCAAAGCATGCTATTTTTAACACATTACTAATGAGAACTAGTATGCATCCTGCATTTGTTTTTAGGAATATTGTGAAAGGCCAAGGTATGAGAGCCTCTAGATTAAATCCTACAGATAATGGCTTTGTTAATGAGTTAAACAATCTGAGGTTTAATCTAGATGATAGGGGATACAGGGATTTTGAAATAAGTCAACAACTTGGGACAGTCATTAGACTTCGAGATTCTGTAGCAGCACCATATTTTGGACCCCCAGTTCCTAGTGAGTATCTAAAGAAATTAGATAGGCCTACTTATGTTAAGATTCCAACTTTTTACACCACTGATAATCAGGAAATTAAAAATATTATGAGTAAAAACTGGTTAATTTTACAAGTAGACGAGGATATCAAGAATATAGTTGGAGATAAACCTTGCTTCTTATATAAGACTAAAAAGAATTTGAGAAGGCTACTGTGTTATCCTAAGAATAGTTATGTGACCCATGGTGATGAATTTAGTAGACCATGTGGACAATGTAATTATTGTTCACACATTGACACCGATATGTTTTTTATGCATCCTGATTTGGCAAGAGAATTTAAGTTATCAGCAAGAGCAGACTGCATGATGGCTAATATAGTCTATTTAGCCGTATGCCAGGTGTATTCTGCTTTTTATGTTGGGAAAACCAACAGAGTATTTAAAGACAGGATACGTGAACATCTCTATCATATTAAGAAATGTTCAGAACACAATGCCCTGGTTAAGCATGTCATGCAATTTGACATTAGTCACCACTTTCTGTTTAGAGCCCTTGAGGTAATAATACCAAGTGCACGAGGTGGTGATATTAGAAATCATACAGAAGGTATGCCTTCTACGAGCACCTCCAGGAATGTATGGATCAAGCAATCCCTAATAAAATCAAGACCCTTTCCACCAAAGGCAGGCGCCCGGTCTGGTGGACCCCAGCCATAAACAAACTCTACAACAAGAGGAGAAAACTACTACATGACAGAGCAAAATCCCTAAAAGGGAAGGCATCTCTGATCAACACTAGCAAAAAACTACGATCACTCATAAAATCATCCAAGGCCAACTTTGAGAGAAAAATCGCTAATGACACAAAAGACAATCATAAAGCCTTCTTTAGCTATGTCAGAAACCTGGGTGGAAACTCCCAGATATGCTCAGAATTAGTCCAAAATGATAAAAAAAATCACTGAACCCACAGACATTGCCAACATACTGGCAGACAGGTTCAGTGCAAATTTCTCCCCTCCCTCCCCCCCAAAAGGAGAAATATCTATCCCACCAGAGTCTAGCCTCCCAAACATCTCAGATGCCCAGGTGAGAGCTGCTCTCTCTAAAGCAATAAACACAGCATCAATGGGAATGGACGGTGTCCCCGGCTGTGTGCTACATGAACTCAATGAGGAACTAAACCCAAACATAAGGCTGCTGTTTAATCTTAGCCTTACTACAGGATACGTACCCAAAGAATGGCGTACGGCAACTGTGGTCCCACTCCACAAAGGCGGTGCTTCTACGGACCCTAGAAATTACCGCCCCATAAGCTTGATGAGCCTTGTCTGCAAAGCTATGGAGAGGATCATAATGGAACTCATAAATAAAGACATTGGGGACCTACAGACACTGGATCCTACCCAATTTGGCTTTGTCAAGGGCAGATCCTGCCTCTTGAACTTGGTCGACTTTTTCAAAACAGTCACTAAGGCCATTGATGAGGGTAAGGCAGTTCACACAGCCTACCTTGACCTAGCAAAAGCGTTCGACACAATACCCCACTCGGGCATCATAGAAAAGCTCACCAGCTTAGATGTAAACCCATATGTCACAAGATGGGTTGCAAACTGGTTCAAGGACAGAACACACAGGGTTAGAGTTGCTGGTGCCATGTCAGACTCTAAGCCGGTCACGAGCGGTGTCCCACAGGGCTCAGTCCTGGGCCCCCTCTTGGTTTGGCATTTATTTTTCTGAAGTGCAGGCAAACATAGGGGGATTGTGGCTGACAAAATTTGCAGATGACTGCAAACTGGGCACCATAATTGACACTCCATCAGACACAGACATCCTCCAGAGAGGTCTCATAGAAATGGATAACTGGTGCCAGAGCCATGGCCTTAAGCTAAATGCCAAAAAATGTATAGTCATACCCTTTGGGAAAAACAAGGTAACCCCTAATTACCACATATGTGGTAATCCATTAAACACGGAAGAAGTTATCAGGGACCTGGGGACCCAAGTTGACAGTAACCTCTCTTTTGACACTCACATTGCCAAAGTGGTTAGGAAGACCTTCTACATTGCCCACCTGATCATGAAGGGATTCACATCCAGATCAGGAGAGGTCATTGTACCCCTGTACTCTTCACTTATCAGACCAATGATTGAGTTCAACGCCCCATTCGGAATGTACCTTACCCGACACCTGCAGCAGTTGGAAAGACCCCAAAAGTTCCTCACCAAAAGGATAAAGGGGCTCAAACATATGTCATAAGATGCCCGACTGAAGAAACTCCAGCTCTATTCAGTCGCATACCATCTGCTCAGAGGTGATCTGTGCCTGACATACAAGGCCATGTCCAACCCGGAATTAATGGACATGCTCCACCTCAGAAAATCCAAATCCACCAGAGCCACGAGAGCAAGAGACTTAAACCTCAACACAGATATAAATAGGACGTGCTGGAGGGACAGATTCATCACCCAGAGACTCCCTACACTATGGAACAGAATCCCAGTCCATGTGAGGCAGAGCCCCTCACTGACTCTGTTCAAGAGAAATCGTGACGAGTGGATGGGAGATCGTAGGTTTACCCCGGGAATCATCTCTGTATCACTGCTGGACAGAGGCACAGCAAACTAATGGGTATAGTATTCTCATCCTAAGGGGTGGTGAAAGCCACACAAACTCTGGCTAGGCTTATAAATGCCCTAGGGCAGATAGCCTAGTATGAACCTATGAACCTATGAACCTAAGACAGAGAAAATGATTGGATTATTCGGCTGAGGGCCGATAGAGGCTGAGGACTCAATGAGAGGGCTTCTATTAAGCCCAAGTTGAGGAAGCGTCGACACATTAGATGAGTTTAGCCATAGAAGGGAATACATATATATTTTTAAAATGAAATTTTGAATATGTATATTATTATGTTCTATATGTTGTATAACATATAATTTCATATATACATATGCTTATACATATGGATGTACATATACATTTTTTAGATTTATTTCAGGTGTGGTTTATATATGTATATATATATATATATATATATATATATATATATATATATATATATATATTTATTTATATTTGTATATATTTTTTATGTCATCTGTAACAATATTACAGTCATTGTATGTGCCATTTCTCTTTAAGAACGTTGATTGATACTTGTATGTGATTGGTGTTATGATTTTTGAATTGGTATTTAAAGTTTTTAACTATGGAGCACTTTTTGTATAGATCTGAAGAAGCTGTAACAGTGAAAGCGCTTATCTGATTGAGCTACCGGTGCTGAATACATTTTTAAAAAGGATTTTTCCTGCTTGTGTTTGCCTGCTATTGCTCCATTCTTGTTAATTCTTTTTACATTGGATGGTTATATATACTCGTAACGGAGCATTTACTGGAGTGGCTAGCGGTGTTTTTTTTTGATAATTTTGTAATTGATAAATCCAGAAAAGGACATCATGGAGTTGTGGAACATTTTAGACAGTTTCAAGTATTTTCAGGATTTTAAAGTAATGAAGATAAAACAAAGGCTATAGCCATAAAGTTATGTAACCACTCACAAATTGGTTTAGCAATACCCATATTTATGGAGACAACATAAGATTAAGTATTTAGGATTATGGATTACAAAGGCTTCTGTTATGGCTGATATGCGAGAAGAGACTAAATAAGATATGAAAATTGAGAAACTAAAAACTCTATTGTTTGTTGAATGGGATAGACCCCCACTAGGCTAGTAGCCAATTTTCAGGGGGACCTGAGATAGCATTTGTACTATTATTGGAAATTTGGTGAGTGCATTGGGGAAATCCCCTACTTGTAGCTTTGGAGCCTATCAGTGAGCATGCACATCCCATTCCTTGTGCAGTAGTGGCTGAGAAAATGGTGTGTGATGTGGGGAAGGTGGCAGAAGGCATGGATATGAACTCCAGTGCTGCAGGGAGTGTCAGATTGTGAAAGATTCTGAAGCCATTTTTCAGTGATATTTGTTTGCTGAAACTAAAAAAGAAGAGTCAGTAAGCAAGTCTCGTGTTATAACCCTCCAGTCAGGAGGGTTGTAGGATGATATATTGAAAGAAATGATGAGCAAGAAAATGAAGATGTTTCTTAGGGTGACATAATGAATAAAATATAAAAAGATGAAGCACTACGGAAGCAACAGGAAAAAAAGGCAGAAGAGAACATGAGGCTGAAGTATGTGGTGATTTAAAATAAAAGGGGTCTATATTACATGATCAAATGATTAGGTGATTGAACACCTAAACATCGACCACGTAATATCGAACTGCAAAATAGCAAACACTGCCAGGAACATTACAGTCGGCCTCAAAATAACTTTACAGCCAAACTAAGTGGGGGGCTTTGCTCCCACACCCCCGACGTGGGGGCTGTGCCCCCCCACACCCCCTAACTAAATATACCAACTCCAAAATTGCTCCACAATGGAGAAAATGGCAGAATCCAGAGAACAACCAAGAGAAATCTTCCCCTGCGTTAAATTGGTTGTTCTCTGTTTTTTGCTTTTGATATTACATGGTCGATGTTTAGGTGTTCGATCACCTTATCATTCAGTCATGTAATATAGACCCAAAATAAAGATAGGTATGAAGGGTGGGACAACTGAATGTTTTCTTTGGGTGTTAACTCCTAAAAGGTGAAAACTTTTATTCTTATAAACAAAGATATTTTGTGATGTTATATTTGAGGCTATTTTCCTTAGGAAATATGAAAAAAAAAAGAACTGTAATCCTTGGAACTTACATGTAATAGAAGCATTTAACATGGAAACAAACCAGAAGATTCATGTACAATTTTGAACAGAATTAGAAAAAAAGACTTTAAAAGGACATTTGAAATGTTTATGCAAGAAAGTACTGGACATTGCAAAGGTTTGTGTCAAAATGGGTTTATGGACTGGTAGATGGGAATGTAATGCTGTGCTAAGGATAAAGAAATGGACAAAATCAGACATATTTTAAGTATAGTATGATAAATATTGAATGAAATAAGGATATGGTAAATTACTGGGGACAACCCAAATCATCATTATCTGTTTTTTTTTTTTTTTTTTTTTTTTGGAAAAGGACACTTGATGGTTGTCTGACAAAAAATGTTTTATCTGTGGGGAACTGGGTCATGATGGAAGAAAATGTGAACTGAAATGTTATAACAAAACTGGACATTTATGGATACATTTTAAGACTGAAAATAATAATGAGTGAAGGAAGAAGAGAAAGAACAAAGAAGAAATAGAAGTGGGAGAAATAGATGAAGAATTAGATAAAGAAGATAGCAAGAGAAAAAAGTAGTAATGGAAGAAGGTTCTGCAATAAGTGATGAGGAAGATATCAAATGGGAACCAGTAAAATGGAGAAAAATTCTGTTGGTAAAAGGGTCAGAGATGGGAAAAGAACATTTAAAGGGATAAGTATAAAAAAAGGAAATGGGTGAAAAATAAAATTTCTAGAAACTTAAGGAAAAATAAAGTAATCACGTTAGAGTAGTTTCTGTGAATACTTTTAAGAATATAATAAGAAGGATAGGAGTTTTGGAATAGTTTAATACATGTGATATAGATATTATTGTTTTAGAAGATACAAGATTCTTAAAAAGTGAAAAATTACAGACAGAAAAAATATGAGGAGGGAGATATTTTGAAATTTTGGAAATGACCAGTGTTCTAGAGTAGGAATATTGTGTAAAACTGCTGTAAAATATTAGATATAACTTTAGTAATAATGGAAGGATTAACTATTGTGTATTTAAAATGGAAAGAACAAATATATAGAATCATAACAGTATACAAATATGCTACCTGTAAAGAAAGAGTATATTTCACCAGGTTTTAGATTCTGTAGTGATAAATAAGAATATTATAATGACGGGGGATTTTAATTTTGATCGAAGAATAACCCATGAAAAGAAAGGAAATGCTGTAAGAAAAACGTTTGAAGTCATGAGACGTAGTAAATTATACTCTGGGATAAAAAGAGAACCAAAATAGATTTTATAATATCACAAATATTAAATATATGGGGAAGGAAAAACAATCAAATCATTTTTTTTGTGCAGTCTAGCAATATGGATAGAGCTAAAGGAAAATAAGCAATATATAAACAGGCAAAGGAATAAAAAAGATAAATGACAAAACATGAGATTAAGAATGCAAGAGATGAATAATGAAACTATGGAGGGATATATTGCATTGAGAACATTGTATAAAATTGGTCTGAATGATGGATTTTTTTAACAATTAAATATAAAAATGCTATTTGCAATGCAGTATGATGTAAGAAAAGTGGAAATAGAAAAGTATGCAGGAACACACAAAGATGCAGTGGAATACTTAGAAAAATGATAGAGAATATTGTGAAAATGGAAAAATTGTGTGGAAAAAAATCAAGAGAAATTAGTTATTTTTTAAATAAAGATAAGAAACCAAAAACTGTAAATCCTTGCAGCCAAAAAAGTGAAACTAAAACCCAAAAGCACACAGTGGATAAAAAACTTGCTTAGGTGTACTAAAGATAAAACTGCAGAACAACAAACAAAAAGAAAAAGGTGTTTAATAAACCATAAATAAAACAGACGATCAACCATTTTTGTCCCTTCCAAAATGGGACTTCATCAGAACCATTTAAAGCAAATAAAGAATGTTTTATACACAGCTTTTAAAACCATGTGACACACCACTCAAAGCAAGCTCCTTAAAACTGTAAAACATCTTAGAAAAGTAAAAAACAGCTGAGGTGAAAATTAGTTAACAGAGCTAAAAACTAAGCCTATATAAACAGAGTTCACAAAAAATAGGCTAAATCAATAAAATAAACATAGAAATTAAGTATAAACAAAGGGAAAAAATGTTTTGTATTTTATAATTCCACAGCTTTGATTTTTAAAATGGATGCAGCTGAGACATTTTCATTAATACCAGGAAGTATTGTGACTTGTTTCAACTGCAACAAATTACCAATGAAAGGAAATCTGCCATATAAAAAGAAAAGTGAAAGAATACATCTATATTGTGGGGAAGAAGAAACTCTAGAACATGTTTTTTTGAAATGTAAAAGAGTAGTGAAATCATGGGAAAAGTTTTATGCAAAGAAAATTTCTTCAAATATATTAAAAAACTATATAAGATAAATATGAATATGATTAAATATGGATATAAGAATAGAAGTAAAGAATGTCAAAAGAATAGATAATAGTTTTATGTTGTATGGATTATATGAAATGAGAGAAATGAAATGATAAATGGAAAATGTCAGTGATGAGTAAAATCAGATGTTGGTTATGAAAAAGGAGGTGGGGATCCAATAAGTCAAAAACTTGGCATAAGAAAGTATGAATGTATAATAAGTAAAAAAAGGGGTCTGTGAATTTTAATCTTGTAAAAAAAATTTTGCAAACGTAAAACTGTTTTATGTTGTCTTTGTATAAATAAAGGGCTCCTGTGCTTTTTTGTAGGTGCCAAAGGATCTTTTACATTCACCTGCGCTACCACCAGCTCAAGCAGATGGGTCTTGCTTTAACATCTCATGCAAAGGATAGCACACTCAGAAGTGCAGCACTCCCCTTATGCTGCACCGCAGTGTGAGGTATCAATTTGTCTTGTGTGGGAATAGAACCTATAGCCTTTTGCACCAAAAGAGAGTATGCTACCTGTTCTGATACTGTTGATGAATATAGATAGTAAGATAAAAACAATAAAAATGTTTTCAGTCCATTTTGTTTTATATACAGGTCAGGATTTTTTTTTATCAGAGGAGAAGTTGTAAACAGTAACTGAAAGTTGAAGGATTTTATCTGGGAGGGAAAGAGGGCAAGGATTACATGGGATACGCTGGTCTTCCCAATAGAGCAGGGAGGTTTAGGGACTACCTGATTGGAAGGGATATTTTAGAGCTGTACAGTCAAGGCTTATATAATTTGCACAAGCAGAAAGTTATAACTGAAAGTCGAAAGGGATAGTGATGAAGTGGGGTGGGGGATGGGGTTCAAGAAATAAGGAGAGAGTAGGATTTTGAATGCAGATTTTTAAGGAGAATAACAGCCATACAGAACATTATATCCATGAAGTTGCAGAAAGTGTTCTAGAAACTAAGCCAAAATATGAATGGAGAAAGAATGTTTTGCCAGTAGGGGGTGAGTGTAAGTAGGGGTATGGAAAATAGGCAAGAAATGGCAGAACTTTATTGGAGAAAACTGGCAAATGAGCCAAGGTATTGGGAGCAATTAACTAGAGAGAGAGGTAATAGAGTTGGATTTGCCCAAGACAATATTTGGACTGCAGGTTAGAGACTGCCTTCCCTCCCAGGGATTGATATTAGAGTGCGGGCAACGAGAAGGGGATAGGGGAGTCCTAAATGAAAGACATGCTCTGGTAGTAGAGTTTTTAATCAAATTTAGAATAGAGCTGCTGTTAAAGTATAATTAATAGAATATATAAAATATTGCTTAACTGTAAGAGTCAGTCAGAGGAGGTTAGAAAAGATTTGGAAAAGAGACTGGAAAATAAATTTAAATGGAAACAAAGGGAAGACATGTAAGGCTCTCAAGTTTGCAACAAAGTCCAGAGGGTTGTAGAAAACAGAGGCACATGTTTTTTGTGTGTGTAGTGAGTTGATGGATTGTAAAAATTACATACAAAATATGCTGTCAAATATTGGGTGAGTAATTGGTTGTAATTTAGGAAGTGCAGGTAAAGAGATTTTAAATATTATTTTATTTGTATAGATATAATTTTCACATTGTACTAAGTATCTCAGCAACGAAGTAACACAGACAGAACTCCTTAACCTCGTATTAAAGCTCTCAGCTAGATGAACAAAATGCAGCTTGACAGTACATATGTAACTTGAATGGTTGCTGAGATATTGGAAGTTATTTACAAAATATTACAAACATAATAGTCACTGTGTTTACTGTGATTTATAAAATTCAGTTTAAGATCTAGAACCTAAAGAATATTACCACTATAAAAATAGTTTGTGTTGAAGTGTATGCTATTTATATTTCTTTCATAACTCACATGGTTCCAGAGATGTGAACATTTGTTTGAAGTGTGAGGACATAATTTAAACATGTTTACACAACAAAAATGTCATGTAGCTCAGATGATACTAGAACAATACATATAAATCTTCATCAGCAGATAAACCGAATGCAACAGAGAAGATATATTCATCAGCAACAGCCCCCCTTGACTGAAGCTAACATTCTCTGTATGTTAAAACAATATGATTCAATATCATCCTTCATGCTGAATGTAGACAGCTGAATGATGGCTCTCAAGTTTATCCCAGGACTAAGTGGCTGGCCCTCCCTGAGAAAGGATGTAAAGCATGAAGGGTGGATAATGGTGAAGCATACATAGTCTTTGGAATAAATGGCCTTAAAACGCTTATGAAACTCCCCAATCAAGCATCTACAAGATACAGAGACAGGGATTTCAGTTTCTCCTGCTAACTGACATTCATAAGAAGAGAGGTTAAAGAGAACTGATGGAGCTTTTCAGTTTTGTTGATATGTCAAGTGAGTTGCATACCAAATGGAGTGTTGTACTCTATAATGGGTTTGATTAGTACAGACTCCCCACCGAACCGCTTGCCTTGAGACTTCAGATTTCTTTATATTGGTTTCCTTAAAGCGATTTTTTTCATTTTAAGTACATTGTGGCATTTAATGAGTTAAGTGCTGCAATGTAATTCTTTTACTTTCATTCCTTTTATATTTGAGCCCTTTTTAATTAAAAAAAAAAAAAAAAAAAAAAGGTTTGTAAACATTTTTATTAGGTCATGGCCCAAATAAATTTAGTGTATCCCTCACTGATGTCAGCTGTTCCTCAACATGGAAGGACTCTGGCTGATCAAGTTCGCTGATGACTGCAAGCTAGGAGTTATCAACTCCCCAAGTGATGCAGACATCCTACAAAAGGGCCCCTCTGAGACCAATGACTGATGTCGGAACCATGGCCTGAAGCTTAACACCAAAAAGTGGGTTATCATCCCCTTTGGAAAAAACTCTGTTCCCATGAATTATCATGTTGATGGGAGCCCACTGAAGGGGCCATAAGAGATCTGGGTACCCAGGTCAACAGCCACCTCACCTTCAACCACCACATTGCCACTGTGGTCATAAAGTCCTTCTACGTGGCACATCTTGTAGCCGAAGGGTTCACATCCAGGATGAAAGAGGTCATCACCCTTCTCTACTCATCCCTCATCAGACCAATCATCGAATATAATGCCCCCATTTGGCATGTACCTCACCAGACACCTATAGCAACTGGACAGGCCACAAAAAGAATCCTAGGCCTTAAACATATGTCCTACATGGACAGACTCATGAAACTTCAGCTGTTCTCAGTCTCTTATAGTTACTTAGAGGTAATCTGTGTTTGACTTAAAAAAACATGTCTGACCCAGCCTTGAAATGCTACACCTAAAGAAATCCCAGTACCCCCAAACCACATGCTCCAGAGATCACAACCTCATTATCACAATTAACAGAACATGCTGGAGGGACAGGTTCATCTTCCAAAGACTGCTCATACTCTGGAATAAGCTTCCCATTCATGTCAAGCAGAGTACCTCACTGACCCTCTTCAAGAGAAATCTTGATGAGTGGATGGGTAACAGAAATTTCACTCCAGGGATCCTTCCATTTGCACTACTGGATATGGGCACTGTGAACTAACATCGGGGGGCATGGTGCCTGGGCAATTTTTTTTGGCTAGGCTTGTAAAGGCTCCAGGGCCATTAGCCTAGTACACACCTGTGAACCTATAATGTGGAGGTGTGTCCATGGACTTTAATGGCTGCATCTTTGTGCATGCGAGATAATGCTTCCATTAAAGTCTATGGTCAGACCTCATGCTCTCTGAAGTTCATGTCACTGAGGTTAAAGTTTACTGCATAGCCTCAGTGACAAAATCATGAGGAAAGCTGTATTTTTAAAAATTGCTAATCAGGAAAGGAGCAGCTAAAAAGTGTAGCCAGTGGAGGGGTCTATATAAGAACATTGAATGATTAAAATCACCAACGCTATAAAGAGTGAAAATGCCAGAACTCAAAGTGCTTTTTTTGAGATTGCAGTACAGTGAAGATTGGAATATTTGCCCTTTCCTCATTGTAGTGCAATCTCGGAATTGGAATATATATTTAGCGGGGGGTGTGCGGGGCTGTATGAGTTAGAGGTCCGGCATTTTTGCTCTTTAGAGCGTTTGTAATTTTAATCATTCGATGTTCTGATATAGACCCGCCAATGGAGCAAAAATGCTGTTCACCATATTGTGTACCACATACTGTAGTGGCAAGGTGCATTTATTTTTATGGACAAATCACTTTAAGAAATTTCTGTCACGGCCCCAGCCTTCCTTCCTTTGAGGCCATTTTATATAACTTTTGGGACTTGCAATGAATTTTTTCAAAGAAAGTTCAGCAAATCCTTTTCATCTTCTTTGTATTTTGGCCTGCCTTTTTGTGTGTGTGTGTGTGTGTGTGTGTGTGTGTGTGTGTGTGTGTGTGTGTGTGTGTGTGTGTGTGTATATACAACTATCTCTATAGATGTATAGATATAGATAAATACATATGTGTTTGTATATAGTGCATAAGTTTTTACCAAAAATGTGTATCCATTATTTCAGTGCTTTATTGAATTTGCATCCTTCAGAGACACTGAAAATCCAGTTATGGACATGAGCCAAGGACAGCTGGCTAATGTATTGATTATGTATTGTGTGGCTTTTGTCTATACCCTGAGGAGATCAGGTGCAAAATTGCACATTGAACCTTATCAGCCACTGTTTAATTAAGTCCCAGAAGTATTGACTGATGTCATTAGCCTCTGATGCCATTGCACGTGTACCAATTGAGAAACAAGGGAAACGCTCTATCTTGGCTAGGGACCATGATGGGCCATTCCATAGACTGGGCTCGTTACTAAATTGCAATTATATGCAAAGTTTAATGTGCAAAGGAGCTGGTAGCACTCCCTCATGGTAAACTTAAAACTTCTGGATGATAGGTCATTTGAATTAATACCTGGAGCAGAATTTAAACATAGGAACTAGGAGGGTTTATTGATGTCCTGGTGACAGACGTAAACATTCTAATTCAGAGAATACATTCATTGCCCTATAGCAAGAGTTATGTTATGCCTCAGGAGTGCTTTGTTACCCTATTCTTGTATGTGCTGCACCTGTTATTAGCCAAAGGAGGTTGTACATGACTGAACTGTCTGTTTGTTCTTTCTGTAGTAGAAGTGGGCATGTAGTATGCTGTGTACTAACATTGCAGCTTCTTTGCGGCAGAGAATGGCAACAGGCCCTTTGTAACCTATGAGCTGGATGGATGGTAAACACATTATGCAGTTTATTATTAATGCATCCAGTTAAAAGGAAACTAACAGAAGCTGAACATGTACAGTACAGTCATGCATACTTTTGGTATTTAGGCCTTAAAATAAGAAGGTTTTAGTAGAAACAGCAAATATGGACAGAATTCCACTATGTACTGAGCATAATGCTTTGAAGTTTTCAAGGGCAGCTAGCAGCTGAATTGTGCTGCTAGATTAGCAAATACATATTCTCGGTGCTCTCTAAATGCAATCACTGAAGGATACATCAAAGCTTTATTTCCCTAAAGCCTGTCCAACACCAGCAGATTTGAATGGTCTCCAGCTTCTTTGGAGAAGAATAATTGTATACCCTGTATGGCTGAAGCTGATAAATGTTAGGATTTGGAAGTATTATTTTATTTTATTATTTATTTCTCATTCAAATGTGCCATGAAAGACTGAGATTCTAAAATGTTTTCCTTGCTTATTTTGCATGTTCTTTTCTTGATAAGTGTTTGTGTAAAATTGTCAGAGTACATAATGCCTACACTCACCAATGATCAATCTTTTACAGGGTCTACTGTTTATACTTGCATGTTGAACAAAAAAGGTGGAGCTGAAAGTGACCTCACTGTCAGTCGTCTTGAACCATCATCTCAAAGTTATCCGCTTTCTCCTGCTTTTTCAGGTCTGAATTGTAGCAGTTTCATTTATAAGAGCTGCATTAAATATGTGTTTGTAGTTTTCCATATCTGTCCTATACCAACCTCAGTAAGAAAATATCTGTAACAAGCAATCACTTGAATATGATTTGCTTTGAGAAGAATGTAGTGATATTGTAAATTACAACTTTAAACTGCTTCTGGCCAACCTTCAGCAATGAACTGAAACAGATTTATGTATTATGGTAACTGTTATTGTTTCATTCCTTTAACCAACTGTGATGTATGTTTTATTTCTGCATTCTCTTCATTAATAAGTCCCATTGTAGAACTTCACGGGATGCCAATGTATTCAAGGTACAAGCTGATATTTTTTGTATTCTTATTTGGTTTATACTCGTATCAGTAAACTGCTATCTTGTTTTCATGATATCACAATACATTCATAGTTTGGTAAGAAATGCAGTAAAAGAGATGTAAAATAATTAACTGCATAACTTTTATCTTTCCAAAATTTTCACAGAATGTCCTGATTGTTCCTCACATTTCTGGTCTGTTCCTCATACAATTTGTGATTTTCTGGCAAATCACTGTGATGATCAGGTGATTGAAGTCACTAAATAATGATATGCATTTGAGTTTCAGACTTCAAATCCTTCAGAAAAATGCATGCTAACACAAACCCTGTTTTTCGAGCAACTTTCTTTTTAAAAGCAATATTTAAAATCTGTCCCTATTTTGGGGCCTTTGTCCCTCCATTTTGTCAGGCTTTGTCTAGATTTCTAGCACTAAGAAGTTGAGAGGTATGACTGTCTAAAATGTTTCCCTGAGCACCTCTGAGGTTCTTAAATTCACCAGTTATATGACCTCTAAGTGCTTTTGTCCGATTTAAGCACTGGATTGAGACAGCACCAATCAAGAGCAGAAGTTATCTTGCTTAAATTATTGATAGTTCAACAAATGTTCAGTTTGTTATAATTAACAGAGTATTCTCTACTGAACATGTTAGTGTGCTGCAATAAAAGAACTATGCATCTCCAGATAACAGAGGTTGTGTGCAGAAAAGTGCTAAAGATATGCCTCATGACACTGGCATTGTGGCTGCTGTTTAAAATGGAAAGGACACACCAAGAGAAGCCCATATGTGTATGAGCATTATAATACATGGCTGAAATGATGTTCAGTGGAGGTAGCTCAGACATTAAGTAATACACACCACTATTTCTGGAAACTTGCACATGGTGTAGACAGCATTCCAGAAGGGGCATATCCTTTATAAAGCACAGGAATGCATGCTGTGTCCCCCCACATATGCTTTTGGGCTTAAGTGGTAACCTGAAATGTAAGGAAACTTATTCTATGATGAAGCATACATAGTTGCCTACATATATGTAGAGGAGACGCACAGCATCTGTTTTATGTTGATATTTTATAGAGTACACAGCCATGCATGTCATACGTTTGTCACTAAAAAGTACTTTTTAATCTTATTGTACTCTTGCCCTAAAATACACAGTAGCTTGGTCAGGTTTGGCTATGGTACTTTAACCTGAATATTCATGACACCTTCTGTACTGGTTAGCACTACATTGAGAATTCTGTCCTTTCTGGCACAGTCATGCACAAGTTGGCTGAACCCCTAATGGGTCCAAGACTTCAATTAACTTGAGCTTCCTCTTTGCCAATCTTCCTGTCTGCTCCTCACAAAATTAGATGTCCCGTGAGTATTATTAGATCTCCTCCTCCTCCTACTGCACACCTTCATCCTCATTCCTTTTTGCATCATGTCCCTATAAAAGAACTGATAAGCACAGTAAATCCATTCACTTGTGTAAAGAGTTCATCTTATCAATGTCATCTTCATAAATGGAATCCTCTCCTCACCTTCCTTCTCTCAGACCATCCACTCCGTCTGTGTTATTTTTGTGGTTCCTTAATTTCGATGAAGACATGGTTAGCAGTAATGTTAGAGACCAGTAATAACAAGATTCATGGGGTTACAGCATGGGACAAAGTAAGGAAGCTTTCTCATTCTCTGCACAGAAATCCTCACACCCAATCTTTTTGTGCTTTTTCAATCCATGGTCTTCATCACCTTTTGCTCACATTTTGGTGAAAGGGAAACGGTTACAATCTGAATTTCTCATAGTAAAGAAATTCCTCTTCCTTTAAATTCCTAAAGAAATTCCTCTTCCTTTTCTGCTAAAAAGAAATGAGAAACAAAGATCAGAAGAAAAGCAGTGTTAAGTTTTTGATTAGTGAAACATATTAGAATAGTTAATTCACAGACATAGGCATTTTCTTTTTCTTTTCAGAGCCTACGTTTAGTTGGAGGATACAGTGTATGCAGTATTTTTCAAGGCAGAAAGACTGCATTTAGTGTGTTTTGGGTACATCAACCTATTTCTTAGACTGCTTTGTTACTGTTACTTGTTGAATATGTTTATTACAAAAGTGAGGTAATCATGAGCATTTTTAGCTTTAAAAAATAGTGAGCAGGTTAAGGAGACATTTCTGTCTTAACTAGTATGTGTTGAAACTTTGCCATAAAACCTGAGAGAGTGGTGATATTAAGATTGTTTGGCTTTGTGAACACGTCGTTTATGGCATCCAGACTGCAGTTATTTTCTCTTGGGCTTTGGTTCAGAGCACCTCATTCCTTGACAGCTGTTTCATTTCTGTTTTTGATCATCACTTCTGTAAACCCAATTTTATACGTGTTGTGTCATGAGATCACACTTCACAGAGAGGCTGAAATGTCTAATCAGGCTTATTGCTTACTAGGGTCACATTTGAAAGCATGTTGAAAATATGATAAAGGAATCTGAAATGTAAACTGAAAATGTGTAACTATATCAGTGTTATCAAACAGAAGCTCTTAGTTGAAAGTATTCAGTATTTTGACACCTGTCAATGCTTGTATATCACTTGAATTAATATGATTCATATTTCTAATCTTGGAGAACTTTTGTCATCTTGATAAATGATATTTATTCTTTTTTCTACTGTATGAAATAAACCTTTGGCAGAGACTGAAGTTTTTTTTTTTTATCAAAAAGTTGCCATCTTGAAAAACTGGTGAAGCAATCAAAACTGTTAAATAAAAAATAGTGTAGATTTAAACGCAGACTGCAGAGCAAACCGGATCGGATAACTAAAGCTCAGTAATGCCATATTTCAGTAGTTAAAAATAAACAAGCTTTCACTTCTATGTCAGCACTGCTTCAGATTAAATAAATAAAACCTTAGACCTTTGACTGCAGGTATGATCCCTTGATTTATACAGCCTGCCCCTTCCCATCTTGGTGGATAAGCTACTGATCCTTCTTGGCAAACATTTCTTTTTCCCACCTGTCTTAAGAATTGCAATCTAGCTATCCATGCATTCCTAAATTCTTACTCTGTTTTTTGTCCTTATACAATTTCCAGAAGAAGATCCATCCATCTGTGGTGGTTCTTGTAAAAATATGATGCATCTATATTTTTCTGAACAGTCCGGCATTTGTCTTCTGACACTTCGCATTTTTGGTCATGCACTTATTTTTTGTTTGTGAAATACACACTTACTTGAAATGTATGGCTTTGTTCTAGACGTTTGTGTTTCTACCATATATAAACATGCATGCCTTCATGGGTTGTGTATCTTACGTTCTCGTAGCATTTGTTTTTATATATTCTATGCCATTTTTGTTGCCCACTTCTAAACTGCTTTTTTCCATTCCTTAGCATTCTAGTACTATATAGACAAGGTCTAAACAAAGTAGCTATTAAAAAGGGGGCAGCATTTTTAAATGGATATTTTTCATGTAATGAATACTGTTGTCACCTCACAGCAAGAGGTTCTTTGGTTCAGTTCTTGGCTTGCATGCTGTTGTTGTGGAGTCTGCATGCCCTTCCTGTGTTTCCTTGGATTTCACTGGGTGCTCTGGTTTCCTCCCACATTTCAAAGATTTCCTGGAGGTGGATTGGGCACCCTAAAGTGACCACTGGTGTGAGCGTTTGTGTAGTATGGTAGAACAACCATGACAAGGCTAGCTACTTTGCAGTGAGAACCTTGGCTGTCGATTGCCACTTTTCAAGTGATACCCTGGCCCCATGTGCAAAAATGGGGAAAAAGGGGTTGTGGTGGATGGATGGATTTTTCATGTGCAGTACAGTACTCCAGTATCCTGCTTTGTTTTGTTTACTTGATTATCTTATCATATGATAAGTTGCAATATGATTGCCAAGGGTAACACTTCAAGTTAATTAGTGTCTGTTTTGCATTCATTGGTCTACTGGGATGTTGTCTCCCAGATGCATGGTTTCTTTTTTGTACTGATTTTACAATGCCCTGTATTAGATTATTCTAGCAGCATTGCCAAATCCATTTTCTTGTTTTTTATACCTCATGTTGCCAAGCATGTTACATATCTAAAACCAAATCAAACACCTAGGTCCAGTGGTATCATTAAAATAATTTAATTTAGTACGCAAAACCCTTATTTTGAACTTCCTTCCAGTAACACCCATCAGACTTCTTCAGAATAAAAACATGCGCAATATCACTTCTTTAAATAATGCCTAAATTATATGCACAATCACAGGATATTTGAAATCTTATTTTAAGTCATAACTTAAAAAATAAAATAAATAAAAGTTCTAGTTCACTTTAAAATTAAACACTCAAGGACATAAAATCTTCTTTTAACCAAGCAATAATCACAATTTTGTTTAAATAAAATTTTAAAGTGAACAATTTGAATTTTTATTTATTTTATTTTTTTTAATTATGACTTGCATCTCTGATACTTGTCCCGCACCTCACATCTACATAGATCATGTTAGAGGCCCTATCCAAGGCAAAGAACACAGCTTCCATGGGATCTGATAGTATCCCAGGCTGTATTCTGCACCATCTCCAGCAAGAACTAGCTTCGCCATTGAGCATCCTTTTCAACCACAGCCTAATTACACAGGCATCATTCAAGCAGAGTGGAGAACTGCCATTGTCATCCTCTTGCACAAAGGTGGTGCCACTGCTGACCTGGGAAACTATCACCCCATTAGCTTGATAAGTCTGATCTGTAAAGCCATGGAACATATTATTATGGATCTCATAAACAAGGACAAAGGCAATTGTCAAGCACTTGATGCAACCCAATTCGGATTCTTCAGGGGCAGATCTTGTCTGTTGAACCTGGTTGATTTCTTTGAGACTGCCACCATGGCCCTGGATTGGGGAAAGTCAGTACATATACAGCTTGCCTTGACTTGGCCAAGGTCTTTGACACAATCCACCACTCGGACATCATTGAAATGCTAACATAACTTGGTGTAAATCCCCATGTCATCAGGCAGATGGCCCAACTGACTCACCGATAGGACCCACAAGGTCAAAATAGGTGCCGCCACTTCCGGCAACAGACCTGTCACTAGTGGTGTTCCGCAGGGATCTTTCTTGGGATCCCTACTGTGTTGCATCTACTTCTCAGAGGTCCAGGTAAGTACAAAGGGCCTGTGGCTGACTAAGTCTGTGGATAACTGTAAGTTGGATGCTGTCATTGACTCCCCAAATGATGTTAACATACTGCAAGAGGGTCTCACAGCAACAACTGACTGGTGCCAAAGTCATGGCCTTCAGTTAAATGCAAAAAGTGTTATACCATTTGGCAAAAACATGGCCCCTGCTGATTACCTCATCGGCAACCCCCTAAGCACACAACCTGTGGTGAGAGACCTGGGTACTCACATTCAGCTATCCTGTAGTGGCAGTGGTCAGAAAAGCCTTTTACGTGGTTCATCTCATAAATAAAGGGATTGCATCCAGAAAAAATTAGGGTAGTACCTCTCTGTACACCTCCCTCAATAGGCCTATAATTGAGTGTAACACCCCTTTTGGTATGTACCTCTCCAAACACCTGCACCAAATGGAAAGGCTGCAGAAATACCTCACAGAGAACCCATGGCCTCTAACAGCTGTCCTATGCAGACAGGCTGAAATCACGATCGCTCTACTCGGTTTCGTACAGATTGCTCAGAGGTGATTTGTGACTCGCCTACAAGGCAATATCGGACCCTGCCCTACTAGAGATTCTCAATATCTGTAAGTCTAACACCTCGTGCATTACCCACTCAAAGGGCCTAAATCTAATATGCGACATCAACAAAATCTGTTGGAGAGACCGTTTTTTTTTCTCCCAGAGTCAGTGGCGGCTGGTGACTTCAAATCAAAGGGGGGCTGCAGGAGACAGCTGAATGGGTGGGGTCAATGGGAAGGGGTGTGGCCAACTAGAAAGGGGGAGGAGCTATGCTCAAAACCACAAAAAACTAACTAAATACACTGCCGTGGGTGCCAAACCGTCATTATGAGAGACCAATCAAGACGAAATGAAGTGTAGAAGAATAAAAATATTTCAATGCATTGGCTGCATGACAGTTTACTTAATATCTAGATGGAAACAAAAAGGTTGTGAGGCATGAAAAAATTAATTACTTTTTAAAATACATTAATGGAATGCCAGTCAAAATCAAGTATAAGAAAAACAAGCAGCACTCAACTCAAACCACTTCTTGCACTGCAGTTCTAATTATAATGTATATTCAGCTTTATGACCTGCTGCCTGACAACTATCTACTTGTTTCATGGAGAAAACATGATCAAGTAAAAAATGAAAAGCAAACAAGAAATAAGTTCAAGATACATTGCTTAAAAGGATTGCTGTACAGGTTATGGACCACACGATTGGCATTCTGTTTAGTTTACGGGTAAAGCCTGCAGAGATGACTGGAAGTCTCCAAGTGTAATGAGCTTCTTAAAATAATGTAATCCTGTCCTTTATTACAAATACTGTCATATGCATTTCAATACCCAAGGCTTATACATTATCTAGTTAAGTATTCTCTACATGGCAACAACAGAAAGGCTTTCAATGTTGGCAGTTCTTTAACAGTATGCTTATTAAAGCTTACTTGCATCTTACAATCTCAGCCAAGCTTACCTGATGGTCATTAAAGTATTGCTACTTAAACACAGAGCAACAGGCACTTTGAGTAATAAGCATAAATCAACAGTACAAAAAATATGACAGAAACCAGACCATTCTGCAAAAATCAAGGACAGATGAAAAGCCACTCTAGTACTTGTGTCTACCCTGGATGGGGGGATACCCTTCACATTTACACTGCATAACTACTCCTTGCCTTGCTTCGACACATCCAGAGTCACTACTTGGGGGGGGGGGGGGTGCAACAAGTATGTCACAATTTGAAATGTCTCTGGCTGACTGATGACCCTGACACATTTGTCATACCTCTCAACCTCAGAGCAAGAAATCTGGACAAAGCCATACAAAAAAGTGGGACAAAAGCCCAAAAACAAGGACATTATTTAAAAATATTGCTGTTATAAACTTAGAAAGATAATAGAATAGGTTTTGCATTAGTATGAATTTTCTGAATGGTATGAAATCTGAAACTCAAATGTCTGTCATTATTTTCTAACTTCAGTCTTTAATGATTTGTCACTAATTTTCCAAAAAAACACAATTTTATGAAAAATGGACCAAAAATGTGATGTGAAAATATAAAATAGCCACACAATACAGCTGGGAACCTGTCAAAGAAGGGACACTTTAATATTAGTACTGCTAACTTGAGCAGCTGACAAAATAAAATAATCTACATGCATTTCTGAAATAAAAGTAATCTATAACTATGATTACAGTAATTTCTTAATTGTAAACCCTCCATGTTTTCTTCCAAAATTGCTATTTTGCGGAGGGATTATTAGGGGAAGAGCAACATTTTGAGCCAAAATCAGGGACAGTTGAGAGGTTTGGCTATGCCTAATTCTATAAAGCAATTTATTTGCATGTACCTCTCAACCTGTTAATGCAATAAATCTGGACAAGGCCAAATATATTGGGGAACATATAAACAGTACTAAAAATTGCTCTTGTATAAACTGAGACAGTTGATAGAACAAGTCTTACTTTAGCATGCATTGGTTATGAAGTCTGAAACTCGGTGTGTCATTATTTAGTGACTTAATTCCTAAATGATTTGCCACAAATTTTATGAGGAACAAACCAAAAATAAGCAAAAATGTATTCATTCTTTGAAAATCTGGACAGTTGGGAGGTATAGTTCAGCTGGGGCTGTCTAAGTTTGCTGCCCTTCCCCCTCACAAAATCATGGTCGAATGGAGCCTCCTCCTGGAGCCATTCCAGTAAACCATTACTTGGCTATTTCACTCCATTTACCATAAATACTAATGTGCATACCAATTTACTTATATGATGATTTGGACTTCATTTGAAAGTTTTATTTTGCATTTTATAGCACAAACACTAAGACATCTGCTAAACAAACATAGAATTAAAACTTCTCTGCCCTTGAAACTCACATTCATTGAAACAGCATTGAAACCCACATTCAAAGAAAATTCATTTTTACCAGTGGCAGATAAAGATTAATTCTGGGCTGTTTTCAAATCATAGGCCCCTTGCATATGAAACATGCATGTGCTCTTTGATACACCTTCCTATTGTTTTGAACATTTTTCCAGTAAACAATGAAACAAAATGCATGCACCAATAATGACAAAACTGCCCAATTCAGAACATTTCCATCATAAAAGTC
Organism: Protopterus annectens; assembly: GCF_019279795.1. Taxonomy (NCBI): domain Eukaryota; kingdom Metazoa; phylum Chordata; order Ceratodontiformes; family Protopteridae; genus Protopterus; species Protopterus annectens. Next base: position 358,002,036 of record NC_056750.1, on the reverse strand, counting down.
TACTCAAACTTCTACAGTCCACCATTATCAGTAAATATGCACAATCTCTGAAGTAAAAAAGTCATCTAAATAATTCCACATTAAATAAATCTGTAACTAATGACGAGGTTGCTGCTAGCAAAAACCTTTATATTTCATGGTTTCATCGAAAAATAAAGTGTCTGATGCCCCTGAGGAATAAATTGCCTATATATTACATTAAAAATGATAAGCTAGTAATATTGCAATAGGAAATGGTTGGCAAACAGATAACAGGCTCATCGTTAGCATCTTAACTTTTTCAGTAGAGCAGCATTCACCCCTTGTGGGAGTAGAACCAACAACCTTCTGCATCAGAAGCAAATACACAACCTGTTGTGCTATTAACATTGCAAGCTGACTTTCCATAAGCAGCACTAAACTTCTCTTCCCCTGCAGCTCTCAGCTCCTTGTAAAATCTACTCAATACTCAACTGCATCTCAACTTTGCAGCACAAGAAATCTGGAAAAAGCCAAATTTATTGGGGGGGGGGGGCTCAAAAGGCCAAAAACCAGGGACGCATTAAACATTGTTTGTATAATCTTGGAAAGTTGTAGAAAATGCTGTACCACCACCATACATTTTACTGCCAAGGTCCCTGTGCAAAAGAATCAGAGCAACATACCACTATGTCAAATCACCTGCTTTGTGAAAGAAAAATGCTGCGTTACCACCATGCATTTTACTGCCAAGGTCCCTGTGCAAAACAGTCAGAGCAACATACCACTACGCCATATCAGCTGCTTTGTGAAAAGAGAGGAAGACTGAAGCTTAAATGGCTATCATTTTATGAATTCAGTTCTCACCATAGCTGTCAACCTCTTAGCACAAAACACTTGGACAAACCCAGTAATGAGGGAATACAGCCCTCAGACATACTCAGTGAATTCAGTTCTTGCCATAGTTTTCAACCTTAGCACAAAACACCTGGACAAAGCCAATAAGGGGGTAATACAGTCCCAAAAATAAAGACAAATTTCAAATATTCATCTTATAAACTTAGACAATTGCTAGAATAAAAGGTCGTGTTACTATGTATTTTCTGAAGAATATGAAGTCTGCAATTCAAATGCCCATCAATTTTATTTAACATTTGTTAATCAGGACAATCTGAATTGAACAAAAAAAAAACAATTTTCAGCAGAGGCCCAGGAAGAAATAATGCAGACATGTCTTTATAACATGGAAGGACACAAACGCAAACCCACACAAACACAGGGAGAAGATGCAGACCCCACACAGAAGGCACCCCAGCCAAGAATCAAACCCAAGAACCTGCAGCCATAAAGCAACAATACCACCACTGCACCATCAAATACCAAGCATTGCAGTATTTAGAAACCACAGATATTATGAGGAACAGTCCGATCAGATCAAATATGAGGCAAAAATCAACAATTTTTTTTTACAAATGGTGGTGGGTAGGGAATTCAGGTCCTTAACACCTGCATACAAGGTACAGGGTTCAAGCCTGAGTGTGTCTACTCAACACCATTTGTTCTCTAGCCACCAGTATATAGTAACTGGGGCATTTTACACACACATACACACACACAGATTTGAAATCCGTTAAAAACATGTGTCTTACTAAGAAAAAACTTGCCCCCCCCCCTGTGTGCCCCTAAGTTAGGGCCTTTGTTTCCATGTTTTACACCGTAGAAATCTCCATGTCTACCACTTACTGTACTAGAGTGTACTGAATAATCCCTTAAATAGCTCTGTCCTGATTGATTCTCCATAAAGAATTACAGGGTATCAATTTCATATTTCCCTACTTGAGTAGTCACAATAAATAACTTTGAGATCATAAAAGCCCTGACTTCAGATTGTGATATGCATGTTTGATTCCAAAAGCCATGTGGAACAACATAGATTTGTAGTAACTCCTTTACATTTGCCATAAATGCTTAACAACTTTACTCTTGACTGACATTCCAACATGTTAACCATGTTGTCCATTACCTTACTTGGATAGAAGGAAGTTTCTTTGCTCACCAGTGGGAGTGGGGAGCCTTGAACAGCCTACCTGTCCCTGTAGGAAGTGACCTCAGCACAAGAAGCTGTAGTAATTGGTTGTTTTGGACCATTTCTAGCTCTTTTGTAGTTCACTGTTTAAAATCCGCCTCTGGGAATTTTTTTCTGGCTATACTGCTCAGACAAGCTCCTCGTGGTCCTGCAGAGTGGTCCTAGCTACAGGGAACTCAGAAAAGCGACTACTTTCTGGATTTAAGTATCTGTGCTTTTTTTCACTTGGAATAGCTTCTGTAGCTTACCCTGAACTAGCTTGAACTGTTTTTTAACTGTTTGCTGCATTATTTTAAAATCTGCACTTAGTTACATTTTAGTCGAATTTGATCAAATGTTTGTTTGTTTAATTTAACTTTTGAGGCTGCCCACTAAAGTGTGCTAGCCTGTGTAACTGATTTATCACTGTTTCTGCATTTTCTGTGTGTTTCTATCAAAAAAACAAAAAAACAAAAAAATTAATCCTTGTTTTCTTGCCTCTCCTCGACTAGTTTAGACCAGTTTACAGGCATTGCTGTATTCTGGGCTGTGGTGTAGTTCCTGTGTTGTCCATTACCTTACTTGGATAGAAGGAAGTTTCTTTGCTCACCAGTGGGAGTGGGGAGCCTTTAACAGCCTACCTGTCCCTGTAGGAAGTGACCTCAGCACAAGAAGCTGTAGTAATTGGTTGTTTTGGACCATTTCTAGCTCTTTTGTAGTTCACTGTTTAAAATCCACGTTTGCACGGCTTTGCGCATAGCGCAACGCCGGTTAAACAACTTCAGGCTCCGCCAGGTCTGCTCTTCAAATTTTCCCTTAAGGAAGCTCTACTCAGTATAATCAGACTACTCACTATATTATAAGCCTAGCACTTGTTCTCAATACTTCTCTACTAAGTAAGCACTCTCGTACTAAGTAAAGCACTACATCTACTTACCACCCCTGTGAATATCCACTTCCCTTAAAGGTACAGCACTCACTTATACTGTTCTAGCATGTCGAGTGGTAGATTACTGGCGTCCTCTCCAGTTCAGCTGGTCAATCTGGGTATCTTAAGACAATGCTACAATTGTCTCATGTACACAGACAACCCTCTCCTCTTCCCAACAAACACAAATACATGTGAGAGATGCAACTATATAGCCAAACTGGAGGCTGAACTCTCTCAACTCAGGGCTGGCATGACCAGACAGGAGGAGATGGTAACCACAAACACAACAATCCCAGTCCCACATAGACCTACCACAACTGCAAACCAAACACATAAAAACACAAAGACATACTCGGAGGCTCTAATAAAAAACTTACCAAAACAACAGAGGCTCCCAAAGCAGACATCCAAAAATCCACCACCTCAAAATAAAACACATGCAACACATACTTCAATAAATCAGTGTGTCAACCAATCACAGCCCTTAAGGCCAAACACCATGCCTGATACACTAGTAATAGGTAACTCTATAGTCAGACACACTATAATAGGTGACTCTATAGTCAGACACTCTGATGTCCCACTGACCAAGCTGAACAAGGAGAGGGTGACTGTGAGCTGTCTATCGGGAGCTAGGATCCGCCACATAACACACACACTCAAGTCACTCCAAAGCAAGTACAAATATGACTCCGTCATTGTCCATGCTGGTGTGAATGACCTGAGACGTACCTCCCTGGACTACATGAAAAGAGACATAGAGGAGCTCTCTGATTATGTAGCCCAGGCTGGTATGACCCTGACCCTGAGCAGCATCTTGCCCTCACCAAGAATGATACCACAATACAAAGACAAGATGATCAGCTTTAATAATTGGCTCAAGTACTGGTGTCATTTAAGGGGATCCAATGTCTGTCTGCCTGGGATGACATGTTGGACAAGCCACGCTGCTTCACAAGGGATGGCTTACACCTGTCACCACTGGGCTTCCGGATATTGGCTAAGGCTCTTGCCACCCCCATAGTGCCTTTTTTAGGCAAGGCTCAAAAGACAAACCCACCTCCTTAGAAAACAAAAATGTAAAAAAACTAAGGGCAATGCTGCTCAATGCCAGAAGTCTAAATCTCAAGATGCTGGCACTTGATGCACTCCTCAGCATGGAGAACATCGACGTCTGTGCAGTAACTGAAACCTGGTTCAAGTCTCCGGAGAGCACCCCAGCACTACCAGGCTATACCTCGTATCATGCTTTTCGGCCCCAAAACCCGGGCCAAACCACAAAGGGAGGGGGAGTGTCCATATTCATCAGGGACACCCACACCTCCAGGTTAGTAGCAACACATGAAGCGTCAGAGACCATACAGGTGCAACTAACCATAGGCAAAACTGCTATACAGCTGGTAGCATGTTACAGACCACCCTCCCAATCTCAAGAACCCCACTCAGCCTTCCTGAAGACATTGGAGGATATGAATGTATCACAAAATACCATCATACTGGGAGACTTCAACTACCCAAACATAGATTGGGTACATTGTTCTAGCCCTAATACCCTAGCCCAAAGGTTCCTGGAATTCATAAATTCAAATGCACTGGAACAACTAGTCACCTCTCCCACTAGGGGAGATAATATACTAGACCTGATCATCACAAACATGGGGACAAAATGCTCCACACCGGAAGTATACCCCTCACTAGTGAGATCTGACCACAAACTAATCACCCTGGATATACATATCCCACCTCCACCCCCAGCACAAAAGACCACAGTGAAAAACTTCTCAAAAGCAGACTTCACTCTTCTTAAGACTGAGATGGTATCCTTTAAGCCCACTGTGCCAGTGGATACCACATCCCACAATGCCGTATCCTTCACAAATGCTTTCTATGGACATCTCCAAGAATGCATGAATCATGCAATCCCAAATAAATCCAAGTCCCTTTCCACCAAAGGCAAGCGTCCTGTCTGGTGGACCTCAGCCATTAACAAATTGTATAACAAAAGAAGGAAGCTACTGCACGTCAGAGCAAAATCCCATGAAGGGAAGACATCTCTGATCAACATTAGCAGAAAACTACGTTCTCTCATAAAAACATCCAAGGCCAACTTTCAGAGAAAAATCACTAAGGACACTAAAGATAACCACAAAGCCTTCTTCAGCTATGTTAGAAACCTGGGAGGAAACCCTCAGATATGCTCAGAGTTGGTTCACAACAACAAAAAATACACTGAACCCACAGATATTGCCAACATTCTGGCTGACAGGTTCAGTGCAAATTTCTCCCCTCCCTCACCCCCAAAAGAAGAAATACTTATCCCAGCTGAATGTAATCTCCCTGTCATCTCAGATGTCCAAGTGAGAACCGCCCTAAACAAAGATAAAAACACAGCATCAATGGGACCTGACAGTATCCCGGGTTGTGTGTTACGTGAACTCCAAGAGGAGCTAAACCCATGCATAAAAATGCTTTTTAACCTTAGCCTTACTTTGGGATATGTACCTGAACACTGGCTTACAGCAACAGTGGTCCCACTCCACAAAGGGGGTGCCTCTACAGACCCTGGAAACAACCGCCCCATAAGCTTAACCAGCCTGGTCTGCAAAGCTATGGAAAGAATCATTATGGAACTCATAAACAGAGACATAGGGGACCTACATACACTTGACCCCACCCAGTTTGGCTTTGTAAAGGGCAGATCCTGCCTTTTGAACCTGGTTGACTTTTTCAAAACCATCACTAGAGCCATTGATGGAGGGCAAAGCAGTCCATACAGCCTACCTGGACTTGGCTAAGGCCTTCGACACAATACCCCACTCAGGCATCATAGATAAGCTCAACAGCTTAAATGTAAACCCTTACGTCACTAGATGGGTTGCAAACTGGCTAAAGGACAGAACCCATAAAGTTAAAATCGCTGGAGCAATGTCAGACTCAAAGCCAGTCACAAGTGGTGTCCCACAGGGATCTGTCCTGGGACCCCTCTTGTTCAGCATTTATTTCTCAGATGTTAAAGCAAACATGGGAGGGCTGTGGCTGACAAAGTTTGCAGATGACTGCAAACTAGGCACCATAGTTGATACACCAGCGGACACATACATCCTACAAAAAGGCCTCACAGAAACGGACAACTGGTGCGGTCACGGCCTTAAACTAAATGCCAAAAAATGTATAGTCGTCCCCTTTGGGAAAAACAAAGTACCCACAAATTATCACATAGACAGCAACCCACTGAGTACGGAAAAAGTAATCGGAGACCTAGGGACCCAAGTCGACAGTGACCTCTCATTTGACACCCATGTTGCCAAAGTGGTTAGAAAAACATTCTACCTTGCACACCTCATCATGAAGGGATTCACAACCAGATCCAAGGATGTCATTGTACCCCTATACTCCTCCCTCATCAGACCCATGATTGAGTACAATGCCCCATTTGGTATGTACCTCACCCAGCATTTGCAACAGCTGGAGAGACCACAAAAGTACCTCACCAAGAGGATCAAGGGTCTCCAGCATATGTCTTATTCTGTCAGACTAAAGAAACTTCAGCTCTATTCAGTAGCATACCGCCTGCTCAGAGGTGATCTCTGCCTGACGTACAAGGCCATGTCCAATCAGGATGTGATGGACATGCTCCACCTCAAAAAATCCAAATCCATCAGGACCACGAGAGCTAAAGACTTGAACCTCGGCACAAGTATGAATAGGACATGCTGGAGGGATAGATTCATAACCCAGAGGCTTCCCATGCTTTGGAACAAGATCCCAGTTCGTATTAGGCAGAGCCCCTCACTGACTCTCTTCAAGAGAAATCTTGATGGGTGGATGGGAGATCGTAAGTTTACCCCAGGGGTCACATCTGTGTCACTGCTAGAGAGGGGCACAGTAAACTAATTCTATTATATAAGGGGACCTTCATTGTGTTACTACTAGACAGAGGCACAGTATTCTAAATTTATTCTGTACAATTTTTGTACCATTTAATGGGGTGGCAAAAGCCACATCACTATGGCTAGGCTTACAAATGCCCCAGGGCAGATAGCCTAGTACTATACTATGAAACTATGTAAGGGGAAAAATACTTTACTGTTGGATGTCCACTTTGAAATTAAGAAGTTTTTCTTTGATCCCTCCTTTCCATAATTGTTACCGTCCCCCATACCTCATATGTGCCGAGTCTACAAGCAAAATTCTTGCCCCCTGAACTTACTCTGGTATTGATAGGCTCAGCCACAGACCCTTAGGCATCTGGAGGCTGGGCATATCTATGCATCTCTCAGGGGTGGGGGTTTGCTTACACTTTGAAATTAGAAGCCGTTGCAGGGCATCAAGAATCGGTACTAATTTGCCAATGCAGAGTGAGAGTTCTAAATGGGAATTTTTAATAGAATACTTTCTGATTTCTTTTTGTTGGTGTGAGACCTGATACCCCGACTTTCAGTAGTATGAAAAATGAAAATATTAAGTGGAATGCTAGCAGTTCACTTAATAGCAGTTAATTCTGAAACTTGTTAGCGGTTAAAAACAATTTTGCAGAACAGCTTTCCATTTTGCATCTCCTTCTGTAGGGACTGTGTTCCCACATCATTTTACACTAAATCACTGACTAACAAGACTGTTAACTATATAACTGTTTATATATATATATATATATATATATATATATATATATATATATATATATATATATATAACCATTGTCCTGAAGCCCGTGCAGTCGCACACTGACAGTCCCGCCCCGTGAGAGCAGCTCAGTCCTTCTCATTGGCCCTGACTGCGGCTGAAGCAGTCCAGAGCCCCTCTATTCTGTGCGGTTGTCACCGCACAGATTTCTGGTATCTCACAGCAATGATTGCTGGGTACCTGTCAGTCCATATCCGGACTGCCGATAAAGGCAGTCTGAGTCAAATAAATTTTTTGTTTTGCAGATATTTTTTCTGCATTTGTAGGTGAGAGGGCTGCAGTCCGATAGGATGAGCTGCCCCTGCCCAGAGTCTGTCCTGTCTCTGGAATAGATTTCCCATACATATCACAGTACCTCACTGATCCTCTTCAAGTGCAACCTTGATGAGTGGATGGGAAACCAAAAATTTGTTCCTGGGATTCCATTTTTGCCCCTCATTGACAGGGGTAACAGGTGTTGACTGAGGTTTCTTTTTTGGGGATAAACTCTTGTCTAGGCTTGTAAGGGCCTCAGGGCCAGTAGCCTAGTAACTTCCTGTGATCCTATAAGGGTTCAAATATGTGATTGTACATGACTTTGGTATTACTTAAGAAAGTGATGCTGTGCTTATTTAAATAAGTGTTTAAAAATCAAGTGACTTGGGCAAGATTTAAGAAGTGATGTCATGCATTTTTTTATTTGGAACAAGGCAGGTGGGTGTTACTGAATGAAACTACAAAATAAGGTTTTTCTATGATAAATTAAAGGATTTTGGTAATACTGCTGTACCATAGTGATATGTTTTTGTTTTGATTTTAACACGTGGATCAGGAATTGGATTTTTTTCCCCATTCATATTACATATTTGTATTTTATTCATAAATGGTAGTATTTTCCTTTTGTATGTTCTATATTGTCACTTACATAGATATTGAAAATAGTGACATGGGCAAGCCCCAAAATTATGCATGTAATATCCAAGTGGCAACCAATCCTATTCATAGGCTGGTACTAAGCTATCGGCCCTAGGGCCTATACAAGCCTAGCCATAACAATTCCCTGGCTATTTCTTCTCACACTGTTTACTTCCCTGGACCCCTGTCTAGCAGGGTGACTGACATGATCCCCGGGGCAAATTTCCTTTCTCCCATCCAATTATCAATGTTCCTCTTGAAGAGGGCCAAAGAGGCATTCTGCTTGACATGTATGGGCAATCTATTCCTGAGTCTGGGGAATCTCTGGGTCAGGAACCTATCCCTTCAGCATGTTTTGTTTATTGTGATGACATGGTTTAGATCCCTGGAGCATGTGGCTCTGAGGGAGCATGTCCAACAGCTCTGAGTTTGACATGGCCTTGCATGTTAAGTAGAGATCGCTTCGTAGTAGACAATATGCAAAACAGTATAGCTGGAGGTTTGTAAGGCGGTCAGCATTAGGCATCTGCTTTAGGCCTGTGATTCTTTTAGTGAGGTATTTCTGCGGCCTTCCCAGTTGCAGATGTCTTGAGAGGTACATACCAAATGGGGTGTTGTATTCTATAATGGGTCTAATGAGGGATGAGTACAGTGGGACAATGACCTCCTTTTTTCTGGATGAAAAGCCCATAGTGATGAGGTGTGCCACATAGAAGGATTTCCTGACTGTTGTGGTGATGTGGTTATTGAAGGTGAGACCGCTGTCCACTTGTGTCCCTAAGTCCCTTATCATACTTTAGGTGTTTAGTGTACTGCCACCTATGTGGTAATTCACGGGTACATGCGTTTTCCCAAAGGGGATAACTATACGTTTCTTGGCATTGAGCTTGAGCCCATGGCTCTGGCAACAAGCATCTGTTTCTCTAAGGCCCTTTTGTAGAGTATCCACATCATTTGGGCATTCAATAATGGCTCCCAGTTTGCAGTAATGTGCAAACTTTGTTAGCCAGAGTCCCTTAGTGTTGACCTGTACTTCAGAGAAGTAGATGCCAAACAAGAGAGGCCCCAGGACTGAACCCTGAGGTACTCCACTTGTCACTTGTCTGGAGCTGGATTTGGAGTCAGCTGCTTTTACAGTGTGGGTTTTGTCAGTAAGCCAGTTGGCAACCCATCAAATGATGTAGGGATTAATGCCCAGCTTAGTAAGTTTATCTATGATTCTAGAGTGGGGGATGGTGTCAAAAGCCTTGGCAAGGTCCAGATAGACTGTGTGGACTGCTTTACCCTTGTCCACGGCTCTGGAGACTGATTCGAAGAAGTCAATCAGGCTCAAGAGAGAAATCAGCCCTTCACGAACTCAAACTGGGTGGGGTCCAGTGTTTGAAGGTTGCCAATGTCTTTGTTTATAAGTTCCATGATAATACGTTACATGGCCTTGCAGATCAGACTCATCAGAGTGATGGGGCTGTAGTTCCTGGGATCCAAGGTGGATCCCCCTTTGTGTAGTGGGTTAACTGTAGCTGTGTGCCACTCAGTGGGCACGAAGCCTGAGGCGAGGGTATGATTAAACATGACACTTAGGTGAGGTGCCAGTTAATTTTGTAGTTCATGTAGTACACAGCCCAGGATGTCATCTGGTCCCATGGATGCCATTAGATGATTACATTTACTGTTTCATGGCACGTGTCAATACCATTTCATGTAGCTATTTTTTTTGCCAAGTCACCACCCTCCGAACAAGTCCAAGTCTGTTTTGTCTGTTCATTACCCTTTTTTGTGATACCACTTCATGTTCTCATTTAGTGTAAGCCACATCTCCATCTCATTTATTCTCCAATGCCTTCATTAAACCAGTAAGGTGCTCTTAAATTTCACAACAGTCATGTTTTGTTCTCCATAAATTGCATAATTTGAGATTACTAGACAGTAATAAACAATACTGCATTTATTTATTTATTAATTGATATTTGATTACTGGGAAAGTCCCACTGGGTAGGAGGCCTGGGTAGAAAAGCTCCAAAGTATTATAAAACATTTTAAAAATAATAATTTTAGTGTCTTTAAATGTAATACAAAAACAACAATATTTAAATAATTGTGCTAAATTAGACATAATATGAAAAGATTGATTAAGAACTGATATAAATTATATGGCGATTTAATAGTTAGAGACATTTTAGCCAGTTTATTGAGAAGTTAAAGGGAACTTAGTATAATACAAACAGGAATTGTAATACAAAGTGAGAGAAAAGCGGGCTTATGGTATATGTAGAGAGAGAGAGCCAAGGGAAGGAAATTGATAGAAGTAAGGAAGTGAGTGAAGAAGAAAGAGTAAAGACATATAAAGTATGAAGAGGCATTTGTTCACATTTAGGGATGTAGTTTATCCTGGTGATGAGCACCCCAAGAACAGAGCCAGTTTCTGGCTGGAAAGCTTTTCAAAATGGTTCTGAAGGATGGGAGGGTATATACCTGATGACTACAGATAAGGAGTTCTTGGCCTTAGCAACATGATACAAGAACAGATAATGCCCATCAAATTTGATAGGTTTGTGGACAGAGAGGATTTGTGTTGATTAGAACGTAATGACAGACTATAAACATAGAGGTGTAAAATTATGTTTAGTGTTGGATAAGCAGATGAATTGGGGATAATTTAATAATTAGGGGGTCAGAAGCTATGCATATGTTAGTTGATGGGGTTGTTCTAGCCAATTTAAGTGTTTTATTTTTTATGCTATATAGTGGTAGGTTTTGAAAGGGATATTTGCTGCAAATTTAGAAACTTTGTTATACCATTGATCCAGGTTTGATTTTTGTGATCCAGCTTAAGCTTACATACAAAGTCATCACATTAAGTAATATAAATTATAGACAGAAAAATGAGTGTTAACACATTTACAGGATAAAGTTTTAAAAACAAAAATATATACATAGTATTGAATAGAACAAGACTTTAAATACTTGAATATACACAAATATATGGTTATATATATGTTAAATGTATGTGGAGGAACATAACATTAGTTAGGAAATTAAGTAGAGAGAATCACTTAGGCAAAGTAGTGCATAGTTAGTATTACTTCCGTGGTGAGAGTTGCAGCTAGAAATGTAACTACTTATAGAGAAGTAGTGTTGTCAGAAGGGATATGTTAAGAGTTTTTAAGTACGGCCAAATTGTATAAGTAATACTAAGTTAATAATTAACTCTGGAGTGTTACATGTGCAAAGCCAAGATTCAAATAAGTGTCTTTTAAGATATATTTTGAAATTATTAATATTGCTTATGGATCTAATACTATGTGGAAGGGTATTCCAATAGAGTAGAGAGAGAGAGTTGCGTGCTGTATTGGATACTTTGGTTACTTGGAGTAAGTCTTTGTTAGATGATCGAAGATTACAAATATTAAAATGGGGTTGTAGAAGATTTTTTAGGGAAGGTATATTGTTAGGATTGTGCATTATTTTATGAGCCATTATTAACTGGTTATAGTTCGTAACATGAGATAGTTCCAGCCAAGAAATATTTTTGAGGCATTGACAGTGATGGATTGAATGTGCGGAATCTGTTGCAAATTTGGCAGTCTTATTGGAACATGATTCTAATTTACTTCTGATGTTTTGAGGTTGGTAAGTATGGGTGATGCATATGAGAGAGAGGAGAGAAGGTGGGTTTTAGCTGTGGCTATTCTTGCAGTGTCTGTTAAGAATTTTTTGTTTCTATACATTGTTCCTATTTTCTTATGAACCTTTGTGATTGTGTTAGAGATGTGTCAAATTTTAGTCTGTTGTCGATTATGATGCCTAATGGTTTTGTTTGGGAATCTGAGAAAATCCTAGTATTATTACTGGCAGTGATATAAAAGCTGGGAGGTTAATAGTTTTAGATGGATGAAAGATCATAAGTTTAGTTCTGTTAGGGATGAGAATGAGTTGAGTTTGCTAGCCATGTTTCAATATCAGAGAAGGCTTTTTGTGTGACTGTAAGAAGTTGAGTTATTGTGGATGCTGCACATATGAGGGTTGAATCATTTGCATATTGTATGATAGATGCTTGACAGGAGGCAGTATTAAGATCATTTATGAATTTGATGAAAAGGAGTTTGGCCCTAGGATTGAACCCTGAGGGACTCCCAAGTGTAACAGAAAGGAGTGGGGATAGATCTTGCTTCCATTTCACAGCTTGCTGGCGGCTAGATATGAGTTTGAAATCAGTTAACAGCAGGTTCCTATTCACAAGACAGTAGTGCCAGCCCTTTAGATTCATCCAGTAAAATGGCTTAAAACTCCTATATCTCACTACATAATTAACTGGGACACTGAGCTGTGGGATGGAGTGCACAGATAGTTGGAAGGATATAGTTGTAAACAGCAAATCAGTGCTGCTATCTTGTCTTTTACCCCTCACTGTTAGCATTTTTTGAGCTGTACTTAAGTCACTTGGCATTTTTCTCATTTGGCTTCCTAGCTTGAATGACTGAGTGATGCTGAATACATGAAAGCAGTGAATAAGGTTGAGTTCTAATCTGAAAAGGAAAGATGAGGTCTTGAAGGTTAAATTGTTAGTTTATGTAACAAACCAAAATAAACTTAGGACAAACTCCAGAAACTAGCCTCCATTGACAGATCCTTACTATTAATAAGTTGTATAACAAAAATTAACTCCTGTCCAGAAATAGGAACGGCTATGCCCAAAAAGCAAAAAACTCCCTCATTAGTCTCAACAAGCAACTCAGGGGACTAATCAAGTTCACCAAAGCCAAATTTGAGGCAAAAATAGCCTCACATGATGCATTTTTCAGTTGTGTATGCAACCTTAAAGGGAATGCCCAACAGTGTGCTGACTAACTAGAAACTTGAACTTCCTATACCTGAACCAGGGAATATAGCAGATTTGCTGGCTGATAAATTTATCTTCAGTCCCCCCCCCCAAGAAATGCCCTCTACCATTTCTCCCCAACTGTCACTAAGGATCAGGTCCTCACTGCACTCACCAGAGCTAAAAACACTGCATCAGTGGGGTCTGATAATATTCTGGAATGCTTCCTAAATTTGAAACATGACCTGTCAGGTCGACTAGAGTCTTTATTCAACCACTGCCTCCAGACAGGCTTCATCCCTATGGAATGGAGGACTGCAGCAGTCATCTGTCTACACAAAGGCAGACCCAGGGAAATACAGACCCATAAGGTTGAATAGTTTTATATGCAAAGCCATGGAAAGAGTTCTTGTGGACATAGGAAATCATCAAACACTGGATCCATCCCAATTCAATTTCATTAAAGGCAGGTCATGCGTACTAAACTAGGTGGCCTTCTTCGAGAAGGTCACTAGAGCCATGGATGAGGGCAAAGTGTTTTTTGAACAAGGACTATCTTTATTAAATTATCACTTATGACACAGGCATTCTTATATTTACATAAATTCCAACAAGTCATACTGACACAATTTCAGTTGCAAACATTATACATTACAAACCATGCTGACACAGCTGTAGTTGAAACATTATATTTCACTTTATAGTAATCTCCAGTCATACTCAAACATTACATAGCTCATTTAAATCCTGCCTTTTCTTAAACCTTATTCCTCCTCTGCATGTATTGATCAACAATTCCCATTTTTTTCCTATGTAATTTGCTGCTACCCTTTTCTAAACATCCCAGCTTCAGTTGTTTTATCTCTGTTATTATTTTTTGCTAGTTCTAGTAAAGTTGGTTTAGATTTTGACTTGATTTTCTAGTAGTTGCATTTTTGGCAGCCTTCATAATTAGATTCAGGAAGGCCTTACTATGTCTAGGCAATTCCGATTCTGTACCATAGCTCAAAAAAATCATTTGCTTAGTTACACCAATTTGTTCACCCAGTATCTCTGGCAGCATTCTGCAGGGAATCTTAAGTATGCCAACTCATTACACTCCAAGAAATATGTTCCCAGTTACCTCTTTCTTCCCCATCACACCTCTAAAATTTGCAGTCTGCATGAGGAAAATGTCCTTGGAGTCTACTTGGAGTATAAAAATACCTATGTAAATACTTCCTAGCAAAGACCCTAAATCTTCTAGACTTTGTTGCATATTTGGCAGACATGTACATCTCCCCCATTGTTTTTGCAAATTGCTTATCCAATCTCTTTTCCGAATCCTTTCTAACATCCTCTGATTTTTATAGTTATCATGCAACATTTTATATGGTCTACTAATTTATTCCTTTCTTAATGGCTGCTTTTGTTCTAGATTCTACTAAAAGCCTTACTAGTGCTGGTCTTTCATTTAGCCCCCCCCTCCTATTTTTTCTCTTTGCCTATATTAATATCAATCCTTGATAGTGAAGCCAGTATCTAACCTGCAGTCCAAATAAGTTCTTGTCATCTCCCCATTCTGTTACCTTCCCCCTCTAGATATTTGCTCCCAATACCTTGGTTTCTTTGCCAGTTTCTTCCAATAAATTCTAGCCCGCTCTCGCCTATTGTCTATATCCCTAATTGCAGTCATCCCTATTGGCAGAATCTCCTTTCTTTATTCCCGTGTTGGCTTAGTTCTTAGAATGCTTTCTGCTACTTTATGGATATAATATTCTGTATGATTATTGTTATTCTCCTCAAAGGTCTGCATCCAAAATCCCAGTCTCTCCTTTTTTTTTTTGAGCTTCCACCCATTTCATCATCATCTCTTTCCACTTCGAATTATAGCTTTCTACTTGTGCTGTGTATAAGAGCCTTAACTGTGTTGCTCTGAAATACCTATTCAAATTAGGTAATCCAAATCCACCTTGTTCTATTAGAAGATTAACCTTACACCCTTGACTATTACAATCTTCCCCTCTCAGATAAAATATTTCATCTCTTTATTAATTGCTATCCACAACTTCTCCTCTGGTTGATAAAAGTATGCCTTTTCCTGTGTACAAGACTAAAGGGACTAAAAACATTTTAACTGCTTGCATCTTACTATTGATATCCATATAACAACATCCATTTTTTCACTTTTTTATGTTTTTAGTCTCTTTCCATATATCCTTAGCTGCCACACCAGAATCATTTTTAATCCATACTCCTAAACACTTCATTTTATCATATCCCCATAAATATGGATATTGCTGAACTCGATTATGTCTGTACACAACTTACTGGCATTGCCTTTGTTTTAGCTTCATTAATTTTGTATCCAGAAAATGTTTGAAACTGTCTCAATATATTCCGCAGCACTGTAATGTCCCTTTCTGGTTTTGTCGGGTATAAAATATCATCTGCAAATAGAGCCAGCTTTTCTTCACTACCATACCAATTATGTCCTTGAATTTGAGTCTTTTGTTTTCTTTGCCAATGATTTTAAATATAATGCAAATAATAAAGGGGAGAAAGGACACCTCTGGCTGATTGCTCTGCTCAAGCAGAGATTATCCGAGAGCACCCCACCCACTTCAGTTTTCACCTTCGATATCTCAAATATCCTCCTATTCAGCCTTATAATTTTGTAAGGGAATGCAAATGCTTCCATTCCTCTGCTCATAAAGTCCCAGCTTACACTATCAAATGCTTTTTCTGCATCAAGCCTCACTAACAACAGTGATATTTTCTTACATTCCAATTCAGTCTGGATCATCAATATTCTGTTGATGTTTTCAGATGTTTACCTGCCTTCCATAAAACCAGATTAATCCATATTTATAAATTTTGACATCACTTTTGCCATTCCAGATGTAAACACGTTATAATCATAGTTTTGTATTGAAATGGGCTTGTATGAAGATGGTAAACTGCCAACAGTTCATGCAAGTAAGGCCAGGTGCATGGCAAAAAAACACTTGATATACACCAACACGCAAGCCAGCAACTCCTCACACTATGGTGAATGGATAAATAAATAGCACAATTCCTTACTAAACAAACCTTGCTTTATTCCACCACAACAGTATACCTGTTTCAGTTTAATTAGCCTTAATCATTGTTTCAGTACCAACCAACAATGTTACAAGACTTAAATACACACCCCTTACAAATGTCCACAAGGAAACAAAGCTCCCAGCCTAATAATCCAACCTTTCTCTTTATTTAACATAATGCGCCAGCATCCTTTATTATCCTTGTTTAACACAATCTTGATAATAAAATGAATCCCTGCAGTTTTATGCTGTAAAGTATGTTTATATAAAGCATTGGATCCTCTGGCACATCTAATGTCACTAAGAGGTTCAGAAATCCTGAGTTTCAATGAGCAAGAAGTTTGTCCAATATAAAATGCTGAACAACTGCATGTGGCTAGATATATGACCCAATTCCAACTTAAAAAGCGGAACCACTGCATGTGGCTGGATATATGACCCATGATGGATCTTTATCCTCTCTAGGTATTACTGCTACTATCACTTTCTTCCAGGATGTTAGTAGTTCTCCTATTAAAATACTGTTAAAACCTTCCAGATCTTTTAGTTTTTACACCCTCCTAGCTTCCACAGTAATACCATTTATTCCTGGTGACTTTCCTGTAGATTGGTTATATAGCACCATCTTTATTTCATCTCCTCCTATTCTAACTGTTAGAGGTAGAGGAGGCTCAATTACTAACCTTGGCATATTTAATTCTTCCATAAACATTTTCACTTGTACCTTTTCTTAATTCCCATATTTCGCTGCTTTATACAGATTTTTATAGAATTTTATAAATATTTCTGATACTTTTACAGGGTCCCCTTGTTATCTTCCTTGTTGTAGGCACCTTAAGTTTGATGACAACCCTTTCCACTTTCTGTTCCTTGAGTCATTGTGCTAAAAGTTTTTGTGGTCTAGAGTTATTATTGAACAACAATTGCATAACAGCAATCTTTCTAAACTCATACATATTATTGAGGTAATCCCTTGTTTTCTATTTAGCATTCTGCAGTTGCTCCTTCTCTGGTTCTGTAAGATTCCCTGTTTTGCAATGCTTTAACATTTGTCAGTCCCTGTAAATAATTTTTGTTACTCTCACTTATTCAACCCTATTTTTAAACTCCACTTTAATTTTATCCCAGTCCCTAGTTATATTTTCAGAAGAAATTTCTATCTTCTCTAATAGTTCCTGAATAATTTCCACTACCCATTCCTTAAATTCATCTCTTTTCAACAGATAGGTGAGAAAGTGTCAGTGTTACATTTTTATTTCATTACCTTGGGTTTTTATTTTAGCTATTATTTTGCATGATCTGAAATAGCTATTGGGTGTGTATCAATACCTTCAATTAAATGCACATGTTCCTGTGAAATATAAATTTTTGTCTAGCCTAGCCCATTTTTGTGTCTTGGGGAATAATATGTAAATTCACTCCGAACTTTTGTACTGAATTCACATCTTACATGCCAAATATTTTCATAAATTTCTTTAAAAATCTACCTCCTTTGTTGTATTTTCCCTTCTGGACCCCCAGACACACCTTCTCTGTTGCAAATCAAATTCCAGTCCAGACCTATAAGTAATATTCCTTACTGAAATCTGATTTCTCCCAGAATTTACATAAGGTCCATTATTGCAGTTTTTAGTAGAAAGTAAATACATGCCAGTAGCCCATTAGTACTACAAATCTACCATTATTGTCGTTTTTTCCAATTGTATCACTATTGGAGCTGCTCTGCAGTTAATACAAGTACTCCTCTCTTCCTTTGCCCCAGGCATTCCACTGAATAACCATCCTAAAAACTTCTCCAGTTCTTTCCAAGTGTCTCCTGTAGCATAGATATTTGCCGTCTACATTTTTAGTATAGTTCACTACTCTTATTTTTTTGTATTTATGTGAAACCATTACAGAAAGCATCATGTTCTTGAAAAATTTATTATTCTTACCCTTTATGTACAACAGCTTTTTTGTTAAATGTCTAGTTCCAGCTTCTGTGTTACATGCAAGTACTGTTTGGCAGTTGAATCTTATACAGTTGTTTCTTGTCATCTACATTTGAGCCTATGTCACATCTTACAGAGCATTTTGGTTTATTGAAAACCCAATACAAAAATGCAAACATACCCTTAATACATTTCTTAAAACCTATTAACTTAACACACAACTATGTACATCTTCAAATATTGAAGTTTTAACATCCTGATAGGAACAGTCCCAATTACACTTTAAAATAACTGAAAAGAAACATTATTTTAAAGCAAGCAAAGAAAATCATACACTATTAAAATAGTACTATTGAGAAAAAAATTGTTTTACTTACAGTTAACTTTCTTCCTCCTCTTCCCCACTTCTGATTAATTTTCCAAACATTAATGACATGAAGTAGGGTATACACTTCAGAGTCCCTTACAAGTTTAACAAAGTCCAGTATTTAAAAATGTTCTTATTCTGGTATGTCATAAATATAATTATTGCTTTGTAATCCCCCAGCTGTTATTTTCCAAGTTACTGATTTTATTCTCCAAACATTAATGACATGAAGTAGATCATATGCTTTAGAGTCCCCTTAAGTTTAACATAGTCCAAGAAAGTCCAACATTTCCAGATTTTATTGTTCTATTCTTGTTCATCTACATCTCCTAAACCCAGTCTGTGCTTCATTTCCAACATATTCTCAATTTTTCTAGTCAACTGTTATGCTTTTGTCCATGCTCTCAAGGATTTTCTGTTGAGTGGTCTTTATTACCACAAGAACAAGAAGCAGAATCTCCCCTCCTATTTCACAGCTCACTTTTTGTTGGGTAGCCTTTTATATTTCTTCCTCAGCATGTACTTCATCAAAAAATGATTTAGTTTCTCCAGGGAAAAATATTTTGAAGATGGCAGGGTTCAGCAGTTAGAATTGCGTGCCTTATCAACCTTCCCCAAATAAGTTTACACCTCTTCTGCCTGGTGTACAATGAGTAGTCATTCTCCACAAACACTCTGCTGTCTTGTCTCCCACTTTTAGTACTGTGTTCTTATGTCGCAGTTTTGTCAGAATCAATTCCTTCTGCTGGTAAAATTGCACCTTTACTACTACAGGTCTAGGTTTTCGCACAGTCAGGTTTGGAGCATACAAAGAATGTGTCCTTTCAATTAACAATTCCTGTTGTGGAATACCAGTCCAGTTGCTTATTTGTGCTTTCATAAAATTAATAGTTTGCTCCTTTCAGCTTCTCTGGTACAACAGAAAATCTGTTTTCCCTATGTGTTCTGACCTCTAATTCTATTATTTTTTGAAGCATCTCTTCTTGTGCAGTCTCATATTCAGCCAGCCTTTTCTTCATTTTAACCTCTGAGTTTTGCAGTTTTATCACCTTGTCCGCATATCTGTTTAAAGATTCTAGCATTTTTCCTAGCCTTTTATTTGAGTTGATATACTCCATCAGTGTTTCATTTATTATAATAGGTCTGTGTGCAGTTGCCTTATACTTACCTTTAGGTTACTGGAAGTCATGTCTGGAGTTTGCATTGCATTTTGCTGAACAGCTGCAGTATTTTTCCCCAAGAGTTTTTTTTTTGCCTTTTGTAGCTGATTTTCCTTCAGGCCCTCTGTATTTCTTTTTTCTTGGAATCCAGGTAGTGCACTTACTAACCAGTTACTGAAATGTACCCATAAATCTAGGTCCACTGGCTTTCTCCACTAAGTTTCTGTTTTCACACTGGGAGAGCTAGAATTAAGCTGGTTACTCGGCGTGCAGTCATCTTTAAAGTCTGCACATACTGCCTACCTTGACCTGACAAAGGCATTTGACACAATACCTCACTCTGATATTATAGACAAACTCACAGATTTAGGCATAAATCCTTACGTCACCTGATGGATAGCCAAATGGCTCACAGATAGGGCACATGAAGATAGGGTGGGGGAATCTACCTTCACCAAGAGACCTGTTACTAGTGATGTCCCACTGGGCTCATTACTGGAGCACCTTCTGTTTGGAATACACTTCTCTGAAGTACAGGCAAATGTAGAGGGGGGAGGGCCTTTTGCTCAGCAGATTTGTTGACTACTGCAAGCTGTGTGCAATCCCTGTATCCCCCAACAATGTAGATATCCTCCAGGATGGCCTGACAGACCAATAACTGGTGCCAGAATCATGGCATAAAACTCAATGGAAAAAATGCATAATTATACCCTTTAGGAAGATGACCAGCCCCTGCAAATTACAGCATTGATAATTCATTAAGAGTAGACCCAGTGGTTAGGGACTTGAACTCAAGTTGACAGTAACCTGAACTTTGATCACCATATGTCCATGGTACTGAGAAAATCCTTCTGTGTTGCACAATTTATAAGTAAGGACATGTCACCCAGCTGTAAGGAGATCATAGTCCCACTTTACTCAGCCCTCATTAGACTAGTAATTGAGTACAGTCTACCCTTCTTCACGTATATGACTGTAACAGTTGGAGCAACCACAGAGGGTTCCAAAGGCCTGTCTCTGTACTCGGTCTCTCGCAAATTACCAAAGGGTCTTCTGTGCCTAACTACAAGGCATTCTCAATCCAGCCCTGATGGATCTACTACATATCCACAAAACAAACAGCACTAGAATTACACAGTCTGAGATATAAACCTCATCTGTGATTAAAACGTGTTGGAGGGGTAGGTATATGTCTCCGAGATTACCCCTTCTTTGGAACATGTTCCCCATTCATGTGAAACAGCGTTCTTAAATCTATTCAAATGCAGTTTAAATCAATGGATGGGAAATTGCAAATTCACTCTTGGCTTGTCGCACGTGGCCTTAATTAACAGGAGCGGTTTGCAGATGCCATAAGGCACAAGCATATACTAAAGCCATTCTAGTCCTTGGGCATTGATGATTGAGAAAATTGGCGCATGAATGGCTAGGCTTAACAAAGCTGTAGGGTCATTAGCCTAGTAACCTCGTACAAGATTGTGTCAGTCTGCATTTATAATTCCTTGTCATACTTTTGTAGTTAATGAAAACAACTGTTATATGCTTGAAAATGTCTGTAGATGTTTAAACAGTTAAAACAGAATTCACATGTCTGGTTAAAGTACATTCATCCCCCAGTTTGGCACAACATTTTAAGTGGCATTGGATGGAACTAAACACAGTACAAAGTTACATGCTGTTAATGCTGAAATGCATCACTGTTTCAGAATCTAGTGATTGCTGGTTGTCAGGAAGGTTTATAGGACAGGCTAAGTTACATTCACTATCTGAGTGCTGAAAGTAATGTGGTTAACCATATGCCATATGGGAGCAATTAAAGCAAGTGCCTTATCACAGTAAGTCATCAATACGTTTTTACTCTGAACGCTTCCACTTCATCAGTCAAATTTAGATGGAGCTGTTGTACTGTTAAATTTCTGACATGTCTGCAGATATCAGGTCACAGACCTTCAGGAGCTTTATTTATCAGCTTTAGGTAAATTCTCTTGATTTGCATAACAAGCAGTTTCCAGAATTAGCAAGAATACAACCGATAACCAATGTTTTGTCTGTAGGAGAGTGCCTTAATTTACTAAAGTAGTGATATTCTGCCATACATACATGTATTCTTGCTATGCCAACTAAAATGTTTGTGCCTTTCACGTCCTGTTATCCTAACTCTTTCTGTATACTTGGTTGTAATCTAAGAATTTGCTTTGACAGTGTTTCTACTCTGTCTACCTTATTTTTGCAGTTGTCAGACAGCATTACATATAATGGTGCCTGAAGGTAGAAATGTTTGTAAATGTTATACAGATTCATGATTGTTTCAGGTATAAGGAAAACACACACACACACACTAGTTCACCTTGTGCGGTTTGACAACAGAAGGGCATGAGTTGTGTGCTTTTATAAATGTGCATATGTGGGGGATGTTTGAAATTCTGAGAACTGTAATTTTGATACTCAGAATAGTGAAAGTATAGGTTTGAATGGGTGGTATATACCAAGTCACTTGTGGGGATGTCCCCAAAAATCTAAAGTACATAGATCTTTGAGCTAGTGTAACTTATATCAATGTTGTGGGGGTGAAGGAGAGTAAAGCCCCCTGCCAAACTAAAGGTGAAACAATGAGTTTCAACACTGTATTTTTCTGAGTTTATTATTTGCTGTTTTTCACAGGTCTTGCACTTTTGGTAGAGAGCTGGTATGTAGATATGGGTGGACACTTGTCAGGAGAAAGATAAAGTAAATACTAGAAAAATATGATATACGTGAAACTTTGTGTCTGTGAGTTGAACCAGTTTCAGGACTGAAAAACACTGAACAAGATTAGTAGTGCCTAATGAGAATACCAGACTGCAGTATCTATAATGGTTTGCAAGCTGAGCTTCTGTACCACTGACTGTCTACTCTTTCAGATTGAACATGAATAGTTGTAGAATTCATCTTAATATTAATCATAATATGTTTTACCTAAAGGGACTTTGCTTGGGCACTGTATGTGAAATGTATTTTTCCTGTATCTTCACAAAGAAACGCCTTTTAGTAGACTAGCCTGTGTGTAGGTGACTACTGGGTTTTGAGTAATAAGAATGTCGAATAAAGTTCAATATATTACTGCATTAAATTAGAATTTGTAGAATGCACTTAGGGTTATCTGATTCATGCAAAAGTAAATATCTAAAGAGTATTAATACAGCACAGTGCCAGAGGGACACTATGCAAAATTAATTAGATGCAGATATTTAATATTTTATTAAGGGTGGATATGACCAGATGGAGCTTGGTGTATTACTGTAGAAAACTTTAACTTCAGTTTTCAGAGTCATTATAATTAATATGTTTAAATGATTACTTATGGGTTGTAACATGATGAGCAAACGTTAAGAACAGGTCTTTATGAAATAAAAGATGTAGAAGTATTTAAACAAATAATTTGTGAATCAGTTAGCAGTAATTTTACTGTTTGGTGAAAAAAAAACACATTCAACCCAAAGTGGAGGCCTTACTGATGTATAGGATAAAGTGCAGTTAATCAGGTTCAGCCATTTCTGAGTTGGTATTTAATCCAAAGGAGTGAGGAGTTAAGGGCCTGATGGGGAAGAGAATTCTAATGCATTTCCCTTGCAGCTTTCCAGTTCAGGAATCAAATTATTTGCAAAGATGTCTCATGTACATGTGGCTAAAGAGAGAGAAAATCATGGAATGAAGTCTTTATCAGCATAAGATTCCTTGGGCTGTATATGCAAACGGTCAGTTATCAGGATGGGGACTGTGCACTGTAGGGTGAGCGAAGAACCAGATTAGAATTTAAATGCAAGTGGCACAAGAGGGTATGACCAAGCATTAAGGGAGTAATAGAGTGTAGAAAGGTAAAATAGGATGTTATTTATGCAGGGCTATAGATTTAGTCTGCAATGTTTCCAAAAAATTATCATATTTCTAAAAAAAAATCTCTAAGCAGAATACTTCAGCATTTTCTTTTGTAGAAGACATCTGGCAGACCTTATTCTAAAAGTAAGAAATGAAGGTAGCAGTGCAGGCATAATTCAATTTTTAAAGGAGTAAACATATCAAATGCAAGCACCATCAGTGGTATGGAAGTTGAGGTGTTGGGTCCCAGGAGGTTTCTACCTGTTAGCAGCTGTGTTTCACACCCGTAAGTGCAACTAGAATGAGACTTACTGTTCAGAGGTGGAAGAAGCTGACGAGTGTCGTACTGACTGTCTCATGGTGTAGATTTGCATGCATGAGACCGTTAGTACATCGTATGCCAGGCTCTTCCACCTCTGTACCACCCTTTAGGAAAAATATAGACCGATAAGACTGGTGGGCATGGTTATCATTGGAAGTTGGCATAATGGTTAAGGTGTTTACATTACAGACACAAGGTGCAGGGTTTGATTCTACGATGGGGTAATTGCTTAAAATAGCCCACAATAGCCCACAAAGGTAGTTATCCTAGTACTAATTTAAGATAATTGAGCTTGTGGTCAGTGCAGCAAAGTGAAACCTGAACATAGGAGCAATATATGAGGCAAGCAATCACAGGAATCATTAGAGGCCTAGGCATATACACCATTAAGTAGACACACTTGATAGTTTGCCACCCTTTTTGAGTATGTACTGGTTCCCACCTCCCAAATAAAGTAGAGCAATATAAGGTAACTCTGGTGCAATTTTGTCTACACATCCAATCAACAAGACTAGCTTCAAAGGGAAAGTACTATTTTGCATGACGTCTAGTGGTACCTTATTTCATAGGCTGAAAGAGACATTGAGTCAGGATCCTATCCCTCCAAAGAATCTCCTTTATCTGTAGGTATAACTTTAGGTTCCTAGTATAAGTATGTAGAGCCACTGGTTTGGGGAAGAAATAGGTCAACAAATATAATTAGCTCTTTATGGCGTATAAATTGAAACCCAAGCACCAGACCCACTGTGGAGAACTGAGAAGTTCACCAACATTTGTGATATGAGGTTTAGGTGGTCTGCAGAAATCATATCTGCTAAAAATGGTGGATGACATAAAGCAAATACAAAGCAAAGTAGGTTTATTGAATAATCACACTTTTATAAGCTGTTTAAAGTACACTGGTGTATCTGTATCTTTAGATTTGTTTGCAGTAGCATTTCATGCTGGACACTCTCTTACTGTGTTTTTACGTTAGGAGGACTGGGATTATTTATCTAGTGGCAGTAGGTGTTTACCTGGTCTATCTCCGCTGGGAAGCACAAAAAAGGATCCAAGTATTTTTTGCACTTCACTTATTTAATGTGACTTTCAGCAGTTTAGTTTAAAAAAACTGTGCTGTCTGCTGGTGCTTTAAGTAGTTATCTGTACTGTATTGCATTGTATTTTTAGTCCTAGGACTGTTGTAGGTAGTTTGTGGGATCTTGTTACACTTGGGCTCCAAACCAGCCATTTTACATTAAGAAGGTGTTTTTATGTACCCTTGTGGCAAAAGTGTGTGCTTTTCTGATTGGTAGTTATCTTAAAACTTGTTTCTCTTTGCTCGTATTTAAGCTCACGTTTGTGTGGTGCTGCTGTTCCTCATTGGAGGTTAGTGCCCTGTATAGATGCCAAAGCCTAGAAGCTCAGTTTTTCCCTAACCAGCTGTCAGTGAAACCTTTCCAAGCTTTTCTGCTGCTCTTGTAGCAACTCAGTTGTGCAGTGAGCAGCATTGCCTTATTGACCAACCTTAACCTACAACAATGTATAGGTCCTTCTTGTAATCTCAGAGCGACCAGTGCAATCCTGTCAAATTAATCCATTCTCTTTCTTAATAAAACATACAGTAAGGGCCTGTTGTCAAGGGTGGATGGTTTGTCATCATGTCTCTGGCCAGCCTGATGGACATGGGCATCCTGAGGCAATGTAGCAATTGTCTCATGTATGAGGATGAAGAATGGAAAGGCTGTTGGTCCAGATGACATACCTGTGGGAGCATGGAGGTGTTTAGGGGAAATGGCAGTGGAGTTTTTAACTAGATTGTTTAATGAAATCTTGGAAAGTGAGAGGATGCCTGAGGAATGGAGAAAGTGTTTTGGTTCCGATTTTTAAGAATAAGGGTGATGTGCAGAGCTGTAGTAACTACAAAGGGATTACATTGATCAGTGACACCATGAAGTTATGGGAAAGAGTAGTGGAAGCTAGGTTAAGAAGGGAGGTGATGATTAGTGATCAGCAGTATAGTTTCATGCCAGGAAAGAGCACTATATATGCGATGTTTGCTCTGAGAGTGTTGATGGAGAAGTACAGAGAAGGTCAGAAGGAGTTGCATTGTGTCTTTGTGGACTTATCAAAAGCATATGACAGGGTGCCTAGAGAGGAGCTGTGGTATTGTATGAGGAAGTCAGGAGTGTCAGAGAAGTATGTAAGAGTGGTACAGGATATGTACGAGGGTAGTGTGACAGCAGTGAGGTGTGCGGTGGGAGTGATGAATGCGTTTAAGGTGAAGGTGGGATTACATCAAGAATCAGCTCTGAGCCCTTTCTTATTTGCAGTGGTGATGGACAGGTTGACAGACGAGATCAGACAGGAGTCCCCTTGGACTATGATGTTTGCAGATGACATTGTGATCTGTAGTGAGAGTAGGGAACAGGTGGAGGAGATCCTGGAGAGGTGGAGATATGCTCTAAAGAGAAGAGGAATGACGGTCAGCAGGACTAAGACAGAATATGTGTGTGTGTGAATGAGAGGGAGGATAGAAGAATGGTGAGGATGCAGGGAATAGAGGTGGTGAAGGTGGATGAGTTTAAATACCTGGGATCAACAGTTCAGAGTAATGGTGAGTGTGGAAGAGAGATGAAGAAGAGAGTACAGGCAGGATGGAGTGGGTGGAGAAGTGTCAGGAGTGATTTGTGACAGGCTAGTACCAGCAAGAGTGAAAGAGAAGGGTAATGAGACCATCTATGTTATATGGGTTGGAGACAGTGGCATTGACAAAAAGGCAGGAGTCAGAGCTGGACGTGGCAGAGTTAAAGATGTTAAGATTTGCACTGGGTGTGACGAGGGTGGATAAGATTAGGAATAAGTATATTAAAGGGTCAGCCCAGATTGGAAGGTTTGGAGATGAAGTCAGAGAGGCAAGATTATGATGTTTTGGACATGTGCTGAGGAGGAATGCAGAGTATATTGGGAAAAATATGCTAAGGATGAACCTGCCAGGTTACAGGAAAAGAGGAAGGCCTAAGATGAGGTTTATGGATGTGGTGAGAGAGGACATGCAGGTGCTTGGTGTGACAGAGCAAGCTGCAGAGGACAAGAAGAAATGGAAACAGATGATCTGCTGTGGTGACTCAACTGGAAAAGCTAAAAGAAGAATATACTGTGACAACCACTTACTCCTGAAACAAACATACTTTGTGAGAGGTGTCGTTACACTGACATTGGGGGCAAGGCTCCAACATAAGGGCAAATCAAATGCCAATTAGGTTGCCAACACACACACACACACACACACACACACACACACACACACACACACACACACACACTTCTCACACTAAATAAGGACATGACACACAAACCTACATACGTGGAAGCACTCACTAGTAACTTAACAAAAGGTAAGAGGCTTCCCAAATGGAAACCACATTCAAACGTAATGCAAAAAACTATCACAGCTCATAAAACACAAACCAGTGTCTCAACAAATAATCCCATAAGGTGTCCTTCTTCTTCTTCTTCTTTCAGCTGCTCCCGTTAGGGGTCGCCACAGCAGATCAGCTATTTCTTCCTGTCCTCTGCAGCTTGGTCTGTCACACCAACCACCTGCATGTCCTCTCTCACCACATCCATAAACCTTATCTTAGGCCTTCCTCTTTTCCTGTTACCTGGCAGCTTCATCCTTAGCATCTTTTTTCCCAATATACTCTGCATCCCTCCTCAGCACATGTCCAAACCAACGTAATCTTGCCTCTCTGACTTTGTCTCCAAACCTTCCAACCTGGGCTGACCCACTAATATACTTATTCCTAATCCTGTCCATCCTCGTCACACCCAGTGCAAATCTTAACATCTTCAACTCTGCCACGTCAAGCTCTGACTCCTGCTTTTTTGTCAATGCCACTGTCTCCAACCCATATAACATAGCTGGTCTCACTACCCTCTTGTAGACCTTCCCTTTCACTCTTACTTGTACTCATCTGTCACAAATCACTCCTGACACTCTTCTCCACCCACTCCATCCTGCCTGTACTCTCTTCTTCACCTCTCTTCCACACTCACCATTACTCTGAACTGTTGATTCTAAGTACTTAAACTCATTCACCTTCGCCACCTCTACTCCCTGCATCCTCACCATTCCTCTATCCTTCCTCTCATTCACACACACATATTCTGTCTTAGACCTTCATTCCCCTTCTCTCTAGAGCACATCTCCACCTCTCCAGGGTCGTCTCCACCTGTTCCCTACTCTCACTACAGATCACAATGTCATCTGCAAACATCATAGTCCACGGGGACTCCTGTTTGATCTCATCTGTCAACCTGTCCATCACCATTGCAAATAAGAAAGGGCTCAGAGCTGATCCTTGATGTAATCCCACCTCCACCTGTGTAACACCACAAAACCGAATGTATTGGTCCTAGGTGATTCCATTGTGAGACACACGTATGTTTCAGTCACCAGGCTGGATAAAGAGAAGTGTAATGGTTTAACTGCCTGTCAGGTGCCCAGGATCCATCAAGTCACTCAACCAAACATACCAGTATGACTCCATCACTGTCCATGTGGGGGTGAATGACTTGAGACATACCACACTGGACTACATGAAGAGACATGACTGAGATTTCAGACTGTGTCATAGGTGGGTATAAGCCTAGCATTAAGCAGCATTCTATCTTCTCCAAGGATGATGCTGCAATACAAGCAAAAAATGATTGACTTTGGCTTAGCTTCTGGTGTCAGTCCAGGGAAATCCATTATCTGTCACCCTGGGAAGACATGGTCGACAGGCCATGCTGCTTTGTGCCAGAGATGGTCTGCACCTGTCTCCTCTAGGCTTTCAGTTACTGGCAAAGGAATTAGCTATCCCTATTTTGCCTTTTTTAGGCAGTGTCAAAACAACTAACCTCCCAACATTACAGAATCCTCTCTAGATAAACATAGGGTGCTACTGCTCAATGCTAGGAATCTGAAAAAGAAACTGCACTCCCTGGAAGCCCTCCTCATCTTGTAAGATGCTGATGTCTGTCTAATCAATGAGAGATGGTTCAAAGGCATGGAAATGACCCTGGCCATGCAGGGCTACAATGACTTCCATACATTCAGACCACAAACTGAGCATGAAAGAACCAGAGGAGGAAGTGTGTCCATCTTCATTAAGAATAAGTACACTTTCAGACTGGTCAAATGGTATGACTCGCTTGAGCTATTCCATGTCCAGTTAACTATAGGCAAAGCTCCCTACCACATCATAGATAGCTATAGGTCCCACACCATGAAACAGGATAACCATACCACATACCTGGACTTACAGGAGTCACTTTTCCATAAGGTCCAACACCTTACTTGTGAGTGATTTTAATTATCCTTCCATCGAATGGGAAACATACACTACCACATATATGAAGGCTTAGAGGAGAGGTTCTTCAACTTTCTCAATGCAAATGCTCTGGAACAGCCAATCAACATACCCCCACAACAGGCTCAAATGTTCTGGACATAGTACTAACATCTCACTAAAGTGGGAGAGCATTGCATCCAACCCCCCCCCCCCCAGTGTAATGTCTTCCCTGATAAGATAGGACCATAAATCAGTCTTGTTAAATCTAATTATAAGATCCAGGTACCCCATCAAGCTGAAAAACACTTAAGAATTTTTTTTAAAGACATTGAAGTCCCCTCGAATGCAGACTCCTAGCCAGAGGTGTACACCAATATCTTGCGTAACAACTTAAGCAGTTGTATAGAATCGGCTGTACAAGAACAAGAGGGAAATGGCTCAGTAGAAGAAGTCCCTCTCTAGCTTAAACAAATTACAGGTCTTGTCAAGTTCTCCAAAGCTAATTATAAAACAAAGACTGCCTCCCTAGCTAAGGATACTCTTAAGACATTCTTTAACTATATCTGAAATCTAAAAGGGAATACCCAGCTATGCGCTGAACTGGTTGTGGATGGCACCACCCATACTCAACTGGACTTAATAGCCAACCTGGTAGCTGACTGATTTGGAGCAAACTTCACCCCCCCGTCCCCTCCAATCATCCCCTAAAATATATCTAACACCATTCCTCAGTGTATTATCTCGAGTGCAGGTAGTCTTGGTGCTCTCCAAGGACAAAAACACGGGATCAGTGGGACCAGACAGGATCCCAGGTTGCCTTTTAAACAGCTTAAAACATGACCTAGCAAACCCACTTGAATCCTTGTTTAACCACGGCGTGGGAACTATGTTCCAGTGGAATGGAGGACAGCAATAGTAATAATCCCTCTTTACAAAGGGGGACCATCAACTGACCCTGAGAATTACAGGCCAGTAAGCTTGACTAGCCTGGTCTGCAAAGCCATGGAATGAATCATTATGAACCTTATCAACAAGGACATAGGTAATCTCTGAACTCTAGACCGAACCCAGTTTGGATTTGTTAAAGGTAGATCATGCCTGTTGAACATGGTTGGCTTCTTTGGGGGGAAATCCAAAAAAATGCTGACAGTCCTGTACTCAAAAACTTTTATTCGGGAAATCACAACAGTTAAGCGCTTTCATCAGCAACCACAAGCTGACTTCATCAGAACTAAATTAAAACAAAAACATGTTTAATTTATAGCATAAAAGCATCACCTGATTCAATTAAACAATCAAGTAAATAGTTCTGTATGCTTAAAATGCCAAGTGCTGTAAAAAATACCATAGCCATAAAAAGACAGCATAGTATATAAACACAAACAACTCTACACACTAAAATAACTTCCCATGGTCCACCCCTAGAATTTTGTGGGACTTTTTCAATAACACAAAATCTTAAAATCATGTCCAGGGTTTTTGTTAATGTGCTTGAGTAAAGCACTAGTGTTCTGGGTTCTTATAGCCCTGAGATGTTCGTATACCCTGTCTTTAAAATGCCTTTTGGTTTTAACAATATAGAACCCCTTACAAATAATACACAAAGCTGCATAAATAACTCCCACAGTGCTACAGGAAAATCTACCCTTAGACTTGATAACTGTGTGATGGATAGTAATCTTGTCTGTGTTAAAAATGTAAGAACATTGTGAACAAAACCCACACTTCCTGGTGCCTAACCCACCAGTACTTGGAATGGGATGAAATTCCCTGTCCAGTAAATCTTAAATGGTAGCCCCTCTCCCGTAAAAAACCCTAGGGTGTACACCAACCTTACTCAAGATAGTATCTTGTCCATGAAAAATTCTCCAGTACTACTATAAAATACTGTGTATCTCATTATGGTCTAAAGAAAAATTTGTAATGAAAGAACAAACTTGTTCATAATCTACATCCCCAAGAGCAATGAACCCTAGGGGTGGACCATGGGAAGATTATCTTGATTTTAGAGAATTGTTTTGGCAGATCAAATTAGACACTACTACCTTCCCTGGCTTGAACGATGCAATCAATTTAACCAGCCTGCTTAAATTGCAAGCCTATGAAATTTAAAGTTGTTCAAACTTTTAATATAGTAATTCTTTATTTTTTACTATTTATTGTTCATTTTATATCAAGTTATTTTAGTGTGTAGAGTTGTTTGTGTTTATATACTATGCTGTCTTTTTATGGCTATGGTATTTTTTACCGCACTTGGCACTTTAAGCATATAGAACTATTTACCTGATGGTTTAATTGAATCAGGTCATGCTTTTATGCTATAAATTAAACATGTTTTTGTTTTAATTTAGTTCTGATGAAGTCAGCTTTTGGTTGCTGATGAAAGCGCTTAACTGTTGTGGTTTCCCGAATAAAAGTTTTTGAGTACAGGACTGTCAGCGTTTTTTTGATTTTTGACAAATTCTTTGGGGGGGGGGGGAGACATTGCATACCACCTATTTTGATCTAGCCAAAGCATTTGATAGAATTACCCACTACATTACAAGATAGGTAGCTATAACTGGCTCACTGACAGGAGACACATTGTCAACGTAGGTGACTTCATCTCTAGCAAATGACCATTCACCAGTGGTGTATTTCATGGTTCTGTTTTAGGCCCCCTACTGTTCGGCATTTATTTCTCAGAAGTCCAGGCAAACTTGAACAGCGTGTGGCTGACCAAATTTGCTGACTATTGCAAATTGGGAGCAATCCTTGAGACCCCCACTGATGTTAATACACTGCAGATGCAGTTAATGCAGACAAACTGTTGATGCCAAAGCCATGGATTAAAGCTAAACACAAATAAAATGCATCATTATTCCCTTTGGGAAAGATGACATCCCTGCTAATTACATTATAGACAGCACCCCCTAAGTGTAGACCCAATGATGTGTGATCTGGGTACTCAAGTTGATAGCAACTTTAACTTTAACCACACCGTATCCACAGTAGTAAGGAAATCTTTCTGTGTGGCACATCTTATAAGTAAAGTTATCACATCTAGATCTAAGGATGTTATAATTTCATTATATTCTGCCCTCATCAGACAAATAATTGAGTACAATGCTCCCTTTTAAATGTACCTCACCAGACACCTGCAATAATTGGAGACCGCAGAGGTGTCTCACCAGGAAATTACAGGGTACACAAAACAAATCTTGCGCAGAAAGACTGATCTCCTACAGATTGCTAAGGGGTGACCTGTGCCTGGCTTGCAGGGCAGTCTCTGACCCAGCCCTAATGGAAATGCTACACATGTGTAAATTAAACTGCATGAAGATCACTCGCTCCAGGGATCTTAACCTAGCCTCTGACATGAGCAGGCCATGCTAGAGATGATAACTACATCTACCAGAAAATGCCGATTCTCTGTTACAAGCTTCCAGTACATCTGTAACGGGGAACCTCTCTGAACTTCAAGAGCAACCTACATCAGTGGATGGGTGACCACAAATTCATTTCAAGTGGCATATATGTCCCTCCAGGACAGAGGAAATTATCTACTACCATAGACCTTCAGCTTTGCAAACTTCACTCACTAACAACTGACAACTGGGGTAACTTGGGATAAAAATATGGCTAGACATGTAATGGCTCTAAGGCGTTAAGCCTACTGACCTTCTATGAATCTATGAAGATAATGTCCATATTAGAAGAATCGAGTGGAGCGATATGGCTGCATGAGGATGGAGTGCATCAACATTTTATAAAGTAATTCTGATGGCACGTGAAAAGTGGTAGAGGAGCTGAGACACAAACTGTAATGGTGAAACATATAATTGGACAAGAATGAGACACTGACTTTCAAAAAAAAAGTTTTGTGTTTAAGAAAAGAGTATGATTTTAGTTTTGTGTATATTGTGGATAGTTATAAACACAGGGGAGATGACTGAATGTTGGGGCAGGGGCAAAATCAAACACAAGTATTGGGAGTACAGGTCAGCAGACTGCTTTAAATGGACATGAAATAGCTTAGGCTTATAGGTGAGTACTAGACAGTCATTCTACCAGAAGCATAGTCGTCTGAACTGATGGCCTGTGCTGGTCCCACAGATCGAACAGAACAACGTCTTGCTGTGAGGCGACAACGCTACCGCAGCACCACTGCCGCGGGCCGTCTCAATTATGAAAGTATGAATGTAAATATGAAAAGATGAATAATAAGTGGCAAACTGTGATTCATTTTTTACTCCAGGACATTGTAGATTAACAGACTTAGTGTCATCTCATTAGCAATTCCTTTCCCTTTCCAATACTGTCTACCATTGGCTGGTAAGTTGCTTAATAAAAAAAGACATCTGCAAAAAAGGTTGGATGCTATAATGAGCTTTGGGTGTGGGAAGGAAAATTACAAAAAGGTGCTATAGGCTTGAATCATTTAAAATGAGAAGATATATATTTTTTTAATTTACTGTAAAAAAACTATATATTTTTTAATTTAGACTGTAAAAAAATACTTGCTACAAACAAACAGTTGCTGCAGTTTATACCCTACATGGAGTGCTAAGAAGCTCAAGTTTTTCTTTAAAAGAGTTTTTTTTTTAACAGTAGCAAACTTCTTGCTACAGATCTTTATTATATCCTGCAAAGAGCTCTCCAGTGCTCAGGTTTTAATTAAATTTTTTTTTATACAGTGAAACTGTAGCAAATTGTTTGCTACGATGTAAGAAAAAGTTGCACAGTTAGACCACACACAGTAAAAGGTTGGGATATGAATTTGTAACACTAGTATTTCATATCTGCTCATGAATGTTTAAGGTATTTAAACTATTTTTCTGCAAAGATATTGAACATGGGGGAAGGGGTCAGGTTTTTCATGGCTTAAAAGACTAGACCCACATCATCACAGAAGTCTTTGTTTGACTACAGAAAGAGAGCTGCCATTCTGTCCAAATAACTGAGCGTTCTGATCTGTTTTAGTTAGGAATCTCTGAGGTCTTTCAAGTTCATTGACATGTTTTGACAAATACATGCCAAAAGAGGTGTTGTATACAACAGCGGGTTTAATAAGTGATGAGTAAAGAAACAGTTTTGTTATATTGCTGGATCAGGATGAGATGGCTTTGGAAACTATTTGTGCCAGATAGGATTTGCAAAATGCTGCTGAGACATGACAGGAGTTCCGAACAAGATTGTCCAGATCCCTCATGTCAAGTGTCTGATTTGTGGCATTAGTCATTGATGTGGTTTGATGAGGAAATGTCACATTTTTCACATTTAGTTTTAAGATCATTGTCTTTGCACACATTATTAATGTAGTGATAAGTCATTCTGGAGCAGTTATGAGTCAGAGGAGGAAAAAATGATCATAAATACATTTTTTTCAAATAGCGTTCAGTTCTACCTACATAGAATGCTGAACAAGCATCACACTTGGCCAAGTATATAACCTGTTTGGTGTTGCAATTGCCAGGTTTACAAGCTATAATACTGTTATGTCCATTTTTTAAATATATCTTATCTTCACTGGACATATAGTTACAGTAGTTACAAAATCCACACTTTCTACTAATAGTCTTCCTGGAACTTTTCAAACATACGCCTTTTTTCCTATTGTGTTGTTCAAGTAATTTTTTCAAATTACATCCCATCCTATAAACAAATTTAGGTTTCGTACCTAAAACATTAACCAAAGCCTGTTCACTGCTTATCAAGTGCCAGAATTTGTAAATGATCTTCTTAATATTATCTGCACCTATACAATATGGTATTATACAAGCTCGTTGAAAACTTGGGTTGACACCGTATTCATTAAGGATGGGATTGTTTTGAATTTCACCAGAACCCAATAAAGGTTTATACTTGGTGCCCCATTGACTGACTACATATGACGCCACTTCTTCCATCATATTGAAAGGGTAACCTCTTTGACTAAAAAATTCTTTGATTTGAGTTAATTCCTTATGTAATTCATCCAGTTCTGAAACCATTCTGGCTGCTCGTATACATTGGCCTTTGAACACATTATATTTGACATTGGGAGGATGGCAACTGGAATAATCCAGGTAATTATTGAAAAAAGTAGGTTTCCTGTGAATTTTAGAATATACTTTCCCTTTATCGTGTGTTATATGAGTATCAAGGTATGGCAAACCCTTGGAGTCATAAGTGTAAGTAAATTTCAAAAAGTCACTACTATTATTAATGAACTCAATAAATTCAAGTAATGTATCTTCACCACCTTGCCATATGATATATATATAGTCCAAAAATCTGGAATAATATTGGCCGTATTGATAATGCTTACTCTTAAATAACACATTGTCCTCCCAGTTTAACATAACCAAATTGGCATAAATGGGGGCACATGCTGCCCCCATAGCAACACCTCTAATCTGTCTAAAGAGTTCACCTTCAAAATAGATGAAATTATTGTCTAATACTAGTGCCATCAGTTCAGCAATCAAACAAATAGTATCCCATTCTAAATCAGTATGTCTTGTCAAGCTATTCGTGAAGGCTTCCAGACCTTCTTCCTTGGGAATACATGAAAAAAGGTCAATCACATCAATTGTGACAATAAAAAAGGGGCTGCTGCTATCAAGATCCTTCACTGGGTACTGAGATAAAAAGCACCAGGAGTCCTTGACCATGTGAGGTATAAAGGTGTATACATTTTTGAGCACCACATCTATAAATTTCCCTATTTGGAAGGTTTTAGAATAACTTCCTGAAACTATTGGTCTCAAAGGGGGATCTTTGGTATCTTTGTGCATCTTGGGGATACCTACCATAGTAGCTAATTTAGGATGAACAACTTTAATAAACTTGTAAATTACTTCAGTGATTCTAGCATCCAATAGATATTCTTCTATATACGAATCTATTCTTTGGTATGCTATATATAGCTCATTCTTAGAGACTGTTTCATAATTACCAGTAGAATACAATATATTATAAATCTTCTGAATGTAATTTATATTGTCATATATGGCAATACCACCCCCTTTGTCGGGTTTCATTATTCTAATAGAACTATCCTCCTTTAAAGCATATAATAATGTAATCTCTTCCTGTGTCAAATTTTGATATTCCTTCATATTTTTCAATTGATTATATTCATTGTAAATTTCCCTAGTCACTACTTTATCAAATATATCAATAGTGGGGTGATTAGGTGGTGTAAATTTGCTCTTAATAAAAAGAGATTGACATATTTTGTCACCCCCTCCATTGTCTTTGTGTATAATCTTGTCCTTATAAAAAACTTCTAAGTTAATTTTCCTTATATATTTCTTAAAATCAATTAAAACATCAGTTAAATTAAATCTAGGATTTGGGATGTATTTCATACCTCTCTCAAATAACATAAAATGTACCTTATCAATATGCAATTTTGAATAATTAAATATTTTAAAATTACGATAAGTATAAATATTGTCTTCAGTTAAAATTCCATTATTATCTAAACCATAACCACAGTCAAAACTACCATTACAGGTATCGGGAGGTATAAGTGCAATAGTTTCGCCAAACATTGTACATTCCTTTATTGCATCTAATGGGGTTGCCTCTCCCATGCATTCCCCCTTACATAAGATTTTTGATATGTTTTCTGATATGGTGGATTTTTGTTTCTCGGGTATTTTTGAAAACCCTGTGTACTGTTATATTCACCATAATCTTCAAAATCTTGGTAATCCCCCCCTACTAGGAATATATATATATATATATATATATATATATATATATATATATATATATATATATATATATATATATATATATATATATATATATATACACACAAACACGTGTATATATATATATATATATATATATATATATATATATATATATACACACACACACACACATATATATATATATATATATATAGACATTCACTTATATATATTTATATAGATATACACACACACATATATATATATATACACACACATACACACACATACATATATACACACACACACACACACATATATATATATATATATATATATATATATATATATATATATATATACACACACACACACACACACATATATATATATATATATATATATATATATATATATATATATACACACACACATATCTTTATATATATATATATATATATATATATATATATACATACACACACACACACACATATATATATATATATGTGTATGTGTGTATATATCTGTGTGTGTATATATATATATATATATATATATATATATATATATATATATGTGTGTGTGTGTGTGTATACATATATATATATATATATATATATATATATATATATATATATATATATATATATATACACATCCACCAAGCCCCAGATGGATGTTATTTGGATATTCCAACAGTCAGAAAGACCAAATCCAAACACTGCTAAAGTCGATGTAAAAGTTTTAATAAAAAACGTTAGCGCTATCTCGGTATCCCCGCTTCATCAGATGTTACAAATAGATAGTGCATCAAGTTGCTTATATACAACAATTCCTAAGACTTTAAAAAACGTCATATTCCATTCATCTAGCGAAATGACATCAGATCCTGTAAATCAATTAAAAATCTAAACAAGTACTAAACTGAAGAATACAATAAAATTCTACATGCCTAGAATGGCAACTACCCCAGCAGCATGTAAAAGACCAAATTCATGATGACATAGCACAGCAACAAATAAATGATAATAATTAATTAATTAACTATAAAATACCACTATGTATGATGTATAAAATGCTCATTATAGTCAAAAATTATCAATGGACATTGTAGTCATAACAATAAACTAATACAGTCTTAGACTGTGGCTGACTTATTTGATGGTTCTAGCTTTCAAAGCTGGCTTAAGAGGCACACACTCATTGAGCCCCCTCCCACGATGAGCTGCCAGTCTAAGAATCCATTCAGCTTCAGATAACTCCGTTGAGTTCACTATGTCACCACCCCTCAAACTATGAAATTGTACATGTAACACCTGAAACAAGAAACTATGTTTGTCATATCTAAGCATATGCTTGGCAATTGCACTGCATGCATCAGACCTAGCATAGCAATAATGATGGTCCCTGATCCGTTCACGTAGGGATCTGTTGGTCTTCCCCACGTAAAAAACAAAACAAACTTGACAATATGCCACATATACTAAGTCCCTTGTATTGCAGTCTGCCCGACATCTAAGCTCCCATAATTTACCGTCATTAGGATTCCTAAGGAATCTTGACACATCTATACTGTTACATTGTGCACATAATCCACTCTTCCTAGTGCCAAGTTCAACCTTTGATCCAATCAACCTATTATCTACACATAAATCTGGGAAGCATAACTGCTGCTTTAGATTCTTCAAGTTATTATAAACATATCAGGGACAATTCCCAACAATTTTCTGTATACCGGCCGTCAAAATATTCCAATTTTTAAACAGCGCTTTTTGAACCGATTGCAAATTCTTAGCAAACGGAAGGACAACTGGTAATTGTCCTACTGTCTTGATGTTATTAGTTGCAGTCTTTACCGCCCTATTTGCGGAATAATACGGCTTGCCTCTACTGCCCCTGAGCCGAACTGCATCATTACATGCAATATTCAAAATTTCTGGCTCATAACCCCTGTTATGAAAATTCACTTTCAATATATTAAGCTCATGATGGAACCTAACATCATCGGAGCATAAACGAGAAAGCCTCAAGGCTTGCCCCTTGACAATGTTGGTAAAAGTTTTGGGGTGATGCATACTATCCATAGCCTGATAAGAGGCTCTATAACACTCTTTCCTAAATATAGTGGTATTAAATGTATCAAACTCTCTATACACAGTTATGTCCAAAACATCAATATTTTTACTTGAATGGTTCATAGTGAACTTCAGGAATCCATCAAGATTATTGATATGCAAAAGAAAAGGACTCCAGTTCAGTAACAGAGCCATGCCATAGGAGAAAGAGGTCATCGACAAAACGTCTATAAAAGACAATGTGTGGACATGTCAAGATGACGACCTTCTCCCATACCACCAACACAGGGTTGGCGTATGAGTTGGCACAGCTCGTTCCCATGGCAACACCTGTAGATTGTCTGAATGGTTTATCAAGGAAGACAAAGTAATTGTTCTCAAGGACAATTTCCAAAAGGAGAGCCAATAAGTCTCCCTCTACATCAGTAAATGACTCTCGCATTAACTGCCTAACCCAACCAATCCCCACATCATTGGGTATGCAAGTGAACAATGATGTGACGTCCATGGTCACCAAGTGTAAATCATCAACATTATTAATGTTGTTAACAAATGTATATAAGTCAGTTAAAAAATGTCCAGTATCCTTCAAAATATAATCATAGTGTTGCAACGTCATCTTGAGCTTCTGGTCTAAATAGATTGAGATGGGTTGAGTAACCCACCCCTCTCCTGCTACGATTGGTCTAAAAGGAGGAGTAGTTGCATGCTTATGTATTTTAGGCAGTCCATTAATACGTGGTATAATAGGGAACTCTACATGAAAAAACTCATACAGATCCTTAGTCAGAATTCCTAGAGAAAAGCAGTCATATAAAGTCTTCTGTATATTAACACAGCAAAGCTCCACTGCATCCAAAGTAGTAGACTCATAAGCGTCAGTATCAAGCATATACTGCATAGAACTAACATAAAAGTCTCTATTCATCACGACTGTCAGGCCACCTTTATCAGCTGGCCGTATAATAATGCCACAATTATTCTTCCGAGATGAAAGTGCATCATATTGCTGGCCAGATAATAAGTACCTTTTTTCAATTATTCTTTCTGAGCTGGGATTGATTACTTTTG
>NC_056750.1:357949235-357959235 GCF_019279795.1 Protopterus annectens | reverse complement strand
ATACATAGAGTATTTGGGCCAAAAAATTACATCTTGAAATAAAGGTGGTATTATTTGATTTACATGGCCCATACTAATACTTTTGCAGACTTATTTCTGTAATTCTAGTCTTTTGCTAGTAGAAAAGACAAAGGAGAACGTATTTTTACTCACTGAATTGAAAGGCTTAGTCAACTGCTGAGCAGTGTTATGCATCAAGTTAATATTATGACATTCATTGCTGCAGGTAAACCGCTAAGCATTTTTCTGCTCTAAAACTGATGTTCTAAAGCAGTCTGTTCCTGAAATGCGTGACACAAAAGCAGGTTTCCTACTTCTCCGCATTTGTCTGTTTATTCTTCTTCTTGTTCATTCATTCTTTTGCTAACCAGAATTGAATTCTGATCTCTGTGGACCATCTTTAGTTTCTGCCTAAGTAATGCACACAAAACTGGTTATATAATGTAAAGTGGTATAAAATATTCAGAGGTGTCCTACACAACTTTAATTAATTTTCTGATATCCGTGTTTTTCTCTTCAACAAGGTGCAGTCTGTTCTAGATAACACTGGGCATTTAAGCAGAGGGAGAAAGTCTTTGTGGGCTTGCCACACCTTCAGGGAGTTAGATAACCTACCAGTTCTTTTGAATTAGGTGCTTGTAGTAAATTTTCCAGAATGTGCATACATGACATTGTAACTTTTAACCTTATAACTCTGTTGGCTGGCAGACATTGCCCTGGCAGGGCTCATCATTACTTGCTGCAGGTTGGAAAAAGATGACGGACATTTGGGGAAAACCTGGAAGATGCACCTTGACTAGCATAAGTGAATGAATACATATCTGAAAAGGTAATATAAAGTGTGGACTACTTTGGTGAAGGCCCATACTGAAGTTGAAGGAATCTACTGACAAGTCTAACAAGAGCAAAGTCTGAAAAAGAAAGTAGTTGCGTTTGTGTGTAAAACAGTGAAAGGGAACAGGAGATGGTGGAACGAGACAGAGAGATTATAAGAAATGTAGAAGGCGCCAAGGAAATGAAGTTTTGCACAAAGAAAGAGAAAGAAGTAGGTTAGATGCCTTCAAATAAAGGCTTGCTGGTTTTCTGCAATTAGATAAGACTAATGCTTAATGGATATGTCTAGTTAAACTAAAGACAAGGTGTTTAATGTAGAACAGTTTCAAACCACTTGAGGATTTTAAATAACCTGCAACAATTCCAATCTGGACTAAAGTATCACCTGGTATGTAATAAGCTATACAACTGTACCACACCTAGAGTTTTAAGTATGTAATCCTAACTCTGTCCACTATGGACATTATACAGTTGTATTAATATACTAGGTTTGATTTTATCCACAATATATATAAAACGTGTATTTCCTTAATCCGATAATATGCTTAATTAATAATGTTTCTTGACCATTTGCTTTGAAATACTTTGTAAATAATGTTTGTTGACTCTTTTTTTTGAATTGTCAAAATTCATTTCTGTCTTTGTTTTGGAGCTTCTCCCCAGGCCTCCGCTGTAAATATGCGTTTCATTTCACAGACTGACTTTCTTGGTAAACAAAAGCAAATAAATAAAATAAATTAAGATGCAGAGGAAAATTCAAAAAACAGTTAACCTGATAGAGAAAATATTGAGAATTTCACCATTTTACATGGGGGATATCCACATGTAAAATATGGTAAGATACTTTGCCCTAAAGATTGAGTGGAAAAATTGAAGTATTTGGTATTTAATTATCTCTTCCAGTTATTTTTCTGCTGAGTCTATATCTTCTTGGTGCACTGAATATTTTAACAAGACAATACACATGTTGCTGAACCTGTCTGTAAGTATAGTTTACAGCAATACGTCATGTACATTAACAGAAGAGGAAAGGGCATTATGTTATTAACCTTTAGTATTATAAACTTTAAATTTGTACTGATAAGCTTTTTAATAGCTAAAACATTGAAAATGAAATAGTGTTTGTGCACTCAGCCATTCTAATTAGGGTCACAGGGCTAATAGAAGATGATGAAAGACGTGAGCGAGTAAAATGGATAACAGAAGCCTTGCCATGCTTCAGCTGTTTGCCATAATTTTCGACTAAATCATGCATATCTGTTATCTGATAGCTGAAAAGTAAACAGAATGCGTTAAGTAAGCGAACCATATCTTGATGCTTGCATGGTATTCTTTAAGAAATTTGTTTTAATTGTATACATATATGTTATACGTACAAGCAAAGAGCATCTTGTGTAGCTGTTAGTACCTTAGGAAAGCACTTAACCTGCACACAAGGTTAGCTTTATGTTCTGATAATGAAAAAAAAAATGAGACCCAATTTATTTTTTTTAAATATGAGTCTAGATGGGACTTGAAATATAAGGAAAAAGTGCTGTTGCTGTAACATATTGGCATTGTGCCAGATGGTTACTTTTTTGTATTGTTAGCACACATTTCATTTTTCATTCTTTACTTTTGTAACCAATAAAGTAGTTTTGAAGATGAGAAAAACTGTTTATGCACTTGTTAATGGTGAATAATTCTTTATCATTTTCAAAATGTGTTTAACTGTGTACCTGTGAACTGGTTAAAAGGTCTTGGCTTGGTTTCTG
This sequence comes from Protopterus annectens, assembly GCF_019279795.1. Lineage (NCBI taxonomy): Eukaryota > Metazoa > Chordata > Ceratodontiformes > Protopteridae > Protopterus > Protopterus annectens. The sequence goes on along the minus strand of NC_056750.1, from coordinate 357,956,647 downwards.
CAGACTGTTGTCTTCTGTTTAGTAGTACATCAGAATGACTGGCTAAATGGTAAGTTTGTAGCGAGCAATCCAAAAAACATATGTTTTATGAGCATTTTATAAAACATATCTGAAAGTGTAGTTAATATAGATAGACTGTATCTTAATCACTTCTCAAGCAAATCTTCACTTTCCATTGAGGGCCTGGCTTTCCAACTGTTATCTTTATAAGAGGGCATATGCTACAGGAGTTTATTAGCAGTGATAGGAATGTACTAGTTAAGCAGTCACTGGGACCATAGGATGCCTAGCCATATACACCTTTAAGTCGACCCTTTTCAAACACTTAATGGTGCTCACCTCCCAAACTGAGCAGGCTATATATGATAACCCTGGTGTAAATGTGTGTCTGCTCATCAAGTCATCAAGACTTGCATTGAAGGTAGCCCAGTAGTACTTGGTTTAACCTGTAGTGCCAACTTATTCCATAGGCTAGGAATACGTTGAGTTAGGAACCTATCTGTCAAGCTAGTCTTGTTGATTTGTTGGAGTACATTTAGGTCCTTGGTGCTGGTGTTTGTAGATCTGTTGGTTTTGCAAATAGGGGGTCAAATAGGATTGAGTACTTGAGCTCAAAAAAGCAAGTCATAGGTCTCCTCACAGCATCCTGTAGGCTACTGAGCATAAGGAGAGGCATGCTAATCTTATCCGGGTACTCAAAAGATTTATGACCTTTTATATTCTTGGTTAGATATCTTTGGGGTCTTTCCAATTGAGCTGGCATGCTTGTTTTTGACCTGCCAGAGGGGGCATTTGAATCCAATGACAGGTCTGATAAGGGAAAAATATGTCTTTGGATCTTGAATATAATCCCTTGGAAATCAACTGGGCCAGATAGAAGGATTTCCTGACTATGTTGTAAACATGATGCTATATAAGGCAATAACATAGTCTAGATTCAGACTTGCAGAATCTAGACTGTTTGGTTTCACTGTGCTCTAAACCAACCATCTTACATTAAGAGGGCCTCCCTGCAGACTTGTGGCAGAAGTGTGCAGCTCAGGTTCCATCTGAGTTGGGGATTGTTGGAGAAAAGCTAAGTCTGGAGCTTTTCCACTGGTAGTTTGTCTTAAAGTTGTTGAATTTCACCTCTATTTAAGCCTCATGTTTGTGAGGGTTTGTTGCCGGTTAATAGGAGCTGCTCTGAGTTTGATGACTTTAGCCAGAGATCTAGAGGGCATCTGAACAGAAATCCAAGGCATCCACTGCAAACAACTGCAAAATAAGTATATTTAAAAGACAGTATTGCACTTTAACTGTATATTTGAATTGCTGCTTCATTTTTAATTGTCTGCATTTTTTTCTGTGCTTTGAAATTCTGTACATCTGCTTGATATAGCATAGGCTAGATTTAGACTTGCTTAATCTAGACTGTTTGGTAACATTGCTCTTAAACCAGCCATCTTACATTATGAGAGCCTCCCTGCACTCATGATGCAGAAGTGTGTCACTCAGGTCCCATCTGAGTTGGGAATTGCTGAAGAAAGGCTCAGTTTGGGGCTTTCCCATTGGCAGTTTCTTAAAACTGTTGAATTTTGCATGTATTTAGTCTTTACACATAGCTGTGCATCGCACAACTGAGGTTAGAGCTGCCCTGTATAGATGCAAATGCCTGGAAATTTAAATTTTCTCTATATGCCTGTCAGAACTCTCCCAAGTCCGCTGTTGCTCTGCAGGCAAATCAGCTGCACACTGAGCAGCATCCCCACCGCTCTTCACTCTAAACCATCAACAGAATAAGCCCCCCTGTTCCTACATCATGAGCTGAATTACTCGCCCACTACCCAACAGTACCATGGTATAAACTTGTCAGTATGGATGATCACCCCCCCCCCCCCCCCCCCATTTGTCCGGCTGACTTGGGCATCCTGAGGCAATGTATTAATTGCCTAATGTATACTGACAACCACTTAGTCCTCATACACACTGTATGTGACAGATGTAGTTACACTATCCATTTGGAAACAACCATCTTGCGTAACAAAAAAAACAAGACATCAAACAGGTTTATCAGCTCATGCACTTCACCTCCCACACAAGTTCAGGACACAACACATAAACCACATATGCAGATGTACTCACTAGAAGCCTACCAAAAGATCAGAGACCTCCCAAGGGCAAATTATCTGCACACACATCAACATGTATAGAAACCACTGCACATAACACACATCAGTGTCTCAACAAATAAGCCTCTAGGGCAAAAGACATCAAAATCTAATGTCTTTGTCATAGGAGACTCCATTGTGAGACACAGATATCCCCTTCACCAGGCTGAGCAAGGAAAAGGTTATGGTCATCTGCCTATCCGGTGCCAGGACCCATCAGATCATGGATGCTCCCGGGTCACTCAAGTACTGTTATGACTCTGTCATAGTCCATGTTGGGGTGAATGACTTGAGATGTACCTTCCTGGACTATATGAAGAGAGACATGACTGAACTCTGACTGTGGCCCAAACAGGTGTGACTGTAGCCCTAAGCTGCATTTTTTCCTTCACCCAGGATAGTGCCACATTATTAACAAAAAATGATTAACTTCTACAATTGGCTTAGTTTCTGGTGGGGGGGATCCAGTATTTGTCAGCCTGGGAAGACATGGTCAACAGGCCATGCTGCTTTGCCAAAGATGGTCTGCACCTGTCTCCTGTAGGCTTTCAGATACTGGCTAAGGTGCTTGCCTTCCCCATAGTGCCTTTTTTAGACAATGTCAAAACAAAATTTCAGACATTGGAAAATGCACTCAAGACAAACTGAAGGTTCTGCTGCTTAATGCTAGGAGTCTAAACATGAAACTGCACTCCCTGGAAGTGTTTCTCATCTTGGAAGGTGCTGTTGTCTGTGCAGTCACTGAAACATGGTTAAAGGCCGCAGAGAGCACCCCAGCTGTGCAAAGCTACAGTGCCTTCCACATGTTCAGACCTCAGAATGAGCATGAAAGAACCAAATGGTGGAGATGTAGCCATCTTCATTAAAGCCAATTACATCTCTAGACTGGTCAGACAGTATGACACTCTCGATCTACTCCATGCTCAATTAACTGTAGGCAAAACAGCCTCCACATCATTGCTAGTTATACTTCTGCCTCCATGAACCAAGAAAAGCACAAGCCTACCTGGACTTACCGGAGTCACTCACCATAAAGCCCAACACCTTAGTCAAGGGAGATTTCAAATACTCCTCCATCAACTGGGTAACATACATAAGCTCAAACATGCTTGCTCCGAGGTTCCTGGACTTTATCTGCTCCAGAGCATTTACATTGACACACTGCATGCCCAATAGGGGCTCTAATGTCCTTGACATAGTACTCCTCAACATGGGTGGTCACTGCACTGTTTTCTGTGTGATGCCCTCCCTGGTAAGGTTGCTAACTGATGGTATAAAAAGTCTTATACCCCCTGCAATCACAAGCAATGACTTTTACGTAGAGATGTACACAAATGCTCTGTATAATCATCTTAGCAACTGTATAGACTCATCTGTGCTTGACTGGATTAAAACCAGGCCATCCCAAAAAAACATCGACATCTAGTATAAACAGATTGAATAACAAAAGGAAGAAACTGATGTCCATGAATAAGAGTTAACTGCTTATGCAGAAGAAGAATTCACTCTACAGACTGAACAAGCAAATCAGAAGTCTTGTAAAGTCATCTACAGCTAATTATGGAGCTAAAATAGCATACTTAGCCAAGGACAATCATAAGGCATTTAAGTACATCCAAAATCTAAATGGGAATGCCCATCTCTGTGCCACATTGGTAGTAGATGATACCACTCACACCACAGTGGAGGAAATTGCCAACCTGCTAGCTGACAGATTTGGTGCAAACTTCACTCCCCCCATCCCTAACAGCTATACCCCAAAGCATACCTGACACCACTTCTGTACTTAGTATTTGTAGAGATCAAGTTATATCTGTGCTTTCTGAGGCCAAAAACATGGCTTCAGTGGGACCAGATAACATCCCAGGTTGCTTAATAAGCAATCTATAACACAACCTAGCTGATGCCACTTGCTGTTCTCTTTAACCATAGCTTGAGAACTAGCATTGTAGCAGCAGAATGGAGGACAGCAACACTAATCCCCTTGCATAAAGGGGGGGCATCAACCAACCCTGGGAACTGTAGACCCATAAGTCTAACTAGCCTCATCTGCAAGGCTATAGAAAGGATCATCATGGACCTTATCAACAAGGATATAGGTGTCCTTCAGACTCTAGACCCAACCCAGTTTGGCTTCAGTAAGGATAGATTGTGCTTACTGAACCTAGTAGACTTCTTTGAGAAAGTCACCAATGACATGGATGAAGGTAAGATGATGCATACCACCTATCTGGACCTAGCCAAAGCCTTTGGCACAATCCCCCACTCAGTTATCATTGAAAAACTCTCCCAGCTAGGTGTTACCCTTGCGTCAGTAGATGAGTAGCTACTTGGCCAACCAACAGAACACATACTGTCAAAGTTGGTGACTCCACCTCAACCAGTAGACCTGTCACCAGTGACATACTGCAAGGCTGTGCATTGGGCCTTTTACTATTTAGAATCTATTTCTTGGAAGTCCAGGCTAAAGTAGACTGTCCTTGGCTTATTAAGTTCATTGATTGTAAACTAGGCACAACCATTGAGTCTCCCCAGTGATGTTAACATATTACAGAGGGGGCTAACACAAACAAATGTCTGGTGCCAAAGCCATGGTCTAAAACTAAACGTGGACAAGACCACTATTATCCCATTTGGCAAAGCGCAATCCCCCACTAGTTACAATATTGACAGCACACGTCTAATTTCAAACCCAGTTGTGCGAGATCTGGGAACACAGGACAACAGCAATCTGAACATTGACTACCAGGTTTCCATGGTAGTAAGGAAAGCCTTCTGCATTGCACATTTCCTAAGTAAAGGCATCAAATACAGGTCTAAGGATGTTGTAACCCCAGTTTACCCTAATCAAACCATTAATAGCGTACAATGCTACCTTCTGCATGCATCTCACCAGACACCTGCAGCAACTATCAGCAACTACAGAAACCATGGAGGTTTCTCACTAAGATGATACTGGGCCTCCAAGCCATGACCTACATGGATAAGACTGAAAGCTCTGTCACTGCTTTGTATTATATAGACTACTGAGAGGCAGCATGTGCCTGGCTTACAGGGCAGTCACTGACCCTGACCTGTTGAAAATGCTACACATCTGCATATCAAATGGCTCTAGAGTCACTCATTCTGGGGATTTCAACCTTGCCAGTGACATTAACAGAACATGTTGGAGAGACAGGTATGTCTCCCAGAGATGGCCATTGTTCTGAAATAAACTTCCAGTTAATGTAAAGCAGAGCTCCTCAATGACCCTTTTCAAGTGCAGCCTGGACAAGTGGATGGTTGAGTACAAATTCAGTCCAGGTACCTCATGGACAGGGGAATCTTTGCTGATCTGTAAAGTATATCCATCTACCCAAGAACAATTGGGGCAACCCGGGATTAACATCACTAGGCTTATAAAGCCTCTAGCCTAGTAACCTCCTGTGAATCTATAAATGATTAGGAGAGTTATCCACATAATTACCTAGGTCTCGTAATTACTGTATGTGTCTGGAGTACCATTTATAACATGTGAGGAGGGGCATCTTTCTGCTAAATGCTATTATGATGGACTTTGACAGTTTTTGATATTCCACATATGTAGGGTATTACAGCTCACTCTAAAACTGTTTTGCTTCAGTGGATAACAGTGCCCAGTTTGCAGTCATCAGCAAACTTGGTGAACCACACTTCTGGGATATTGTCTTGGATGTCTGCAAAATAAATGCCAAACAGTCGAAGGCCTAGAACTAATCCCTGTGGCATGCCACTGGTTACAGTTTAACTTTCAGAAAAGAGCTTGCAATCCAGCTGACAATGCATGGATTTGCATTAAGCTTGTCTAATATTTGTATAATACCAGCACTGGAAATCTTGTCAAAAGCCTTGTCCAGATTAGGATAAGTAGTGTGCATAGAAGTATCACTGTCTACAGCTCCTGCAACCTATCCAAAGAAGCATACTGGGTTCAATAGACAGGACCTGCCCTTCACAACGTCAGAGTGATTGGGATCTGGATCAGTTAGATTGGTTGTGTGAATAAATTTGTTTTGACATGGTACGTTCCATGGCTTTGCATGTAAGGTTGGTTTGGCTGATCTACTTAAAGGATAAGCACACCTCAAGGCTGGTCAAACAATAAGACACTCTTGAGCTACTCCATGTGCAACTAATCATGGGAAAAATGCATGAGCAAGTTCTTGCTAGCTACAGGTCTCACACCATGAACTAGGAAACCCATACATCATACCTGAAGTTATTAGAATCCCCCACCATCTAGCCCAGCACAATACACATGGGTGATTTTAACAACCCCTCCATTAATTAGGAGATATCCATAACCACTAGCATGCAGGCCCAAAGATTTCTTCTCTTTTTTAGATTCAAATGTCCTGGAGAAGATAGTCCGTACTCCCACTAGGAGAACAAATATGGGAGAGTGATGCCCCCCCAGTTTGATGTCCCCACTGGTAAGACCAGATCACAAAGTGGTCTCCCTTGAAATAAAAATAATAGTGGTCTCACCACCTAACCCGAATAAGTGTAAGAATTACTTTAAGGCAAGCTACCCCTTAAGGGTTGCTAGGTTCCACACACCTCCAAATCTAGAAAACAGAGAAACCTATGCATTGATGTGCACAAAAGCCCTCTATGACCATAAGGACAACTGCAAAGAAGCAGTAGTACCAGCCTGAAATAAACCCAAGTCAATACACAAAAACAAGCCACCTTGATGGACTCCTAGTATTTATAGGTTGTACACCAAAAGAAAGAAAATCCTGTTGAAGAGTAAGAGGGAATGTGCACAACAAAGCAAAGCATTCTTCATTCATTTAAACAAGCAAATCAGGGAATTAGTCAGGTCTCTGAAAGAAGACTTTGACATAAAAATAGCCTCCAAGGATAAGGATAACCATAAGGCATTTTTCAGCTATGTCCACAATCTTAAGGGCAACACCCATCAATGTGTGGAATTGGTTGCAGATGGCATCATCTGTACTCAGTCAGGAGATGTACCAAATTGGCTGGCCAGCAAATTCAGCTCAGATCCCCCCCCCCCCCCCCAAGAAATACCCTCCATCATTCTACTGCCAGTTGTCACCAAAGAACATGTTGCCACGGTGCTCCCTAAATTTAAAAACACAGCTTTAATGGGGCCTGACAGTATATCAGGTTGCCTGTTAACTTAAATCAGGACTTATCAGGCCCATTAGACTGTCTATTTAACCACAGCCTCCAGATTGGATTTGCCCTGATAGAGTGGAGGACAGCAACAGTTATCCC
>NC_056750.1:357881735-357944235 GCF_019279795.1 Protopterus annectens | reverse complement strand
TAGCAGACTGTGCAGCAAAAGTTCAGTTACAGGCTTGCTGTTCCTGAACTGTTTGAAAGTTTCGGTGAGGCCATTTTTGCTTGGGCTGAAGGAGGGTCTCTCTGTTCATCAGTGGCAGTGACTAACATTGAGCAGCTTCCCTGCCCCCCATAGAGGTGGTTACTGACTTGAAACTGTAGTTTTATTGGCCACTAGGGGTCATTTCCATAACTCCTTCATCTTCCTCTCTTAAAACCTAGTTGCCTCGTGGTTTGAGCGTCTTTTCAGGCTTGTTGGCTGTTGGTGAAGCACCCTCCAAGAGGAAAAAACGCTGAGAGAAGAAGGGAGCCACTTTTGAGATTTTAAGTATTTTTTCTCTGTTTATTTGCTAAGTTTTTCTGCATAGCTGCCTAGCTTGAGCATTTTCTGGCTTGTTAAACTTGATTTCTGTATTAGTAGCTGTATTTAGAGCACAACCAAAAGCTGTTTGCTGAATTTCCTGTTTGCACTTAATTTTAAATCGTTTTTCTTAAAACTTGCATATTTTCTGTCCTTGACCTAGCACTCTTGTGTGGGGTCATTTACTGCACTGTTATAACTTGATATTACTTGTGAACCTCTGCTATCTCTGTAAAAACAAAACAAAAAAAAAAAATCTTGCTTTTTCCCACTTTTCTGAGAGTTAAAAAGTTCAGTTACAGGCTTGCTGTTCCTGAACTGTTTGAAAGTTTCTGTGAGGCCATTTTGCTTGGGCTGAAGGAGGGTCTCTCTGTTCATCAGTGGCAGTGACTAACATTGAGCAGCTTCCCTGCCCCGTAGAGGTGGTTACTGACTTGAAACTGTAGTTTTATTTTCCCTTTTGGGTCTATTCCTGCTTCTTTTCAGCCCCTGCCATCAAGCACGCTTTAACGTGCTTTAGCGCGGAGTTGCCACTAGAGCAGCATCGGGCAGCGCCGGTTAAACAAGGTTAAACTCTTTCTGGCTCCAGAAAGTCTGTTCTTCAATTTTTCCCTTAGAACTGCTCTGTTAGGAACCTAAACAGTTTACACCTACACTAAAAAGTGCAGCACTTGTTCCAAATAGCTTTTTCTTCTCAAAAAGCTCAGCACTTGTCTTATAAGCATATCCCTTGTCTTATAAGCATTCTCTTTGCAGGTCAAGCACTCCTATATTATACAAATCTCTCACTAGCAAAACCCCCAGGAGTGCCCACTTCCTGCTAAGCCCACTACTTTTCTGTCTCATACCAACTCATAATTCTTTCTAGCATGTCGAAGGGTCAGATGCTGGCGTCCTCTCCTGCCCATTTGGTGAATCTGGGAATTCTGAGACAATGTTACAATTGCCTCATGTACACGGACAACCATCTCCTCCTCCCATGTAACACTAACACTTGTGAGAGATGCAGCTATTTAGCCAGACTGGAGGCTGAGCTCTCTCAACTCAGGACTGGCAAGACCAGGCAGGAGGAGAAGGCAACTACACACACCACAATACCAGTCTCACATAACTCAACCACACCACTGAATCAAACACATAAACACACTAAGACATACTCGGAGGCTCTGAGTAAAATTTACCTAAACAGCAGAGGCCTCCAAAGCAGACACCCAAGCAACTGCAAACTCAATACACCACACAAACAACACATAAACAACAAAATCAGTGTGCAAAGCAGTCACTGCCCTTAAGGCCAAATACAACACCAAACATACTTGTCATAGGTGACTCCATAGTCAGACACACTGACGCCCCGCTCACCAGACTGAGTAAGGAGAAGGTCACAGTAAGCTGCCTGTCGGGCGCTAGAATCCGCCACATAACACAAGCACTCAGGTCTCTCAACAGCAGGTACAAGCGACTCAGTCATTGTCCACGCTGGTGTCAACGACCTGAGACGTACCTCCTTGGACTACATGAAAAGAGACATTGAGGAGCTCTCTGATTATGTAGCCCAGGCAGGTATGACCCTGACCTTGAGCAGTATCCTACCTTCACCTAGAATGATGCCACAATACAGTGATAAGATGATCAGCTTTAATAATTGGCTTAAATTCTGGTGTCATTCAAAGGGGATCCAATGTCTGTCTGCCTGGGATAACATGCTGGACAAGCCACGCTGCTTCGCAAGGGACGGCTTGCACCTGTCACCCCTAGGCTTCCGGATATTGGCAAAGGCTCTTGCCACCCCCATAGTGCCTTTTTTAGGCAAGGCTCAAATTCTAAACCTACCACCCTAGAACACAAAAAAGTAAACAAACTAAGGGTAATGCTGCTCAGTGCCAGAAGTCTCAATCTCAAGATGCACAAACTCGAGGCCCTTCTCAGTATGGAGAACATCGATGTCTGTGCTGTGACAGAAACCTGGTTCAAGGCTCCTGAGAGCACCCCAGCACTAGCAGGTTTCACCTCATATCATGCGTTCCGGCCCCAAAATCCGGACAACACCAAGAAAGGAGGGGGGGTGTCCATATTCATAAAGGACACCCACACCTCAAGGTTGGTGGCAACGCACGATGCATCGGAGACCATCCAGGTGCAATTAACCATAGGCAAGACTGCTCTGCAATTTGTAGCATGTTACAGGCCACCCTCTCAAACTCAGGAACCTCACATGGCCTTCCTGAAAACAATGGAGGGGATAAATGTATCTCCAAACACCATCATACTAGGTGACTTCAACTACCCTAATATAGACTGGGAACACTACTCAAGCCCAAACACTCTAGCCCAAAGGTTCCTGGAGTTCATAAACTCAAATGCCATGGAACAACTAGTCACCATCCCCACAAGAGGAGAAAACATACTTGATCTCATCATCATGAACATGGGATCACAATGTTCAACACCGAAGTATACCCCTCACTGGTGAGATCAGATCATAAACTAATCTCGCTGGAGGTCCTCATCCCGCCCCACCTGAAACAAAAAGACCACAGTGAAAAACTTCTCAAAAGCCGACTTCACACTTCTAAAAACTAGTGTGGTCTCCTTTAAGGCCCCTGAGCCAGTGGTAAACATTACTCAAACCGCTGAATCACTTACAAATGCCTTCTACCAGCACCTACAGGACTGCATGGATCAGGCAATCCCAAACAAAACTAAGACTCTTTGTACCAAAGGCAAGCGTCCAGTCTGGTGGACCCCAGCCATAAACAAGCTCTACAACAAAAGGAGGAAGCTACTACAAGATAGAGCAAAATCCTTGAAAGGTAAGACACCCTTGATCATTAGAAGTAAAAAACTAAGAGCTCTCATAAAATCATCCAAGGCAAATTTTGAGAGAAAAATCGCCAAGGATTCAAAAGACAATCATAAGGCCTTCTTTAGCTATGTTAGAAACCTAGGAGGAAACTCCCAGATATGCTCAGAATTAGTTCAAAATGATGTGAAGATTACTGAACCTACACACATTGCCAACATACTGGCTGACAGGTTCAGTGCAAACTTCTGCCCCCCAAAAGTAAAGATATCTATGCTAGAGAATTGTAGCCCCCAAACATCTCCAACGCCCAGGTGAGAACTGCTCTCCAAAGCAAAAAACACAGCATCCATGGGACCGGATGGTGTCCCCGGCTGTGTGCTCCATGAACTCAATGAAGAATTAAACCCACAGTTAGGACAGCTGTTTAATCTTAGCCTCACCTCAGGATACGTACCCAAGGAGTGGCGCACGCGACTGTGGTCCCACTTCACAAGGGCGGTGCCTCCACCGACCCTGGAAATTACCGTCCCATTAGCTTGACAAGCCTTATCTGCAAAGCCATGGAGAGGATCATAATGGAACTCATAAATAAAGACATAGGGAACTTGCAGACTTTGGATCCAACCCAGTTTGGCTTTGTCAAAGGCAGATCATGCCTTTTAAACTTGGTTGACTTTTCGAGACAGTCACCAAGGCCATTGATGAGGAAAGGCAGTCCATACAGCCTACCTTGACCTGGCAAAGGCCTTCGACACAATACCCCACTCAGGTATCATCAAAAACTCATCAGCTTGAATGTAAACCCATACATCACAAGATGGGTTGCAAACTGGCTAAGTGACAGAACCCACAGGGTCAGAGTTGCTGGAGCCATGTCAGACTCAAAGCCTGTCACAAGTGGTGTCCCACAGGGCTCATTCCTGGGTCCACTCTTGTTCGGCATCTACTTTTCTGAAGTACAAGCAAACACAGGAGGGTTATGGCTGACAAAGTTTGCAGATGACTGCAAACTGGGCCATAGTCGAAAACACATCTGACACAGATATCCTTCAGAAGGGCCTCACAGAAACGGATAACTGGTGCCAGAGCCATGGCCTAAAGTTAAATGCCAAGAAATGCATAGTCATACCCTTCGGGAAAAACAAGGTTACCCTAGCTACCATATAGGTGGCAATCCACTGAGCACAGAAGAAGTCATCAGGGATCTGGGGACCCAGGTTGACAGTAGCCTTTCATTTGACACTCATGTTGCTAAAGTAGTTAGGAAAACCTTCTACATTGCCCACCTGATCATGAAGGGATTCACATCTAGATCAAGGGAGGTCATCGCCCCCTGTACTCATCACTCATTAGACCTATGATTGAGTACAATGCCCCATTCGGAATGTATCTGACCAGACACCTGCAGCAGCTGGAAAGGCCCCAAAAGTTCCTCACCAAAAGGATAAAGGGTCTCAAAAATATGTCTTATGCTGCCCGACTGAAAGAACTCCAGCTCTATTCAGTCTCATACCGCTTGCTCAGAGGTGACCTGTGCCTGACATATAAGGCCATGTCAAACCCTGATTTGATGAATATGCTTCACCTCAAAAAATCTAGATCCCTCAGAACCACAAGGGCGGGAGACTTAAACCTTCACACGGTTATTAATAGAACATGCTGGAGGGACAGATTCATCACCCAGAGACTCCCTATGCTGTGGAACAAAATCCCGGTACATGTGAGGCAGAGCACCTCGCTGGCCTTGTTCAAGAGGAATCTTGACCAATGGATGGGGGATCGCAGATATACCCCAGGGATTACTTCAGTGTCACTGCTTGACAGAGGCACAGCAAAATATTAGGCATAGTTTTATTCAAACTAAAGGGGTGGCGAAAGCCAAATAACTATGGGCTAGGCTTATAAATGCCCTTGGGCAGATAGCCTAGTATGAACCTATGAACCTATGAACCTATTTATAAAGTACAAAACTGTGTTGAACTTAAAATAGTGTATATTCTTAGTGTCTTATAATTTATTTCTGCTGTTTCCACTGCTAATTTTTCTCATGTTAAAAACTAGACTGAAGTTCAGTAGGTATATTAAAATTAGTACCATACAGAACAACAAAGCAATTATTCTATATCAACACCAAAGCCAAACATAAACTATGGTTTTCCACATTAGAAATGACTCTCTTAAATTGTCAAAATTTACATCTCATTCATTTTCTACATTACATTTTAATAAATCTGCAAAAAGATGTTTCTACCCCCCATTTATATAGAATTCTGGACCTTACGTGAAATGCAGCTGACTGTTTGGAAATATTCTAAATTATAGTATTGAGAAAAAATTCAAATTAATTGCAAGTGTCTATCTTCATCCTGTTTTTTCTATACTTATTAGCAAAGGAACCAGATTTAAAACAAGCTTTACCACTTACCTTCACAGCATATCTACTACTTCAGAATTAAAAAAATTAAGGGACTGCTGTATCACAGGATAGCACCCTTTAGGATACATTGAGCATTAGTTATTATAGCACACTCAGGATGTGATGACATCATGAGACAAACCACATCACGGAGGACACTTGTACAATTAAAGTACATTAAAATACAAATCCAATGGAATTTTACAAAGAAATGTGGTGATATCAGAAAATATCAAGATTTATTGATGTAAATTAGTCACATTTGGAAATTACTTGTGAGCACTGCAAAACACAAGAAAAACACATGAGAATGTTGCTTTACTATAGAATATTATATTTAAAAGTGCACTGCAAGGCAAAAACAAAAGATAAATACCTTAACTACCTCAACGATGAAGATATTTGCAAAACATTGCACGTGATTGCTTTTTTTGTTATTTGTAACCTAGGATCAGAGTGGTAAATCAGAAAAAAAAATGAAATATAAAGGAATGCCATAACAGTTGGTCCTTGCCATCCATTTTACAACTAGAATTATAATTTGTGTCTGTGAAACCACAGATTACATAGAATAAACAATAATGATACAATTAGAATGATGGAAATAACGTAGGTGGGAAACTGTATTAGAGGAAAAATAAATGGTGTCTGCTAGAAAGGGGGCACCCTGACGTGCCAATTTTCTTTTTCTTCTATATCACAGTGTTACATTTTCAGGTTGCTGTTCCTGTACAAATTGTATATTTAGTAAACATTTATGATGGGATGGGATAGAAAGGACAAATGTTCACAACAGATATGCACTGCTGAATATGGGGCTCATGTAATACCTTACAAGTATTGGAACACGTTATGGCCCCCACCTGCAAAACTGGAAAGCATATTTTATTGGGGTATTACAGCCTGAACCATTCCTGCAGTTTAATTGATGTAGATCTCTGTTTAACATATTTGCCACATTACTTTCTCTGTGTATAATGGACACAGGCAACCTGTAAGTGGTTCATCTCCCAGGCCCCTGCTTATAAATGTTTCATCTCTCATACCCCTGCTTACTCTTATCAAGGGTACAGAATTAGAGATTTGGGATGTATGGCTAGGGTTGAAAAGGCCCTTGACGTCATTAGCCTAGTAAACACCTCTGAACCTATAAGGTAGAACTGTTCTGTTGAAAGTGAATCTCTTTCATTGATTCCAAATGCTGTTAGTAAGCAAACATAACAAAGTTTGTTTCTTCCAAAATGCACACATTTTCTACCAAGGTCATAGTCAGCTCTTCCATAGATGCACCCACATAGTCTGTAGCAGTTAGGTCTAACAGATGAAAACAAGTCCTTGCCTGATCTCTTCTACTACTGTTGGACCTGTCTGGGTGTTTTTAACCCTCATTGCTGTAGTCTGCTTGCAAATCTTGGTGTTCAATTACTTTGTCTCTCTCTGTGCATAGGACACTGTAGTCGCAGGATGTAGCCTTTTCGCGGATAAATGATACTTTTGTCCTTTGGCTACTGTATCTGTTTTCTTCATTTATACTTTTGAATGTTGGTATTGAATGAGCCCTTGTAATCAAAATGTAATTTTAGTAAGAGACATTTTTAAGAGACTTCCCATGTTCTATATATGGGAGAGCAGGTGAAGACATTCTACAGCCTCTTGTTAACTCAAACAGGAAAGCTGCTCTTCAAAGCATCTGTCTTTCTTTAGGAGACAGGCATTTTTCAGTGCAGCATAAAGACTTGCTTTTAGATTTGTGGAAGAATCTCTCGATCTCTTGTGGTGGGATAACTGGGGGAAAAAAGAGGAGGAGGGAGGAGGAGAAAGAAAAAAATGAATTGAGCTGAAACGAGCTCAAAAATAGGGACAGCCTTTTGGACACAACACTTGAAGAAAAATGATGATGAAAAAAAGAGAAGGGGAAAGGGACATTGCAAATTCCTTCTTTTTGTATTGCATCATTTAGGGTTACAGAATGCTTATACTACACTCACTATGGACAAATATAAATGATTGGTATTATGGAGGTCATATCAAAGCAGATACAACACAGATTTAATAATTCATAATAAAGCTTAGTATAGATAAGTCTTGAATATTCTGATGCTTTTTATTGCTGTTGTGTTACTTGTATAGAAATTGCATTCCAGTTATGCATAACGGGTTGCATTACTGTTATATAATGAAGTAAATAAACTCTCTATATATAGACTATAATAGAATGTCATAAATACTTTATGAAATAGAAATTTATAATGTTTAATCCAAGTAGAGGCAACATGTATATTGAGAGTTATATTAAAATATATAAAATTTTTCTTTATCTTATTTCTTATATATTTATTATTCAAATATTTGGAAAAAAAATTCTTAGACATGAGGAATAACTGCACAGAGCCTGAACTGATATTGAGCACTTTCATTCTTTATTAGGTCCAAAGAACTTCTTCAGATTAGGGAAAACAAGAATAGGTGTCCTTAAATGTGAAACCCAAAAAACTAAAGTGGTCAACAGTAACATAACAGTACTAAACATCGAAATCAGTATGGTAGCAGCCAATACTTTCAAACTTTCTCAATAATTAAAAGTACACAACATGCAGTAGCCTATACTGATATAAGGTAACACCTAGAAAGTGGATGTAGAGGTGTGGGTGTGGACTGAGAGAACCAGCACAATGCGCATTGAATCTTTATACTCTCATTGAGACCTGGTTAAGTCTCTGCATTAAGAAGTAATTGCCATTTAAGTTCCTGTTAACTGTAAATACAAGTGAATGTCCCCAAAAAAGTGCTCAACCTGTTCTAACACTAAAAAATAATTTTATTCTTGTTTTACCCACATAAATGTTTTAGCACGAACTGCAAACCCCTGCATAAACATTAAATAAATGACAATCGAAATGCTTAGAGATATGGACAGTTTAATATGATCCGAAAGTTTTCTTCTTGTTTGACCATTGTAACTAAAGAACAGTTGGCAGTGGTCCATTCACACCATGAAACTAATCCTTTATCAAAACACAGTATGTCATGCACAACATTTTCACATTTTTTTATTTTTTCACCAGGTCTCAATGAGACCTCATTATTTAAGGACACCTATTCTTTTTTCGTTATTCTGAAGAAGCTCTTTGAACCTAATAAAGAATTTAGGTGCTCGATATCAATTCAAGCTCCATGCAGTTCTTCCTCATGCCTAAGGAATTTTTTGGTGTGCGAGTTACTGCTCTTCTTTTTTTCTTCGGTTGTACTTTTGTCAAATGATGTACATGGGCTTAATAATAGATACTATACTGTCCTAGCTAGTTCACATTATGACCAGAAAAGAAGAGTTGTAGTCATTTTATGGAAAAAGCACTATGCCACTACCAAATATATTAAATACTTATAGAGATGATAAATGAATGTTTTGTTTAGTCACTTAAGAAATTAATGGGAAGATTTATACTTTAATATTTATTGGATACCTGGTATAGGGGTTAAAACAGTCAAACTACAACTTGAACAGGTAGCTCATCAATCAAAAGGTAGTATAAGTTTGGCAGGAGATTTTAACTGTATTTTAAATGAAAAATATACTAATACAAAAGGAAAATGTAGAATATCGGCAACAGCCAAAGCTTTAATACATTACATTGATTTATATAATATCAAAGATATTAATGAATATGCAGTTATAGATTCAATATTTTTCATGCATTTCTCAAATAGATATGGGACACAAGCAAGAACTGATAGTTTTTCAGTGATTTACCTACCAGTCTAGATAAAGTCAAAGTAGTCACACATCCATTTTTGATCATAGGTAGGTACTAGGCTATCGGCCCTAGGGCCCATACAAGCCTAGCCAAAAAATGTACCCTGGCTTTCGCCACCCAAGAAAATTATTTTCCTGTGCCCCTGTCGAGCAGAGCCACAGAAGTGATCCCCGGGGTGAATTTCCCATTTCCCATCCAATCATCAAGATTTTTCTTGAAGAGTGCTAATGAGGAGCTCTGTTTGGCATAGACAGGTAGTCTGTTCCAGACTATGGGAAGTCTCTGGGACAGGAATCTATCCCTCCAGCATGTTCTGTTTATTGTGGTGACAAGGTTAAGGTCCCTAGAGCGTGTAGCTCAGAGGGATTGGGATTTCTTTAAGTGGAGCATGTCCCAACAGCTCTGGGTTTGACATAGCTTTGTATGTTAGGCAGAGATTGCCCCTGAGTAGGTGTTATGTGATGGAGTAAAGCTGTAGTTTTTTGAGACGGTCTGCATAAGGCATCTGTTTGAGGCCAGTAATCCTCTTTGTGAGGTATTTCTGTGGTCTTCCCAGTTGTAGATGTCTTATGAGGTACATACCAAAAGGGGCGTTGTACTCTATAATGAGTCTAATGAGTGATGAGTAGAGGGGAACAATGACCTCTTTTTTTCTGGATGATAATCCATTTGTGATGAGATGAGCCATGTAGAAGGATTTCCTGACCACTGTGGTGATGTGATTATCAAAGGAGAGACTACTATCCACCTGTGTCCCAAGGTCTCATCACATTTTCGGCATTAAGTAGACTACCAGCTATGTGGTAGTTCATGGGTACAGAGTTTTTACCAAAGGGGATGACAATACACTTTTTGGTATTGAGCTTCAGGCCATGGCTTTGACACCAGGTATCTGTCTCAGTGAGGCCCTTTTGTAGTTTGTCCACATCGTTAGGAGTTTCGATTATGGCTCCTAGTTTGCAGTCATCTGCAAACTTTGTTAGCCAAAGACCTTCTGTGTTGGCCTGCACTTCAGAGAAGTAGATACCAAACAGGAGAGGACCCAGGACTGAACCCTGTGGTACTCCACTTGTCACTGTCTGATGTCGGATTTGGAATCAGCTACTTTCACAGTGTGGGTTCTGTCCGTGAGCCAGTTGGCAACCCATCTTGTGACATAGGGATTTATACCTAGTTTAGTGAGCTTATCTATAATTCCAGAGTGGGGGATGGTGTTGAAAGCCTTGGTGAGATCTAGATAAGCTGTGTGAACCATTTTATCCTCATCTATGGCTTTGGTGACTGCTTCAAACATGATGGCATCATAATGCCATCATGTTTGAAATACTTTTAAAACATAGTGTTCATATTAATAGAATACCAGGTATCTAACCACCTGAAAGATTTCAAAGAATTCTTTCATAAGGATACAAACATACATGGAATTTAATACTAAAGATGTATTCAAAATGTCTATATGGGATGCTTTAAAATACTGTTTAAATGGTAAAATCATAAAGTGGTGTACATTAAAGAAAATAACAATATGATAAGGAATTACTTGAAATACAAGGGAAATTGATAAATTAAAACTAGAGAGTCAAAACAGTAATATCTCAATGAAAAAAATGAATAAATTACAAAGTAAATACATAGAGATTCTAAATCATAAAATTAACACACTACACTATAAATCCTAAGTCAATATGTAAAATAGTATTCAGAACAAAAATGGTAGTTAAAACAAATTACATCAAGGAATTGTACTCAGTTGTTAAAAATAAAAAAGTCACTACACTAAACGACATCTTAAGAGAGTTTAAAACTTATTTTAGCAAAATTAAAAAACAGACCAGTATTGGATTCACAAGATGTAATCAAAACATTCATTAGGAAGTGCACTATAAAAATAGATGACAAATGAACAAGTAAAATCAATAGATAGACCCATATTAATGTTAGAACTTAAAAATCAAATTAATAAATTAAATCCTAATAAAATGGCAGGTAATGATGGCATCATATCAAAACTCTATACGCTCACGCCTAAGGAAGTATTAAATATCTTACTCCATCTTTTTCAGTCAGTAAAAGATTCATAAATAGTTCCACCCTCATGGAAATACATGCTCATATCTCCAGTCCTAAAAGCAGACAAAGACCCAGCAGACTGTACTTCTTACAGAACAGTATCAGTATTAAATGTTGACTATAAAATATTAATGTCTATATTATCAGCTAGAATTCAACACTTTCTTCTATATTTAGTTAATAATGATCAAACTAGAGTTGTAAGAAAAAAAACACTTAGAACATCAAAAGAATATCAGCTATAATTGACTATGCCAGTAATATAAAAGATGGTTTAACCTTAATAACTTTAGATGTCAACAGTGCCTTTGATACAGTTAATTGGAAATATTTACTATTGGTCCTACAAGAATGCAGTTTCTGAAAGTGTTTTCTGCAGCTCATAAGTATCCTATATGAAAATCCCTTGGCATATGTTAAAGTAGTTTGTCTCCGAATCAGTTACAATTAGCAATGGAACAAAACAAGGATGCCCATTGCTATCTTTACTGTTCACTTTGGTAATGGAACCATTTTCAAGTTGTACAAGATTGAAAATAGAGATCACAGTAATACAAACAGCAATTTAAATTCAAAAATACTTCTGTTTGCTGATGTACTTTTAACATTAAAGGATGACAAAAATTCATTGAATTCCTTATTTAGGGCCATAGAAATGTTTGTCTAATTCTGGTCTTGTATTTAATGAGAACAAAACAAGAATTCTATGTATAAATTTTAGCATAGATGGCATGAAAGAAAGATTTTCTAAATGTATTGTGCAAGATAAAATATTTTGGAATATTTCTCACCAAAAGCATTAAAGACATAAACATAAATTATAGGAATAATTTTGGAAATATTAAAAACCTTATAAATGGAAACAATTCTTTACTTTTGAAGAGACTGTCAATAATCAAAACGATCATACTCCCAAAAATATTATATATAATACAATCACTAGGACTCCCCACTGCAAAACAGTACATCAGAGCATTTAATACTTAAATGCTTAGATTTCTTTGGTACCCTAACAAACCTAGATTGGCTCTTAGTCACCACTTAAGAAGTTGGAATTCTGGAGGGATAGATTTTCCTGATCTAGAATTATATTCTTTAACCACTATTATAAAGACAATTACGTGTCAAAGAATAATTACACTGCTAAGAAATATAGGAAAGTATTTGATTAAAATCTAATCACTGAATATATGCATATCATAATAAGATAATTAACAATTAAGCATCTTTGGCTATTAAAAGAATAGTTATTGGAAAATCAAAATCAGCTAATTCTTCTTACATCTCCATCATATTGCTTGATTTTAGAAAGTGTATAATATACACTCACACGCACATATACACCCAAATCAAGAATAAAAAGCTTGGCTATTCTTAACATTCCCTGTAGT
This sequence comes from Protopterus annectens, assembly GCF_019279795.1. NCBI lineage: Eukaryota > Metazoa > Chordata > Ceratodontiformes > Protopteridae > Protopterus > Protopterus annectens. Next base: position 357,931,419 of record NC_056750.1, on the reverse strand, counting down.
TTTTACACAAAATAATAATAAACACTTTTAATATAACTACAGTATCTGCTTTTAAATAAAAATCTATTATTTTGGCATCAGTTGAACAAAGAAAATTTACATTTTCTAGATTTCATTTTACAAAAGCTTTTTTTATAATGAAATATGGTTAGATCTTAAAAAATGTAGATATTCAATAGAGAAGAGAATAAATCTAATGCAACCTGCAATAAAAAAAAAATCAGTTCCAAAATTTATAGAATTCATTATATTGATATACCAAAATATTACAGAAAAAAGGACTTTTATCTAAAATTTATAAGGTAATTAAAAATAGAGTGCTATTAAGAAAATTATAGTAATTATTTCAAATCCATTAACAATTATGACCCAGGAAACCCATACCATGTATTTAAACTTGTTAGAAACACTAACCATCCAGCCCAATACCACATTCGTGGGTGATTTTAATTACCCCACTATTAACTGGGGATCCTATACGACACCAGACATACATGCACAGAGATTCCTGGATTTTATAAACACAAAATCCCTAGACAAGATAGCCAGTACACTAACCAGGGGTGCAACCATACTGGAACTGGTCGTCACTAATATGGAAGAGTGCTGCACACACCCCCTATTGTAATGCCTTCCATGGTAAGGTCAGACCACAGAATGGTCTCTTTTGAAGTAAAAATAAAACCTGGACCCCCTGCTAAACCTGGAATATTTAAGAACTATTCTAAGGTAAACCTCCTGCTATTAAGTGAAAGCCTGGCAAAATTCCAAGCTCCCATAAACCATGAGAACACTTCCGCCTATGCAGAACTGTTCACAGAAACCATGTACAAGCATGTTAATAGCTGCATAGAGGCAGCTGTACCCACCAGGAAGAAGTACAGAACTAACTTAAAAAAACAAGCCTTCTTGGTGGAATCACAAAATCAACTGGCTGTATAACAGGAGGAAGAAAATCATGGCAAAAATTAGGAGGTGCAGCACCCAGCAGAATAAAATCACTGTCATCAAACTAAACAAACAAATCAGAGGACAAAGTCTACCAAAGCCAAATTTGAGGCAAGTTTGGCCTCCCAGGCCAAGGACAACCACAAAGCATTCTTTAGCTATGTCTGCAACCTCAAAGGCAATAACAATTGTGTGGAGAGCTCATTATAAATGGAGCCCCACCTATACTGAGCCAGAAGATATAGCAAACCACCTGGCTGATAAATTCATCTCCAACTTTACTCCCCCCCCTCCTCTCCCCCTCAACTTTGCCTCAGGAAATAACATCAAATATAACTCCCCCTACTATAACTAGAGAACAGGTGCTTAATGCACTCTCTAAGACCAAGAACACTGCATTGGTGGGCCCAGATAATATCCCAGGATGCCTGCTAAATAGCATGAAACATGACCTATCAGAGTCCATGGAATTACTATTTAACTGTAGCCTCCAAACAGGCTTCATGCCTCATGAACGGAGAAAGGCAACAATCATTCCTCTGCACAAATGTGGGACATCTACAGACCCTGGAAACTACAGACCCATAAGTTTCACTAGTCTTGCATGTAAAGCCATGGAAAGAAGTATTATGGAGATGATCAAGAGAGATATATTAAACCTCCAGACACCGAACCTAGCCCAATTTGGTTTTGTCAAAGGCAGGTCATGCCTACTCAGCCTGGTGGACTTCTTCGAGAAGGTCACCAAAGCAATGGATGCGGGCAAAGTCATTCACACTGCCCACCTTGACCTGGCCAAGACATTTGATGCAATACCCCACTCAGGAGGTATTACTGACAAACTCAAGATGTTCGGTACAAACCAGTATGTCACTTGGTGGAAAGCCAACTGACTCGCAGACAAGACCCAGGAAGTTAGAATTGGGGAGGCCACCTCTATAGAGAGGCATTCACAAGTGGAGTCCCTCAGGGATCAGTCCTTGGGCCTCTCCTTTTTGGCATATACTTCTCAGAAGTCAAGGCCAATGTCACTGGTCTCTGGCTGACTAAAACTGCAGATAATTGCAAATTAGGAGCAGTCATTGAAACTCAAACTGACACAAATGTTCTCCAGGAGGGGCTGACACAGACAACTTGCTTCAGAGCCATGGACTTAAACTAAATGCCAAGAAATGCATAATAGTATCCTTTGGAAAGCCATCCATCCCTGGTAACTATGATATTGACAAAACACCCCTTAGAGATGACCCACAGATAGTAATCTAGCCTTTGATCATCACTTGTCTACAGTGGTGAGGAAATCATTCTATGTTGGGCAGCTTATAAACAAAGGTATGACATCCAAGTCCAAGGAGGTCATTGTTCCACTGTATTTGGCATTCGTCAGACCTATCATTGACTACAATGACCCCTTTGGAATGTACCTAACCAGGCATATCCAACAGCTGGAACGTCCCCAGAGGTTCCTCACTAAAAGATTGCGAGGAGTAAGTAATATATCCTATCAGTGGCGGCTTGTGCCATCGGACTGCAGGACTGCAGCCCTCCCAGCTTTAGGACACTTTATGACTAAAAATTAAAAAAGTATTTAAATCATTTTGTTTTAATGTGCTAATGTGTACTGTGCTCGTAAGCAACTCTGACTGATTTGCAAAGTCCCGAAACGCGAACTGCTCATGCTCGTTGGGTTCCGAGTTTTTTCTTTTCTTTAATTAGCGAACGTCTTGAAATCAAGACTACTGTAAAATGCAGTCCAGATTAAAGAGAAGGCATCAGTGTAATGCCCAGAAGTCTATGCGGGTTTAACCGCACACTAAATAGCAAGGGGTTCGGACTGCCACATCCGCAGGCACGTACGTGACGTAGACATCTGGATTTGCTACTGATTGGTTCTTGCTCTCTTCTCAAAAAAGAGAGTGAGAAACAATCAGTAGAAGTTCAAGTAGTTATCCTTTTGTGTTGTACTTGTTATGGAGGGAGAATACAGTGTACAACTGAACTACCATTAAAACTTGAAAGTAAAGTTAAACAACTTTGGGGTTTTTTTTGGCTTGCTTGCGACCAGCTGCTGACCTGCAGTCAGTCCGAGACAAAGAGGAAAAGATAGAAAGTGTCCCACAGACTCTGGAATAGATTGCCCATACATGTCAAGCAGAGTGCCTCTTTGGCCCTCTTCATAAGGAACCTTGACAATTGGATGGGAGAAAGGAAATTCACCCCGGGGATCACATCAGTCACCCTGCTAGACAGGAGTCCAGGGAAGTAAATAGTGTGGGAAGAAATAGCCAGGGAATTGTTATGGCTAGGCTTGTATAGGCCCTAGGGCTGATAGCTTAGTACCAACCTATGAACAAGTGAAGATAAACTGAGCTAGGTGCTAGACTCGGCGTTGTACAGAATCAGATTTTTTTTTTTTTTTATTTTGCAGAAATTGCAGTACAGAGTCAGACGATGAGCAAACCAAATAACCAGATTAAAAAAAATGTAAATATTTGTTTATTTGCTTATATTTATTTACCTATCTCTGCTTTTCTAATGAACTGGTCAGACTAACCCTTTTCAGCATAATTACGTAGTCATATGACAAACATGACGGCATGAAATTTGTCTGATTCATTGTACACAGATCAGCACAACGTGACTTTAGACATCATCAGACACAGTTTTAATTTACTTGGGGTAGGATATTTTATAAAGGCCATCCCACTAATGTGTAGCTATAGGTTGAATGAGAGGAATTGAATTAGTATTATTTTAGCATATTTCATAGTGTTTAGTCTGCTAGTGAAGTCTGCTAGTGAAATGATCTGCGGAAGCGTTGTTGTCTCACAGCAAGACGTTGTCACGTTCGATTCTCAGCTAGAGTGTCTTCTGTGTGGAGGCATGCATGAATGGGCGTGCCTTCGTTGAAGGGCTGGTAACTTGGCATGTAAAAATCCACTACCGAACATTAGCGGACCGGAGTTCTGCTGTGGCGACCCCTAACCGGGATAAGCCGAAAGTCACAACAAGTCTGCTAGTGAAATGACTTAATAACAGACATCTGCTAATATGCATACCCTTACCTCACACGCAACATGAAAATTGCATTATCTGGTCTTGTCAAAGGTAAGATGTATTAATGTTGGGGAACTGACATTTCAATGAAAATTCCCTTAAAATGTTTGACTGGGGGTGTTACTGTAAGTGGACATGGTATCATCAGCTAGCAAGTCTGTAGAAATGGCATTGGAACTACTGAAAAGTCAGGAATTCTTATGGCAAACCAAGTAAGATAATAATAATAATAATAATACTAATAATAATTAGCTTTACAGCATGATTTGTTAACGGTCATATTTTGATAGGCTACATGAGCTGGTCAAAAACACACATAATCACGAAGGACTACATCACAGGGTGGCGTGCTATCTTTTTTTGGTAAGAAAATAGTCGAACTATTCGTTTTAGTATTAATTTTCAAAAACATGAGTACTTTTTGATAATAAACAAACATTGAGAAGGTATCCTGCATAAGCATTTTCAGGCAATTAAAATTACCAGCAAACATCTTACAACTCCAAACAAAGCAAACGGTTTCATTTGAGATATATTTTTCCCGTGTTACCGTGTAACTTTCCTCTTACACAAAAAACTGCTATGCATACCTTGTCAGGTGTACCCCATTATGAGGAATATTATTCCTTTGGAATCTTAAAAGCCCATGTTACTCGTAATTTCCCACTGGAAAGGTCTGCCCCAGATTCAATTTTTTTTTAATTATATACATTCTAATTAATATTGAATAATATTAATTCATTAAAAGAATGTTTATAAGTGTAAAATAGCACATGTGAGCATCCTTGTTGAAGGTATTAATAAGCTATTGAGTGTTCCACATTTTGTCCATCTATTCCACATATTGGACATTTGATCCACATTATGACAGGCAATTTACCATATTTTGGAGATGAAAGGCTGAGAGCTGTGTTACTAAGCAAATAAGAAATGAAAGGGACAATTTCCCTAATCCCTACCTCTTGCTGCTTTAGACATTATTAATCACTCAACCACCATGCCTGCCATTTTGCTTAATACAAAATATTCCTTCTTTCTGTTTCCCTACAGTATGTATTTCTGCCATTTTTGGTATTTGCTGTTGCTTCTCAAATGTCTGTTTTAATGTGCAATCCATCTCATTGTCCTTCGTCGTGTTTCTACCTTAAGTGTAAGTACACATTAGACACCAATAAATAAATAGAAGTCCTCTGTTCACATTCTTTTACTCACTGCATCTGATGTTCAGCCTATAAAAGTTTATACTTTCCATTCACTCATGACTTATGAAGCTTTGTATTTATATAACACATATAAATGAAACATAATGCTGCAGCTGCTGTATACACCAGTTCTGGATAGTGTTGTTACTGACCCATAGTAAAACATGGGATACACGGTCTTGTAAGTAGTAACTGGTATTATCAAAAAAGGAAATTATTCTAGAATTCCTTAACTCATTTTATTTAATTTGAAATAATCTACTTACTACCCTCTAGGTAGCTGTGTGTAAGTTGCTTTATATGTGTACTGGCCATCATCTTTGCTAACAGTCTATGTGGGGATGTAATATAATGTGCTATGCCTGGACAAATGGACAATGCATATTAAATTATTGGAAAAAAGGAAGTAAGTAATGTGTTATGTTTTGTAACATTATTCATATACATGTGGATTATGTATATTAAGTTGTCAGCCAAAAAAGAGGAAGCAAGTATTCTGTTATGTTTTATAATGTACATATCCAAAAGTAGAATCATATATAATTAGTGCTAGTTCAGAACAATGTTTTTTGTTCTCTTTCATTCACTTGGAAGCATATCATTTAGTGACTGCAGTGGCTATTTTATATTTTTGCATCACATTTTTGGTCCGTTTTTCATAAAGTTGCAGTTTTCTGGCAAATTAGTGGCAAATCATTAAAGAATGAAGTTAGATAATAATGACAGACATTTGAGTTTCAGATTTCATACTCTTCAGAAAATGCATACTAATGCAAGACCTACTATTCTAGTATTTTTCTAGGTTTATAAGAGCAATATTTAAAAATCGTTCTTATTTTTGGGCCTTCGTCCCACTTCTATGCATGGTCTTGTCCAGATTTTTGCTCTGAGATTGAGAGGTATGACAAATGTGTGAGGGCCATCACCGTGAGTCAGAGACATTTGAAATTGTGACATACTTGTTGCACCCCACTCCCCCATGTAGTGACTCTGGATGAGTCCAAGCAAGGCAAGGAGCAGTTATGCAGTGTAAGTGTGCAGAGTATCCCCCCATCCAAGGTGGACATCAGAACTACAGTGGCTTTTCATCTGTCCTTGATTTTGCAGAATGTTCTGGTTTTCAGTCATATTTTTATACTGTCGATTTATGCTGCTTCTTATTCAGAAAATGCATGCTGTCGCAGTGCCATGTTGCTCTGTGTTTAAGTAGGAATGCTTTAATGACCATCAGGTAAGCTTGTCTGAGACTGTAAGATGCAAGTAAGCTTTAATAAGCATACTATATTGAAAGCCTTTTTGTTGTTGCCATGCAGAGAATATTTACATAATTAGATAACATATAAGCCTTGGGTATTGAAATGCATATGACAGTATTTGTAATAAAGGTCAGGATTACAGTATTTTTAGAAGCTCATTACATTTGTTGGAGATTTGCAGTCATCTTTGCAGGCTTTACCCATAAACTAAACAGAATGCCAATCTATCATTTGTGGTCCATAACCTGTGCAGTAATCCTTTAAGCAATTTATCTTGAGCTTGTTTCTTGTTTGCTGTTCATTTTTTACTTTGATCATCTCCATGAATAAGTAGATAGTTGTCAGGCAGCAGGTCTTTCTTTGGATAAGAAACATTTTTTGCAAGTGGGGGGTATTGCTACTTTCAGCATGTTACTTGGTACTTTTATAAAGCTGAATATAAATTATAATTAGAACTGCAGTGCAAGATGAAATGGTTTGAGTTGAGTGCTGCTTGTTTTTTTATACTTGATTTTGACTGGCATTCCAGTAATTTATTTAAAAAGTATTTTTTTTTTCATGCCTCACAAACGTTTTGTTTCCATCTATATATTAAGTAAGCTGTCATGTAGACAATGTATTGAAATTTGTTTTTCTTCTACAATTAATTTTGCCTTGATTGGACTCTCATAATGATGTTTGGCAGTGGCACCCAGGGCAGCGTATTTAATTAAAGTCCCAGTTTTTAGCAAAGCCCCACCCCTTTCTGGTTGACCACACCCCATTCCTGTTGTCTCCACCCATTCAGCTGTCTCCTGCAGCCCCCCTTTGACTTGAAGTCACCAGCCACCACTGTGTCCTACGCAGATTGCCTCAAGGCCCTGTCCCTGTATTCTGTCTCTTAGTCTTTTGAGGGGAGATGTATGCCTGGCATACAGGGTGTTGTCAGACCCCACTCTGATGGACCTCCTGAATATCCACAAAACAAACAGCAGCAGAATTGCACATTCTTAAGTCTTAAACCTTGCCTGTGATACAAATCTGACCTGCTCGAGAGGTAGGTATGTAACCCAGAGACTACCCAGTCTATGGAACAGGCTTCCCATCCATGTGAATCAGAGTTCCTCCCTAACCCAATTCAAGTGCAACATGGACCGTTTGATGGGAAACTGGAAATTCATTCCTGGTTTGGCACCTATGTTTATAATGGACAGAGGTAACCTGTAAATGGTTCATCTCCCAGGCCCATGCTTACACTTATCAAGGATATCATAAATTGTCAGAGATTTGGGATGCATGGCTAGACTTAAAAGGGCCCTTGTGGTCGTTAGCCTGGAAAACACTATGAACCTATGAATTATAATCCAAATGAGGATGAAAAAATGATGCAGTCATCCTCTAAACAAACCACTTCATCTTTAAAATGGCAGCTATTTTCTTGGAAATGTATGCATAAAGCATTCATTACGCCACACAGAATTGAGCTAATGTCAAAAAAACATTGGATGTTGGAAATGCAAGTTGAACACAAAAGCAGATTGACAACATGTGATACATGAATATATTATAAAAAAAACATTTTGGAATAATATCGATTCTTTTTTACTGGCACTATTTACTGACAATTTTGAACTGGATAAATCATTAATCTTATTTAATACTCCAACCCCATTGTGTGTGAAAAAAATAAACCATCCTTTTCTTTGGAGTCTCCTGTCAATTGCAAGGAAAGTGATCACTAAAAATTGGAAAAGTGAATCGACCCCATGAACAAAAGAATTTCTCAGTATTGCAACTGAAGTGTGTCACCTGGAACTATTGTCAATCAAGGAAAGAACTTCAAGAATCACCACTTATAATTTGTGGATGAAATTCAAGCAACTGTTAAATAAGTAGACCATGATCAATTTAAATGGAATATAGCTTCATATACTACTAGAATTTTTCAAACTTTTCACCTCATGGATACACCATGTAAATTAATTGTATTTTTTTTTTTTTTTTTTTTTTTTGTTACCCAATTTCTGTTTCTTTTCAATTTCTATATATACGATAATGTTACATTTTATTTTACCATAAATTCTAATAGAAACATTTAGAAGAAAAGCAAAGAAAATACAGGCTGAAAATAAAATGTCCTATTAGAATAGAATAAAAGCCCTTTCCGTTTACTCAGTCTCCTGCCAAATATTAAGGGATAACCTATGCTTGACCCACAAGACACTCATGAATCCAGCCCTGATGGAGCTGCTGCACATCCACAAGTCCATGAGGATCACCCAGTCTAAGGTTGTAAACTTAGCAACTCTAAACAAAACATGCTGGAGAGGCAGATGTCTCAGATTGCCCTTTCTTTGGACCAGGCTTCCTATTCACATTAAGCAGAGCCCTTTTCCGGCCCTCTTCAAATACAGTTAGGATCAATGGATGGGGAATTACAAATTCACACCTGGGGTAGCACCTATGTCCCTTATGGAAGGGGGCAACCTGCAAAGATACTCAAGACATGGGCAAAACCCCCTGCCATTCTTTTGCCCCTAGGTTAACCTAATGATCTTCTATGAACCTATGATAAGAAAGCAGCAGTAGTGTAACTAGGGCGGGGCAAGAGGGGCAATAGCCCTGGATGCAAAGTGTTGAGGGGCCGTGATCAGCTGATCCCAATCGCTTCTTAATGTAGTACTGGCTTTTAAAAGCCAGTATGACATTTGCAGCAAACATGAGCACTGTAGCACTCCATGCTTGTAGACTGTGGGAAACAGCTTGCTATAGTTTAAAAGTAGAAAGAAAAGATTTTTTTTTTAATAATTAAAACCAGAGTGCTGTAGTACTCCATGCAGGTAAGGTATAAACTGTAGAGTTTCCTAAATTTGTTGCAAACAGATTGGTACAGTTTATAAAGAAATGTTTTTTCTCTAAAATGTGAGCTTCGTGCAGGCAGATATAAATGACGATAATTTGCTTGTAGCAAACATGCTTTTTTTTTTTACTAAAATATGTTGGAGGGTTGGGGGCAGGGCACAGAAATGAGACCTGAATGGCTGGGATGGGAGAAAGGTGTAGTATATCATTTATCTGGCCACTTGTTTGATGTGCCAGTTGAAGGAACATCTGTTTATTTGCTGGGGGGTTGTGTATATCTAACTGTAAAAAGCTGATGATCACCTACTGCTTATTACAATGAGTCACTTTCTTTGCTGTTCAGTTGAGGAGCTGGTTCATTCCACTGACTCCGAGCACTAATTGAACTGGCTATACTTCTGGTCATGGCCCAGGATTATTTTTATTGTCTTTGACTAGGATTCTAACACTTGTTCCAAAGTGATTTCTGGGATAGCCTCTTTCTTCCTAGGCCTTTTCTACTAAAGGCAAACAAATGTTGTAGATTGTGTAAGTGAGTTTTGTTCTAAGGCCTGCATGTATTATCCATCTGTAAATACAAGGATAACACTGGTTGGAATATTTAATATGCATTGAGGAGGTAGGGGAAGGGCTTTTGAACTGTTGACTTAATTTTCCAATTCTGCACAGTTTTTTTTCTGTTTTGTTCTCTTAATGGTTTTACCTAATTAAGAATTGGTGATGCAGTTTAGAATGAGTCTCAGGTTGTCTTCTTTCCTCGCTAGGTCCACCTCCATAAATTTAAAAGCCAGGATTCCTAAACCAGAGGCTGGAGGTCAGTTGCAGTGCTGTACAACAATAATTGTAAATAAGGGGCCCCTTAAAATTGTCATGTTTTGCTGAAAATACAATGCCAGTCCAAAAGAGCAAGATCACTATAAAATGAACAGCTCATATAAGATACAAATGATTTTATTTAGCCTCTTTTTTCAGTTAGGCACTTTAGAAAATTTCTGTGAAGAAAGGCTTTAACTGTTGCCCTGGGTAGAATGTGGTGCAGTGTCCCCACACCTCCAGTGCAAGATGCTTCACTTCTGTACCCCCTTGCTAAATAAAATTGCCCCCAAGGTCAGATTCATTCACTTGTCCCTTTGCTATCACTATTTGCTGGTTAGGTGAAACACTGACCTAGACAATGCGTTGTTGGGTGATATGGAGCAAATATCTTTTAATCTAAGTCTGAAAGCCCTCTTTGTAATGCTTTTTGTAAAACTCAGATGAAAATGTGAATCCTAAAGATTTGTATGTGAACTAGAGGTAATTTTGCCTTTTTAAGGTCAGTCATAATGAGATGTTGAGTCATTTTTGTATGCAAAAAGGACAGCTCCACTCAAAGGAAAAAATATGTATGTACGTATGTACATCACATAAGCCATATGAATGTCTCTGTTCACCTCTAAGTGATTTATTAAACCCTAAGTGATCTGATGAATACTGCTGTATTAGGTGTAATTTTCTGTGTTACAACCAAGCTTAGCATTAAATGATACAGCCAGGTGGTTGTTGCATTGGCTCTACATTGACTTACTTGTAAGTATGCTGAATTCCACATTTCTCTGTCTGCCTTGAAGGATTCAGTACATTTTTATGCTGTCTTGGCATTTTATTATTAGCTACATGATAAACAGACCTTTTCAATCCATTTAAAACATTTTATAGAAAGGCATTCTAAATTAGTTGCATTTGTTAAATTTCTATTTTAAGCTGAGGTGTCCACTAGCCTGTCATTCATTGGTTTTGGTAGTCATCAAATACTGCAACTACTCAGCTGTGTCCAAGTTTGAAAGCAGTGACCTAATCTGTTGGGTTAAGGCTGCATCAGAATTAGTTTCCCATTCTTGGCTCACTGATTTCCAGAGTTGATTGTGCAAGGTACTGATTAATGTGACAGACGCTATTAGGAATTAATATGAAATTTCACATGAAGCTCTGTGCTATCTATGTACACAGTCTGTAAACTGTGGTAGATCTAGGAAATGGAGTTCTGCTTAAGTAATGGTTTATTTGTTATATATGACTGTCTTTGAGGTTAAAGTAAAGCAGGGAAACAGGAAAAGTTAACCTTGGGGCGAAAATCACTCATAAGAAAGAGAATCCTCCTCAAGGAGTACTAAAAATTAAGATGAAAGGGTGAGTACTCAGAATTTTATACCCATAAGAAAAACCTGGAACACTACCAAAATGTTCTTGTATTCTAGAAGTTATATGAAGGCAGCAGTATATAATAAAAGTGATTCTTGGTAATGAAAAGGCATGAGCTGTAAAACTTTATTAGAGAGTAGGTTGGTGAAAGTGGAAGTGGCATATAAGATGATTGGCAGAAGGATGCCAGATACAATTTGTTTTCTGCTGCAATCAGAAGGGAAAGGTTTAAATCCATAGATCTGATTTAATTATTTTTTGGTCACTATTTGGATGTGGAGATAGCTTTACTATGGTTGCCATCCATAGTAAAGCTAACAGGTTTAGTGTGAGACACAGCTTCAGTGGGGGGTGCATTTAGTGGTTAGTAGGAAAAATGTAGTCTTGATTTTTTTTTTTTTTTTTTTGAGCTTAAGACCATACTTGAGTCTTTTAGTTATGTTTCAATACATGAGAAAGATGCTTGGGTGTAAGATTGAAGATTTCTAGTGTTTTTTGTTGCACACATTATGATGAAGTTCATCAGCATACTGGATGATGGAAGAGTTCGAGTGTAAGAGTAGATCATTGACAAAAATGTTGGAGTACGGCATCTAATACGGAGATTAGTGGGATGCCTATAAGTATGTGATGAAAGTTGCATGTAGTCTGTAAACACTGGGTGCTATGTCAAGTCAGAGAGGTAGGAGGCAATTCAGGGGAGGCATTTTTGAGAGCTTTTGTTGAGGTTTGAGAATGCATCGAAATTTTTGATAAGTCATTGTAAACTGTTGATACTAAGTTGTTCCTCTTTTTGTGGCATAAAATAATGTGAATGAATGAAGGAAAAACTGTATCAATACTCTGAAAGGGATACAAAATCCATGTTAATATGTGGATACAAGGTTATTGATTAGATCATATTGATGTAGCTGTGTGTGAATAATTTTTTCATGGTCTTAGAGGGGAAAAGGATAGCAGTGGGGTATAATGTTGGCTAGCTCTACTAATCTGGTTTTATGGACAGTAGCATCGAAACCTGTTTACAGCAGAAAGGAAAATGAGATTTTTTAATTACTCTTAATTAGAATAGATTTTGGGGTTAACTATGAACTCAGCAGCTGTTTTTAACATATTCTAAAGGTAGCGCAAAAAAAAAAAACACTCTGTGAGACACCAATTAGATTACACTGCAAAAGTTTTCCTGAGTAGTTGTGATTATACCAGATCAGAGTCTTAAGACTTTTCAGTCAAGGTCTGCCATGTAGTAAATTAGCTTCATTTGTCAGCAAGATATGGGTCTTTAGTAATGTTTCTCAGAGTGCTTTATGCTTGCAAGGGTGAGAGAATTCCGTTTCCTTATTTTCTTGGCTTTGTCATTTTGTCTGAGTTGCATTTGTTATAATAGCCATGGTGCTGAGTTGGCTTTAACTGTTTGTTTTTTCTAAGTGGAGCATGTTCATTGAGGATGCCTATAAATGTGTGGTTAAAGTGGCGTAAAGGGAGGTGTTTTAGTATCCCACTGTTGTATTCACTGAGAGACTCCTTAAAAGTATCTTACAATTCTGAATTTGGATAGGTTTCTGACTTGGTTGTAGAGAATGGAACATATTTTAAGGAAGAGGCTAGATAATGTACTTCAGTTTTTATCATCCCCTACAAAGTTATACAGCAGGAATGTCTAGAGGAGGCGTATACAGCTGGAGATATGTAAACAGTACAATGAGCTTCCTCTGGCTATATCAGACTGTCCTTCCATCTCACTGTTGCAGTATTCTTCACCTACGGTATCTCCTGGCAAGGATAGCCCAACAGGCCAGTATACCAAAGCCTTTAGGTCTTAGACACCATAAGTCACACATGTGCACCCCATGCAAGACATAGTGTAAAAGGTGACCTACAAATGCAATCACTTCGAAGTGAAAGCCCAGGAAGAACAGAATATTCTCAAGGAACAAGAGGAACGTTTATATCCAGAAGGAAAAATAAAGTGGGAATAAAAGACATGGGCCTCTATGCCATAATGGTAATTAGAACACAGGGGCAAGAGTGAGGGCAGATTGGGAAGGAAGGAGGGACCAAATGCTGCAACAGTGGAGATCAGAACATCTATTCTGGTAAGATTTTACTAAACTGTACTATGTCCTTCCGTATCACTATTTGCAATATTCTTCAACTAAGGGAGAGTACAAAAGCTCAGAAGGAAGGCACAGAGGAGCCCGCCACAAACCCATGCAGAATAACTCTGGTAAAGCCCAGTCTGGCCCTGGAAATAACATCCAACTTGTAATGTATAGTGAAATTCTGAACAGAAAAACAAGTAGCAGCCACAAGAATAGAATTGATATTCAGACCCTTGAAAACGGCATCAGAGGTGGCAAAAAAAAAATGCATTTTAGAAATCGGACTGGTAAATAACTGAGACTTCAATAGTATTTCCTTGTACTGATCCAAGTGAATCTAGAGAGGTAACACATTCCAGATAAAGGCGTAGAAAACAACATAACTGGTATTCAAACATTAGATATTGTCAACTTTGAACAAGATCCATGTTGCTGTAATTTTTTGGGGAGTGATATATTTTTTGACAGAAGTTTTATTTCCAGGATTTAACTTTCATTATAGTTCTTCCTAATCTATCCAATTTTACCTCAACTGTCAGACAGATTAAAACAAGAAAAGATTTTTTAAATGTTGTAGTATCAGTAAAAACTAATAAACTGAACCAGGAGAAAGGGTATTAAAATCATGAATTATTTTTCTTTTCCTAAAAGAAGATTAAAAAAATGTAGTACTATGCATTTGTTTTTTCAGATGATAAATAGTAAACGGTGTTTAAAAATGTGTTCCTTTACCCAAACAAAGTAAAACCAAATGTACCTTTCTTTGGAATCAGCAAAACTTATCAATAAAGCATTTTTCTGCTTTTTAGGACTGTTCATAATATGATGAATAAATGTATGCCTGAATTTATTGAAACTGTCAGAGGTGGCAATGAACAAAGCTGTACATAGACAAGTTGGCATTACATGAAGTCTCTATACAGGAGCTTCAGCAAATGATAAGGAACAGAGTCCAAAGCTAAAGGCAGATAGGATGAAGCGAAGTTCAGTCAAGATAGTTGTAATGGCAACAAATGGGGATAATCAGAAGAAGCTTAAAATTGAGATAGCATGTAAAATAGTGGAATAGCTAAACCGTTTCAAGTATCTGGGAGGGGTGGTCGAGGAGAAAGGGAGTCTGAATGAGTAGGTCAAAGCTAGAGCCATAGGAATTGTAGCCAACTGGCACAGTGTTGTCAAGGATAGTGTATGAAAGAAGAATGCCAAAGAAGCTGAAAAGTAAGGTATACAATACAGTGGTGTGACCAGTACTAGTGTATGGTACAGAAACCTGGGTAGTGAAGGCAGAGAACTTGAGGAAGCTATAGGTGATGGAAATTAAGTGCTTGAGAATAGGTGTTAGGATACATACTATGGAATAGCTAAAGAAAAGAGATAAAAGCAGACGCCAAATTGTCCCTTCCTCACTTATCCAATATGCTGATGATTCCCACAGTCATCTTTTCTGCCCCAACCATCTCTGAACTTGCAGAAGCTGCACAACAAGCCTTTACAACTGTAAAAACTTAGCTTGACAACTCCAGCTCTGTGATCAATCCAAGTAAAATCAGAGTTGTGATATTGTCCATGTCTGCCACCACCATGTGATGCCCCTTAACTCTCACATTATCAAGTGGTACCTTAGTCAAATTAGTCTCGTGCACTAAATTATCTGGAGTCGTTATGATAACCTCAACTTTGACCACACGTCGAACAAATGACTCAGAAAATCTGCTCCGAAATTGGGTATGCTATATAGAAACAGTCTGTTGAAAAGGGGGGAGGGGCAGACAAATGCAGGTTCTATAAAACAAAACTGGAAGCAGTTCTGCATCTTGTTTCTGTGTGGAATACACTCATGATGGAAGGTGTGTATACTGAAAACATTGTGGGTTGTGCAAACACACAGCTTTGGATCACAAACCATTATTGACAATGATGAAGTTTATATCACATGGGATCAACGGTTATCAACAATTCAAAAACATAGATGCTGGAAATCAGAAGTAATAGTCCAAGAAAAAAAGACAAAACTGGCATTGATAAATGAAATGACTGCACTCCACTATAACAGTCTTATGTACCAAGAGACACAAAGTGTAGAGATACTAGGCCGAAATGAGAGCAATGTGGAAGATGCCCAGACAGGTCCGCTAGTAATAGTAGGGATAATAAAAAAATATTAGCAGTCATGTGCTATGATATGTTACATCTACCATTTATGAACTGCAGAAGACAATTTGGGGCACATTGCAGATGCTCAGAAGGGCATACCGATTTCATGAACTTTAATTATGCCCTGACTTAGGAAAGGGGTCTATTGTCATCCAGTTATGTAAAAACCCTAAGGATGTGGTGAACTTAAGCCAGGAAAAAACAAAACTTACATAATAGCCCAGGCACAGAAATCCACTAAACTATTATTTCTCCCACCTCTGTCCTTACCAATATGCAATCCACCCAGGTCTGTAAACAAGAAAAATCATACAAAAATATAATTAAATTCTCCAACAGTTTACCAAGTCAAACTCACCACTGGGCTGATCTCAGAAAACTGAACAGACTGAATTTCCATAACCTCCTAAAATTTAACCAACTTAAAACAGCAGATAAAATCCTACACATCTTAAATATCTGCCTGTCCCTTAACCATCTTACTTAACTGGTATAATCCTGCACTTACCCTCCTACTTTATTCAGAGAAACAGTTGCACAGGTAAAGCTCTCTTATAACTTCCACTGTGACGACTCTTAAAATGGCAACTGTCTAGCTAAAACATGAAAATGTATTCCCCCTAACTGTCATTTGTGTCTTTTCTAGCACTTTAAACTCTCACTGAAATCCTACTTGTAGTGCTTTCAAATATGCCACTGTTCTGAACTACCAGATTAATCTAACACCTTACCACTTTTGTCCCCCTCTGACATCTCTTCTGTCAAATAATTCTCCGATTGACCCTTGACATTTTTGCACTCTGACACCTGACTTCCTTTCCTTACTATTTAACTTTCTTCCCTAGTTAAAACAAAGGCATCCTTCATAAATTGTCTATCAAAATTCCAAGCTTCTATTTTTTCCCTTTTCCTCATGTATCTCTCCCTATTTTTGCAGATTTCTCCAAACTACTCCCCCCCCCACACACACACAGTTATAATGTGAACACTGCAGCCAATGCTCATATTTACACCACACACATGCAATATATACATGTACTCAATTGATCATCTCAGCACCTGTCAGTATTCTAAAGTAATGAATTTAATTTACTATACTCATCTCAGTCACTCTCTCACAAATGCTTTTCCCCATGTATATTAAATTTATACCTCTACTTACATGTTTCACTTAAAGGAATGATTCATTACTTGACTCAAGCTATAACCTCTTCCATACGTATTAAATGTCTTACCTAATTTTGTACTACTTGCTTCTTTATAACAATTTTGCATTATCTGCTTTAAAAATAATAATGTATCTTGGACCTTTCTTCCCTAGGCCGCCACTGAAAAGGGTTTTTTTCTTTCCATTCAGATTATCACTGTACGCAAATTCAAATAAATACAGCTGTGCTGCACACACAAAATTAAATATGTGTTATGTAATGTAATATGTTTCACAAGTATGTTTCACGTAATGTTCACAGTGTGGGATGATATTAATATCCTGAGATGTTTCCTGTCTAGAAGGTCTAATAACTTACCAAAATGCAATACACTAAATGTTGACCAAGAATACCTTTACAGCTACTTCTGCATGTTTTATTTTTATACTTATTTTGACAATATTTTCTTGCTGCAACACCTATACAGAATGATGACAATTTAAAATAAAATAAGTAATGCAATGGTTGTGATCCACAGACTCTCTGTTGTCTACAGTATGTACCTTATGAAAACTGATAAATAAATGCTGGTGCATCATCTATGGAAACTAGCAGCACTAGTACCACAAAACCACATTTGACACATATGTTGCTAACAGCAAACTTGACACATGTCACCAACAGATCCATATATGGGCAAAAATGCACTAAAATTTTTTTATAGTGTAGTTATATATGAACAAAGGTCCTATTAAAATGGTTTTATAACAAACATTATTATTGTTTTTCTATCAGTTTACTGGCATAAGAGTTTAATTATACATCCTTTCCCAGAAAAGAGGCAGGCTTTGAGTGATGCCCCTAAGCCCCCCCCCCCCCACGATGTTGAAGACTAACTGAGAAAAGAATTAAGTGGCATAAGGCTAGCTCTCACTAAAGAGCATAAGTGTTGACTGATGGCACTACACACCTGCTGCCACCTGCTGATGTCATGGAAGAAGTTACTAACCAGCTACAGTAGAGAGTCTGTTATCTGAACGTCGATTATCTGAAATGTCAATTATCCGAACGCAGCCTTTCAAAGATTTTGGGTAGGAAAATCATGAAGTCTGAACATGTAAACGTTATATGCATTTGTTTGTGCATGTTTTTTTTTTTTTTTTTTAACTTGTAGCCTACTCATGTGTGAAAAATGTTCTTGATTTTCCACTGAAATCTCTGACTGGTTAAAAAGTGTATTCCCTGCATGCAAAAAATACCCCAGGCATGTTTGATTATCTGAACTACCCTAAGTCCCAATTAGTTTGGGTATTTGACTCTCTACTGTACTACCTAACTTCATGCTGTCACTGGCATTATAGAGTGCAACTTCTTTCTGGTGTGTACATGTATACTGTCTCCCCTCACATGATAGGTATGGTAGCCATGGCCTGTCACCACCTACAGCTGATAGTTATGAATGAAGTTAGCAATCATTGATATTTTATCTGAATTTGATTCCTGAGATAATACACTTGCCAAGATGGACTAGTTCCAGGGTGAATCTCAAGGAGTTTACATTCAAGAACAGTATAATGAAGTTTGACATATTGGAGAAAAACTTTAACATTGTATTCATAATTCAAAAAAAGGAACCTAAAAAATTTTGGAACAGTATTAATAATCTTCTAACCCCAGGCCAAGCAATTACACCCAACCCTCAAGATTCTGATTCTGACAATCCCACACAAATAGCCAATGACTTTAATTCTTTCTTCACCAATTCCATACAAACTCTCGCAAACCACCTATCTCCTGACACTTCTAAACTACTCTCACCTACTTTAAAAAACACTCTTCCTCCCCTTCACCTACTACCTGTATCTACCTCCTATATCCAATCTCTAATCCAAAAACTTAAACCTACCACCCCAACTGCAGACAAGCTTCCTGCAGAATTCCTGCAAATAGCAGCAAAAGCCATTGCTTACCCAATCTCTATCCTAATAAATAGATCTATAAAAGAAGGTATTTTCCCTGCGATCTGGAAGATATCCCACATCATTCCTCTACACAAAGGAGGCAAGTCTAATGACTTCTCAAACTTTCGTCCCATAGCACTTCTATCTCCCTTAGCCAAAATTATGGAAAAATGTATCCACAAACAATTACTTAACCATCTCCTCCATAATAACCTACTTGCTAACACTCAACATGGATTTAGACCTTCCCACAGCATTACTCTCCTTTACCAACACCATCAACTATAACCGTAACAATAATAAACTTGCATCTTCTCTATTCATAGACCTATCAAAAGCCTTTGACATGGTTAATCATAAACAACTTCTGCACCTACTAAAATCTCTTGCACTGGATCCCTCTTCCTTAACCTGGTTTACTTCTTATCTAGAAAACCGTCACCAGGCAGTACTCTGGAAAAATTTGCTATCTGCTCCCTTCCTATCTCTTTAGGAGTACCTCAAGGGTCTATCCTAGGCCCACTTCTAGTTTCTATATTTATTAATGACCTCCAATCAGCTATCCCTAACACTACCTGCATACAATACGCAGATGATTCCACTATAATTTGCACTGCTTCCTCTCGAACTGAACTCCAGTCTCTTGCACAAAAAGCCTTTTCAACTGTTGAACAGTGGTTCTCTGACCGCTGTCTACTCCTTAACCCTAAGAAAACCAAATTGTTACTATTTTCACCTACCCGTAAATCTACTTCTATAAACTTCTCTATTACTTTCACTGATAACACTCAAATTACTCCTGATTCTTCAACAAAACTTCTAGGTGTTACTATTGACAATAATCTTAACTATGATTGTCACATTAACAACACAATAAAAGTAGTTAATAAAAAGATTGGATCCCTGTACAGAATCAAACCCTTCCTTACAACTGAAGACCGGACCACCTTAGCCCAATCGCACCTTATCTCTACCCTTATATATACTTCCCCTATTTTCACTAATCTCTCTAAAAGTAACCTTAAGAAACTTACTACATCTTACCATAATATTGCTCGATTTGTCACAGGATCTCAGTTTAGAACTCACCACTGTCTAAACTTAAAACAACTAGACTGGCTTGAACTTCCAAACAAGCTCATTTATCAACAACTCTTAATAGCTCACAAAATTCTATATCAACCATCTAAAACACCAGTTCTCAGTAATCTCTTGACTCCCTACAACAACCTGAAACAACTACGTTCTTCAGACAAACTACTAGTTAATAGTACCAAAACTATTAATTCTGCAGGTAATTCCATTTTTTCCAACTCAGTTGGCAAAATATGGAACAACCTTCCATCGAATATCTCCTCTTTGGCCACTCTTCCACTCTTTAAAAAACAACTGCAAATGCATCTTAATAAATTCTGGCTTTGCTCTTGTACCAACCCTGACTAACCTGCTTTCCTCATTTACTCTACCAGAATTCTTCCTTCACTGCTAAGATATCCTGACTGACTTCCTCTGACATAATATCTTTCTAGATATTACTGATCTCATATATGTTGTATTAAAAAAAAAAAAATTTGTATTGTCTACCATTTTTTCAAAACAATGTATTGATACACTGTATGTTTAGATACTATCAAATTTTGTATTGAAAGTCGTTAACCATTTACTTGAATATTTTCTTGTTATGGATATTTTTTACTCTTAGATGTGTATTACCTGTACTAAAATCTTCTTATCCTTTATGCTTACTGCTTTTGTTTTATGTGTATTTGTATTCTCTAATCTTGTTTTAACCAATGGAGCTTTTCTCCCCGGGCCTCCACTGAAAATGGACATATATCCAGCTGGACTAGCCCAGTCAACAAATGAAAAATAAATAAAATAAATAAATATAAATGCCAAAGTTTACACATTGTACAAAAATGTTAGGAAAGTTTAACATTCTTACAAGTTGTGGGAAGACTGTCAGATATAAACATTTTTTTTCTAAGCAAGCAATAGATATTAAGGAAGAGAACATAAACATTCATCATAAAAGTTATAAAGGATTAGAGTTGCCTAAGATAAGGTAAAACAAGTGGTTGTATTTGAAAAAAAAGGGCAAAAATAAAAATATATTTTAATTTAGGAAGACTAATTTGTAGGTAGGGAGATGTTTCAACATTTAAAATCAAACCAGTAAAGATCTGTAGGAGATGATTTGCTCTTTATTACACTTGTAACCAGTTAATCTGGACTAAGACAGAGCATTGATGCTAAAAACCCGGTGGGCAAGGGAGAGGCTAAGATGATGACGCTCCAGATTTTTTTGGAGATTACTTTGGGAGAGGAGTCTTTAATTAGAGGCAACTAGAGTTATTGATCCATATTCCAGTAGTTCAAGCAAAATCCACTTTCCAATGGCACCACTACCTTCTAGGGAGGGGAAGCAGGAAACTTCTCATTACTGAATAGCAGTTTGTGGATTATTTCTTCTGTTTGTTCAGTAAGGTGATGGAAATATAGGTTTTAACAAACCAGAGTCTGGGACATTTGAAAGCTTATATGGACTCTCTAAGTTGTTGATTTTTATCCAAAATGCATGTTACTTTTGGTGGTACTTGTGAAAGTTGTTTCATTCTGAATATAATGCTTTTGTTTTTGTGGTGAAGAAGTTGTAAACAGACCATAACAAGTGTAACTTAATTTTTTTGTTGGATCAATGTTTTTTATTGGTTCATAGGTAAATACTAGGCTAGTTGCCCCTGGGAGCCATTTTAAGCCTAGCCAGTTTTCTTTGCATGCTGAAATTAACCTATCCCATTCAGTTATAGATTGGACTTATCCATCCCATGGTTGATATTTATACATTACCCCAAATGAGAATAACTGGAATAGTACCATATGTAATTTGAGGGGAACCATGCATGGGATAAAGCATTTAGGAGCTGCCTTTGTTCATAGGGTGGTGCTAGGCTATTGGCCCTAGGGCTTATGCAAGCCTAGCCATAACAATTCCCTGGATATTTCTTCCCACAATATTTACTTCTCTGGGCCCCTGTCTAGCAGGGCAACTGACGTGATCCCCGGGGTGAATTTCCTATCTCCCATCCAATCATCAAGGTTCCTTTTGAAGAGGGCCAATAAGGCGCTCTGCTTGACATGTATGGGCAGTCTATTCCGAGTATGGGGAGTCTCTGGGTTAGGAATCTAACCCTCCAGCATGTCTTGTTCATTGTGATGACAAGGTTTAGATCCCTGGAGCGTGTGGCTCTGAGGGATTGGGATTTCTTTAAGTGGAGCATGTCCAACAGCTCAGGGTTTGACATGGCCTTGTATGTTAAGCAGAGATCGCCTCTTGTTGTAGACGATATGCCACAGAGTATAGCTGGAGTTTTTTTAGACGGTCAGCATATGGCATCTGCTTTAGGCCTGTGATTCTTTTAGTGAGGTATTTCTGTGGCCTTTCCAGCTGTTGCAGATGTCTTGTGAGGTACATACCAAACGGGGCATTATACTCTATAATGGGTCTAATGAGGGATGAGTACAGTGGGACAATGACCTCCTTTTTTCTGGATGAAAAGCCCTTAGTGATGAGGTGTGCCACATAGAAGGATGCCCTGACTGTTGTGGTGGTGTGGTTATCGAAAGTGAGACCACTGTCCACCTGTGTCCCTAAGTCTCTCATCACACTTTCGATGTTTAGTGTCCTGCCACCTATGTGGTAATTCATGGGTACATGTTTTTTTCTAAAGGGGATAACTATAAATATATTTCTTGGCATTAAGCTTGAGCCCATGGCTCTGACACCAGGCATCTGTTTCTGTAAGGCCCTTTTGTAGAATGTCCACATCATTTGGGGATTCAATAATGGCTCCCAGTTTGCAGTCATCTGCAAACTTTGTTAGCCAGAGTCCCTTAGTGTTGGCCTGTACTTCAGAGAAGTAGATGCCAAACAAGAGTGGTCCCAGGACTGAACCCTGAGGTACTCCACTTGTCACTTGTCTGGAGCTGGATTTGGAGTCGGCTACTTTTACAGTCTGGGTTCTGTCAGTAAGCCAGTTGGCAACCCATCGAGTGACGTAGGGACTTATGCCCAGCTTAGTAAGTTTATCTATGATTCCAGAGTGGGGGATGGTGTCGAAGGCCTTGGCGAGGTCCAGATAGGCTGTGGGACTGCCTTACCCTTGTCCACAGCTCTGGAGACTGATTTGACGAAGTCAATCAGATTCAGGAGACAAGATCGGCCCTTCACAAACCCAAACTGGTTGGGGTCCAGTGTTTGAAGGTTGCCAATATCTTTGTTTATAAGTTCCATGATAATGCGTTCCATGCCCTTGCAGATCAGGCTTGTCAAACTGAAGGGATGGTAGTTCCCAGAATCCAAGGCGGATCCTCCCTTGTGGAGTGGGATAACTGTAGCTGTGTGCCACTCAGTGGGCACGAAGCCTGAGTTGAGGCTAGGATTAAACATGACACTTAGGTGAGGTGCCAGTTCATTTTGTAGTTCATGTAGTACACAGCCTGGGATGTCATTTGGTCCCATGGATGCTGTATTCTTAGCTTTGGAGAGTGCGGTTTCTACCTGTGTGGCCGTGATTATCGGAATTTGGCAATCTTTTGGTATTGAGATGGGCCCTTTAGGGGGTTAGGGGGGGTGAAGTTGGCACTAAATCGATCTGCCAGGATATTGGCAATATCCTTGGGATCAGTATATTTAATGCCATTCTGTTGTAGTTCAGAGCAGATCTGAGCATTGCCATTTAGATTCTTGACATAACTATAGAATGCCTTGTGGTTGTCTTTGGAATCTTTATTTTCGTAACTAGCTTTTGAGGATTTTATGAGGGATCTCAGCTTCTTACTGAGGCTGGTGAGGGAGTTTTTTGCATCCTGGGATTTTCCTCTTTTGTGCAACAGTTTCTTCCTTCTGTTGTATAATTTGTTTATAGCAGGGGACGACCAGATTGGCTTCCTTTTTTTGGAGAAGAGCATCTTGGTTCTATTTGGGATGGCACGATTCATGCACGAGTGGATGTGCTCGTACAGTGCCTTAGTGTAGGATTCTGCAGTCGAACTTCCAGATCCCGTCTGCGTGGGTGTTGTGAAGTTTGTCACTTCTGACTTCAGTAGCTTGAAGTTGGCTTTGGAGAAGTTTTTTAAGGAGGTTTCATTACTGGGTGGTGGGGGTGGGATGTGGATATCAAGTGTGATTTGTTATGGTCAGACCTGACCAATGAGGGGGTGACCACTGGTGTGGAGCATCTATCTCCCATGTTGGTAATGACCAGGTCTAGGATATTGGAGCCCCTGGTGGGACAATGGATTAGTTGATCCCGGGCATTGGAATTTATGAATTCCAAGAACTGTTGGGAAAAGGAGATGGTACCCAAGTAGTTTTCCCAATTAATGGCAGGGTAGTTGAAATCACCCAGTATTAGGGTGTTTGGTTGTATCTTAATATTTTCCAGTATGTTTAGAAAGGTGTAGTGAGAATCTTGGGGCATGGTGGGGGATCTGTAGCAAGCTACAATTTGGATTGCAGTCTTACCTATTGTTAGTAGCACCTGGAGAATTTCAGATGCATTGTGTTGGGCAACTAGCCTGGAGGTGTGAATATCCTTGGTGAATATGGACAATCCTCCACCTTTAGTGTTTCAGTCTTGGTTTTGTGGCCGAAAAGTGTGTTAAGAATTGGAGCCTGGTATTGCAGGGGTGGTCTCGGGAGCCTTGAACCAGGTCTCAGTTACTGCACAGATATCGATGTTCTCCATTTTTAGGAGTGCCTCGAGAGAGTGCATTTTTAGGTTTAGACTTCTAGCATTGAGTAGCATTACCTTCAGATTTTGCATGCTTGTATCTGTTACGGTGGTGATTTTATCCTTTGAACCTTGCCTAAAAAAGGCACTATAGGGGTGGCAAGAGCTTTAGCCAGTAACCTGAATCCCAGGGGTGACAGGTGCAGACCATCTCTGGCAAAGCATCGTGGTTTGTCGATCATGGCCTCCCAGGCAGACAAATACTGGATCCCCTTTGAATGACACCAGAAGCTTAGCCAATTGTTGAAGTCAATCATTTTTTCCTTATACTCTGGTATCATTCTGGGCAAAGGCAGGATGCTACTCAGGGCTAGAGTCATACCTGCCCTGGGTCACATGATCCAAGAGCTCTTCCATGTCTCTTTTCATGTAGTCCAGGGAGGTATGTTTCAAGTCATTCACTCCAGCATGGACAATGACAGAGTCATATTTGTACTTGTGAAGTGACTTGAGTGCATACGTTATGTGGCGGATCCTGGCACCCGACAGGCAGCTGTTCATTAGTAGTACAGAGGGGAGGCCTGAGGTAAATTTTATGTTTCCTATCCATAGACTCAAGTTGCTGTTGAATATGGACAGGGATGAACTTTTTTTTATATAGATGGGTAGTCTGTTCCAGAGCAGCAGTATCCCCTGCAAAATATACCTGCCCCTCCAAACCAGTCTGTTTTTTTTTGTTTTGTTTTTTTTTTGCAGAAGAGGTTTATATCCTAGCCAGAGTATTTTAAATATCTTTATTAACACTACATGTTACATAGTGACATGAGTACAACATATTTCATTGTACGAGTTATTCCCTGAATTATGCAAATACGATTTCTGCCTTAAGTATTCTTTAATATAACATTACATAGTTTGCTCAAGATCTGCATTCCCAGATATGTCACTGTCTCATGAGCATTATGCTTCATGTATTGTTCCCATCTATTCCATTTATTTCTTTTTTTTTTCAATAATAAGTCTTTATTCTTTTCCAAATGTGAAAACAATACCACAACATATTTACAATATATACATGAATGCTTCCAACAGTTACATAAAGTCATTATACATTATACTAATCTTCTAAATGGGTATTAAATGAAGAGCAAATAAGAATCTAGTATCAGTGTAAAGCTTATCTATACTAAGCTCCATATTTAGTATGTACTTCCCGGAGAAAAGTGGATTGGAACCTTAAGCTAACACAATATTAAAGATTTGCTCCCATATTTTTGTGTTATTTATATTTTTCTTATTATCTTTAATTAGTAATTTATGGGCTAAGATATGTTTTATCGCTACACTCTTAAAGTTTTCCCATGAAGTCTGGGATGGATTCAACCAATTTGTAGCTATATACAGCTTCATTAACAGGAAAATATTTATGAGTATGATCCTTTGGGATCTATCCAAATTAATCGGAGTAATATGAAGAATCATAAACTCCCAAGAAAGTGTAGACTGTTGATGTCCCATTTTTTGTAATTGACTTTTTAAAGAATTCCAAAGTTTGAAAATACATTTACAACTCCAGAACATGTGTAAAAGGTCAGCCGTTTGATCTATACAATATGGGCATTTAGGTGAGTTTTTAGAGTTGAATTTATATAGAGTGAGATGAGTGTAATACGCGTTATTAAATATCATCAACTGAGTAAATAATAACTTTTGAAGAGATACTGATTTTAAGGTTAAATTAATTGCTTTCACTATTTTGTTATCTTCAATCATTAACAATTTCTTCTTCCAGTATTTGGATAAAAGTATTTGGTTATTATATTTCACATCTTTTATCAAATTATATGAAGCCGTTATATATTTACAGTCATTCGTAAGAGTTTGCCATAAGTTTAGGCAAATGTTTAAATCTTCTTCTTTAATTTCAACATTACTATTACTAAAAAAACTTATTGCTAGATCCTTTAACTGTCTCATTATAATTAAATACGTGTTAGGGAGATTCATTTCTCTTAACATGTCGTGTATTGAGATACCAAGGAAGGGATATAAATAAAGTATGGTTAAATCAGTTATAAGTGGGAATTTTTTAAGATCTATCAGCTGATTACCAATTTTCAAATTTGGGTTCTTATGAAATGGTTGAAAAGTCATCATATATTGTAAAAGATTTAATGAGTTAAATAGACTTTGTATTGATATTATATATACTTTGATATGTTCCATCAGAGCGTACATTTTAAGGGTATCTTTATTTAAAAAAGGTAATGCTTTACAATTAATCCCCAGTCTAGCAACATGTTTATAATTCAGAATCAACCACTTGGGTGACCATTTAGGACTAGACCTATCAAAGTTAATCACTGTTAGGATTCTATTAGCATTTATTTTTAAATAATATGTTTCAAAATTCGGTAACTCTAAACCACCCCTGTTTTTCGGAGTCATCAGTTTATCATAGGATATCCTAGTTTTTCTAGGTTCCCATACAAATCTACCTAATTCTGTATGAAGTTGTTTGAAGAATTTCCTAGAAATTTGGACTTGAGTAGCTCTAAAGATATATAATATTCTGGGAAGTATGCTCATTTTAATAATTGAGGTATTAGCCATTATTGGTAATTTCAAATTATTCCATCTTTTTAAGTCCGACACTATATGCTCCCAAAGTAACTTAACATTATTCACATAGAAGTCTCTGTTGTCAGTTGAAAAAACAATACCCAAATATTTTATTTTTTCTTCGGATTTTACCTGACCTACCAATGGTAAAAGCGAAAAGGGTGTAGGCGTCTTTAAAGAAAATAACTTAGTTTTTCTAAAATTTATTTTGTAATTAGATATTTTTGCAAAGTCATCCACTGCTTTTAATATTTTCTTGGTATCTGAAACAGGTGTCGTACAGTAAATATTTAGATCATCCGCAAAAACAGCCATGGAAATTTTCGTACCATATATTATTGGGGCATTGTGATAGATATTTTGTTTGATATGTAGAAATAATGGTTCTAAATATAGATTGAATAATATAGGAGATAACGGACATCCTTGACTGGTACCATTCTTAATTTGTATTCTTTTTGAGAGATTTTTATTAATAACTAGATTTGTATAAGGATTGTTATATAGTTTTTTAATGTTAAAATAAAGTCTTGAGGTATATTAAAATATGATAAAATTTCAAACAAAATTTCTAAATTAACTCTATCAAAAGCTTTTTGCGCGTCAATTATGAGTGCATAAGCATTAAAATTTCTGTGAGTGGCATAAGAAATCAGTGTGTGAAGTGATGGTGTATTATCTGTAGTTTGTCTGCCAGTTAGAAAACCAGCTTGTTCCTCTGATATTATCAGGTTAATTACCTTCTTCAATCTATTAGCCAAAATCGATGTCATAATTTTCATGTCTATATTCAAAAGTGAAATAGGTCTATAGTTATCTGGATTTTGCAAATCAGCATTCTCTTTCGGTATAAGAATAGTTTTCGAAGCATTAAAGTGCGGGTCATTAATTTTATTATTAATTATATAGTTAAATACTTTTGGAAGTATTTTCCCCATTGTATCACTAAAAGTTTTGTAAAATTCCGTAGTCAAACCATCCGGTCCTGGAGCTTTATGTGGCTTCAGATTCTTAATTGTATCTGTTATTTCCTCTGAGGAAATTGGTTTGACTAAGTTCATATGAAACTCATCACCCATTTTCGGAAATGTAATCTTCTGCAAAAAGTCATTATTACTCTTATTTATAATTAATTCCTGATGTTCCCCATAAACTTGAGAAAATATTAATTCAAAAGCATTCATAATGTCTTCAGTATTAGTGTATGTTTTATTATTAAAATGTAATTCAGAAATTTGAGAAGGTATTTTCAATTGATTAATGATGCGCGCTAGTGCTTTTGAAGGGGTTTGTATATGATTAGTGTATTTTACCAGCATTTTCTGTTCATAAAATGATAATTTACTATTTTGTAGTAAAAAAAGGTCCATCTGACATTTAAATAACTCAGTTTCAGTTTGTTTACTATAATTCCCAATTAACTCCTGATCCAATAATTTAATTTTAGTTTCCAATTCTTGTATGTCTCTCGAATGTATTTTCTTATAATAAGAAGCCTTTTGAAGAAAAAATCCTCTTATTTGTGCTTTGTTCGTTGCCCATTCTATGTCAGACGGATGTCGGTGTCTAGAAAGATCATCTAATAGCTGATTCAAGGTCTCTTGAACTTCTTTTATTATATCTTCTTTATCTAATAAATATGGATTTAAGGACCAGTTATAACCTCTAAGACGTATATTATGACTAGTGTCCTTATTGAAAGTTAATGTAATCCTAGAATGATCCGACAAATGTCTAGCTTGTATGGATACAAAGGGATCAAAAGACATTAGTACGTCTGAAATTAGAAAAAAATCAATCCTGGACCACATTTTATGACAACTTGAATAAAATGTGAAGTTATTTGCATTCATTTGATTATTTGTGTATTTAAATGGATCATATAGTTTAAAATCTGTTTTAAGTTCCTGTAGTGCTATCACTGCTTGATTATTAAAGGACCTATTTGAACTTGATTTGTCTAATTTGGGATCTTGGTATGTGTTCCAATCACCTCCTATTATTATATAGTAATTATTATATTGATTCAGGATAAAATAGAGTGATGTTCTAAAAAGTTGTTGATTGGTACATGGGGCATATATATTAAGAAGTATCACCGGTTTATCATAAAGTTTAGATGAAAGAATCACATAACACCATCTTCCCTCCTTGTCTATTTTAAAATCTAGAATTTTCTCTTGATATTGGTTTTTAATAATAATCGCCACCCCTGCACTGTTAGTTGACCCTTCCGAAGCTACCACCTCTCTAATCCATTTCTTAGTCTTAAGGACAGTCCATTGATCATTGGTCA
The DNA here is from genome assembly GCF_019279795.1 of Protopterus annectens. Taxonomy (NCBI): domain Eukaryota; kingdom Metazoa; phylum Chordata; order Ceratodontiformes; family Protopteridae; genus Protopterus; species Protopterus annectens. Next base: position 357,901,916 of record NC_056750.1, on the reverse strand, counting down.
AATGGGTTTCTTGTAATAAAATAAAACATGCCTTTGACTGGAGAAATAAATGGAAAAATAATTTCCTTTTTTTTTCAAGTTCTGGAGCCCTTTAGTATTCCATGAGTCTACTATCCACATACTAAGATTTTTAAATCATTTAGGTATATTGTAAAGTTAAGAGATGATACTAAAATCCAATGTATTGTCACAGTATATAATATCAGGAAGCAATCTTGACGTCCCATCCCTAACCAGTGCCTATCCACTATTCCCCTGGACCAGGACATACATAGGTTTTTTACACCGTTAAAACTTTTATGGGTACATAGTCTTACTAAACATCTATTCTTTGTCTTACAAAATAAAACACCAAAAACATGCAAAAAACCTATAAATACTACATCTACCTCTACAAAGCCTAACCAAAACATTCCCTAATAAACACTGATAACTATCCACAGCTCTTAAACACATTATTTAGTTAATATAAATGATCTTCACTATATACAAAATTACTATTCTACCTCTCTACTAGTTCACATATAATATTAATTATATTAATTGGTTGTATTACCCTAAAATAGCTAACTATCTTATTTAAATCTAACCTAAACAGATATATGACAGTACACCTATTAAACAATAACATTATTAATTTCAAGATAATTCACTATATATTTTGTTATCTAGGAAAGAGAAAAAACAAATATTAAACCTGAAAATATAGCATTAGCTCTGATTTTGTTTATCTAGTCTAGCTAATTTAACATTATAATGACAATAACACGTGTAAATACAGATAGCATTAACTGTACTTACTGGGTACTATATTTGAATATATAGAATGATAACTAACTAACAGAGTTCCCCAAACAGTCAGAACCACCTGCCAGTATAGATGAAGATAGCCTTCACTTTCCTAGAAATGCCAGGATATAATTTCTTCTGGTCTTTTAATCCACTAACAATCCCAACACTAACTCCCCTTTGTATCTATGCATTTGCAGTATTAAACCCATCATTAAGACAGGAAAATAAATATTACAGTATACTACAATGTTATTAGTACAACCACATTCAGGAAAAACTACCTAAGAAACTAGCATAATTATGATAAAGTTATCCTGCTTCTACCATTTAGTTAAATAACACATTTTAACCAGTACATTATTAGTTCAGTTTTAATCCTACCTGAATGGATTCACAGTTCCCTTTAAATAAATAAAAGCTGTAACATACTTTTAAATGTCCAGGGACACTCGTTTTACAGTCCAACTAGCTTCCCCTTCTTCCACAAAGGTGTTTCTACTTCCTGGTCATGTAATCCTGTCTTCGAATTCTTGACGGGGGAACCATTTTGCGGACGGACTTCCAGATGCGCCACCTCGAAAGCGGACCCTCAGCAGCACACAAAGGACTTCCTGTTACCTCGCGAAGGGATACTGTTCGTAGAAGCCATAAAAGTTTGAGAAATCTTCGTGGACAAGCTGGAGCTGCAAAAAAAAACTAAGTAAATATTTACCAAGGGGCCTGGTGAAGAAAAAAGAACAAACAAAGGATTTTGGAGCCTCGAGACGTAGTAAGCATGGAATCCCAGTATCCACGTTGCTGAAAACAGACTGAATGGCCAAGTTAAGCTTCCGAAGCTGGCAGAGACTTAAAAATCTTCAGAAAGGTAACTTTTGCTTCTTTTTTTTTTTATATATGGAATATTTGGAGCCATCAATTGTAAAAATTAGAGTGTTAGGGTATTTCATTTGAAATTTAATGTTCTTTTCAATGAGGAACTTACAGTATGGAGATAATGCTTGTCTGGCTTGTCTTATTTGCAATTGTAAATCCTGACCCATAGAAATTCTATTATTTTGCCACATAATATAACCTCCATTCTTTTTAACAGTTAGAATTATGTTATTTACACCCTGGTAGTTAAGTATTTTGACGTAAACTGGTCTAGGAATGTTTGAGGCTTGTGTTTCTCTGAGAGCTCTATGGGCTCTTTCTATAACTATTTGCTTAGCAATGTCAGAGTCATTGAACAATATTTCGAATATTTGTATGATGGTAGAAGTTAAATCATTATATTGGATAGTTTCTGGAATTCCTCTAATAATTATATTGTTCCTTCTGGATCTTGCCTCCAAGTCCAGAATTTTATTTTGCATAGACTGGATATCCATGTCATGAATGTCTGTTTTTTTTGTAAGCAATGTTATTCTGTCCTCATTTTCGGATATTCTTGCTTCCGATTTATCCATCCTTTCAAGAATTTGACTGCATGTGGCACCAAAAGAAAGTACCTGGTTTGATAGTTCTTTTAAAGCTTCTTGAATGTTCAACAAAGCAGTTTTAATATCTTCCATGTTAGCCAGTTGATCCAATTTATTTGTCATTCCAGCTTTTAAAAGTTCCTGTTGTTTTATAGTTTTCTGCCTTTTTATTGTTGAATCTTTCTCTGGTGACTGAAGTGCTGATAATTTGGTTTTAGTTGTTGTTGTTTCCATACTTTTTTCCTCTTTTGACATTGTGAAGCAAAGCAAAACTCTAATATAACTACTAGTAAATACCCACGATTACTAGTCAGGCAGTTCCTTTGTTCAATACTCTGTTCAGAGTCAGACAGACAATCAGATCTAATCCTGTGAGTTTGATTAATTTCCTCCTGTTCTTTCACCTCTCAAGCAATATTTAGTTGTAGTAGAATAGTTATATCCAACAATTAGTGTAAAAAATCTTGTAGTATATCCTCAGGGTTGATTTTTATTCTGAGTATCTGGAGAGCTGTAGAAATGCAGTGTCTACAGAATAGCGGCCATCTTTGAATCCTATTCCATTTATTTCTATGTATTGTACTACTTCCCTTTTCTAAAGATTACACCTCCCATTTTACCATCTCCTTTACAATGTTGAATAATGCTGTTAGTTTTGGTTTGATTTCCATTTTTTAGAAACTTGCTTTTGTGGCAGCTAACACCACCAGTTATGTATTAAGCGTAGTAGGGCCTTTCTGTATGTGGGTAGTTAAGTTACTGTATCCCATATGAAGAGAGTCATTTACATAGTTAAAATGATTTGTTCCACCAACATTTCTAACAAACTGCTTTGCAGGAAATTTCTAAAATTTATCAGCTTGCTGCATTTCCAAAAAGCATGCTGCCAGAAACCTTGCTTTTTCCCAACTGCTTTTCCAGCAATAACTGTCTAGCTGTCAAAAAGTGTCTGAATTCTACTTGGGGTATGATATTACCTACGTAAACACTTCCATTTAAAAATGCTTAGCTTTCTCTATTTTGTTGCTGACTTGGGAGCTGAACTGCTGTCCTCCCATTATTTGTGTATATTGCCTTTCCGTTTAGATTTCCCAGCCTTCTCTTCCTGCCTTACTACTGATTACTAATCATTCCTTTTTACTGCCATGTATGTTCTTGACTCCGCTACAAACTTCAGCCAGAGCTGGTCTTTCATTCATTTCATACTTCAATCCCTTTCTCTGTGCCTATACTCTGCTATCAGTTCCTGGCAAGGAAGGCATTTCAATCTGCAATCGAAACTCTGGCTTAGCTGCATCCCACTGTGACTTCTCCCTCACTAGTTATCTGCTCCCAATATCTTCGCTTTTTTGCTTATTTTCTCCAATACATTCCAGCTCCCTCTTGCAAGTTTTCTGTCTCTCTACTTAAAAGTTATCTCTACTGGAAAAAAATCTCCCTTCTACCTTCCCATATTGGCTTGGTTCTCAAAATATTTCTGCTACTTTGTAAATATAATGTTTTGTTTTGTTATTAACTATTTCTCTTTAGTATCCTTCATCCAAAATCTGATTCTCTCCTTATCTTATGAATATCCCCCTGCACCCCACTTTCAACATCTTTCTCTCCACTTTGATTTGTAGTCTTCTGCTATGTATGTATAGGCTTTAACTGTGCAGGTGTAAAGTACCCCTTCAAATCTGGTCATCCTAAATCACCTTGTTGTAGTTAGTTCTATAACTATTGATTCAGTTATGTAGTCTTTGTCTATGTTGATGAGCATATCACCAGTCAATCTCCAAGTAACAGTGAATGTACTATTTCCAGCCCAGCCAACATGTTGGTGTCTTGACAGCATTGCATATTTTTGTATGTAGATGGAAAGCTGGTAGTATACTAGTTTTTCCAAACATCTTAACTACAGTTGGAAGCACAGCTATCTGTGTATAGTGTATTTTGGGAATTATATTAAGAACGTCTTTTTCTCAAAAGAGTAGACATAATATTATGACGTACTGAAATGTTAAAGATGCACTGCAGGGGAGGGGGTCAGAGATAAGACCTTTATAAATTTTAGTGACTGAAGGTAGAAGATTGTCACAACTTTCTGGGGCATCATTGAGAATATGCCTAAGCACAGATTACATTTATTTTTCATTTGATTTACTGGAAGTAAAAGTGGAAAATATGAGGTTGGTATATAAGTTGAAGTGGTTAACTGAGCAGCAAGACTATAGGATAAATGCAGCTGGTGGAGCTTACAGAAAAAAATATAAAATATCATTGCCAAAAATAGGTTTAGTTTTCTTTTTAAGGTTATGCTGGAATTTTGTTATAGTAGCATTTCCTGTTATTCACCTGAAGTAGCAGTATATGTTCAAGTTTTTGTTTTATTAATCAAATGCTGTTTGCATTGTTTCATGAATATTAATGAAAATCTACAGTTATTTGGCTGTAGTCATTGTAGCAGCCAATGTTAAAATAATACTCATTCCTGAAGGAATTCATAAGATGGAAAAAAAAAATTATATATATATATATATATATATATATATATATATATATATATATATATATAAAATATGGCTCCCTTTCACAGTTTCAAAAGTTCAAATCTCCAAAGATAATATGGCCGATATCACCAAAGATTTGAAATGCCAGCAGTTGTGTATTGGGATCGCCATACAGTGCGGAACCCAGGGTTTGCCGTTTTCCTGACTGTAGTGCAATCGAGGAGTTGGTATATTTAAGTTGTAGGGGGTGTGGGTGGTGCAGGGTAGCTTGCCCCCCTGCAAAAACATACAAGTACGTTATGTTTTTATCACTTCTTCAGCAATTCAAATCTTGAACGTTATGGTCTTGGCCATATCGTTTTCAGCAATTTAAACAGTCAATGAAGTGATAGTGATATATATATATATATATATATATATATATATATATATATATATATATATATATATATATATATATATATATATAGATCAGTGGAAGGCAATCTCCTAATGCAATCTTGTATCCCCATGTGTAAGTGGGTACAGTCACATGCTGTGTTTTTTGGGAGAAAACCCAGTTATTAAGGGAATGTACTTTGTGTCCTGTTCTGTTCTGATTAGCAGAAGTATAGAGTGAAGTACATCCAAAGCAAATGCCACTGTACATCCAGAGTGCACACCCTCTTTGAAATTCCTGGAAAATATTTGAGTGGGCTTCTGTTTAGCTGCAGCCATACACATAAGCTCAGCAGTTACATTTTTAAAGAATTAATGCCATAGTTGGTTCATTTGAGAGAGTGAATCATTACCTCCTTTCTGAAAGACTTCTGTTTGTCATAGCAAAAAACAATGCACTTAGGTGATGATCTAAATGAGCTTGAGTTAATAAATGGGTGACCATGCTGGTCTTTCATGAATCACAAAATATCTTAGTGCTTTAGACCTCTTATTGCAGGCCTACTATGTATTTTAACTGTCTAGATATAATTCTGTTAAATGGCTGTCACCCATGATTGGTGGAACAATGCGATACTGAGTACAGACTTTGGTCAGTATAGCACACACTGACTTATGCCAAGCCTAAACCTACTGTTCCTTATGTGTTCTACACCTGCCATCTGTGAAATACATGTATAGAAAGAAATGATATCCACAGTGGCTATCAAAAAATCTCCTTCTGTACATTCTTTCGGTAGTCTCACTTTTGTCATCCTCTCCAGGAAGTGCAATAAATCTCTTGTATAATGCTGTGCATCTCTGTAAGAAACTATTTTTTTACTAGAATAATCACTGTACTGTCCGTTTCTAACCCCACCCCTGATATATGCCATAAAGGAAGGGTCCTCTTTATTCTTAAGCACTTTTGGAATTAAAACATTGCACTATTTCTAAGATCAGGAGCTTTTATAAACTCGTACATATACATATCTATCATTTTTTTTCTGTCCTGTTTAAATTCAAGAAGTCCATTTTTCATTAAAACTTTCAAAAATGTTCCATAATGTCATGTGATTATAAAACTCACCCTCTCCTAGCAAGCATTCCATTTTTCATTTATAGCCCTCAGTTTTCATAACCACCATTTGGCACCCCCAGTGATTTTAAGAATAGAACGATTGTGATTTGGAGTCAGTACTGAAAAAAATACTTTGTATTTGTTCACAAGTACTACTAACAAAAAAAATGGAATTCCAGTGCATGTGGGGTACAGCACCAACCTCAGAAGATAGTGCTTTACAGAACTGGGAAGAATCCATTTTATTTAGTAATAAATTTGTAGATAAAGTTGTAATGCATACTTGTCTTATTGATGGCTTTTTTAAATGGAATTGGGATGAACTTTCCTTTGAGGAGTTTATGCAATTTCTTAATAAGCCATTTTCTTTCTAGATATTAGAATTAGTTTAGATTGGAGTAAAAAAAAAATTAAGCCTGAGATATGTAGGAAACCCATGTTTACGAATAATTATTTTCCTTTTTCCAGGTGGGATCTGTTGCATGTTAGGAACATTTTAAAAGGGCAGTTAGTGAGACCCCCCAGGCAAACTGCAAATAGTTAACTTTCACATAGAATGCTAATATATTAAGGCATTATTCTTATTAAGAGGTTATACAGAAAATATTTTTGATTAGACGGTAAAGGAAGTGAAAAGGAACAGGAAGAGGGATTGCTACCATATTTTGACAACTGAAGGTGACATAAATTTAAAGGGAAAATGTGATGGGGGGTGAAAGTTAATTTCGCACCACTAAGATAATGGGAATATTAACATTTTGAATAATGGGAAGATTTTATTGATGCATGAGATACTTATCTTTTCTGAGTGAAAAACAATGTTTGTAAATTGAAAGCAAGTAGTATAAAAATATTTTAGAAAGTGAGAAAGTAAATACATTTAAGCCTGATGGGATGTATACATGTGGGTCCTGTTCCCAATGCAGCTGCATATATGGGACTGCATGTTATATTGCAGCAGAATCAGAGAACAATTTATGTGAGGGGAGTGTTTAATTGTAGCAGTGATAGGATTGTGCGTCTTCCAACATGTTCAGGATATAATTCATTTTATAAGAGAAAAAAAATGGAAAAACTTTTTTTGAAACATTTTTATTATGTTGTGTCTTTCGGCTTGTCACGGTTAGGGGTCGCCACAGTGCAGCTCCGGTCTGCTAATGATTGGCAGTAGAGTTTTACGTGCTGGCTTGCCGGGCCTAATGCACAACCTTCAACGAAGGAACGACCGTTCACGCATGTCGCCACACAAGACGCTCTAACTTAGAATCGAAAGGGCAACGTCTAACTGTGAGGTGACAACGAAACATTTTTATGTACATTATAATAATAGAAATGAAGACATCAAAATTGCATCATACAGGCATTCTTTTAATTGATTTGAGGGGTTTATGATTTTGGTGCTTAGTGTATCAAAAATTGAGATGTTAGGTTAATTTAAAACCAAGGCATTCTCTGAGACTTAATGGAACTTGGAATGTAGTGTTTGCTAAAGCTTAAGCAACATTTGAAAGAACTGACATTCATAAGTCTTTGAATTATAAGACAAGAGCTCTAAGCTCTTTTGTATTAAAGAAGAGTTCTGCCACATTTGAGCTTTTTATTTGATAGTTCTTACATTCTTTCTTGCCTTGCTGCTTTGGTTTGAATACTAAATATTACCTTTTCTCACCCCAAGGCTATGCAACCTCAAAGTCATAATATGCAAGTAAAAGTGTGTGAGGCCAAAGCCAATAACTTGTGATGTGCAGGGGGAGAGTCAATTACACCCCTGAAAAAACAATTTCCAGGAGCCAATATGCTGCAGTTTATCTAGCTTGTAAAATGCAGAGCAGTCGTTTTATCTTGCAACAACCTGCCATTCAACATCCATTAATTTGAAATACTGCCCAAGTTCCATTTTATCAGATCAGTGGTCCTAATACCAAAGCACTGCTTCAGATGGTTAGCAAGATCAGAGAAAGGCATTCAAGTGTGATGGTGAGGGTCTTGTTCAAAAATGAGCTGTACCAAATATAAGAGTAAATCCAAACTCCATACTGATAGTAACATAACACAACACTGCAGAGCCAATGAGAGAGGAATACTCAAGGAACAAGCTAGCAACATTCACAAATGGGAGACACAGCAATAAAAATCATGGTGAGGGTAATTTGAACGCCTAATGGGGATAACGCAGGTAGGCTTAAAATAGGCTAGTATTCATCTATGGGCCTATGAGTCGATAAATGCCAAATTACAAATTCAAGAACTACTGCTAGCACAGCTATATGTCTGTACATCTCTCTCTCATATATACAGGTTCATAGGTGTTTACCAGGCTAAAAACCACAAGGGGCTTTTTAAGCCTAGCCATGCATCCCAAATCTCTGACAAATTCTGATACCCTTGATAAGTTCAAGCAGGGGTTTGGGTACCCATTTACAGGTTACCTGTGTCCATTAGAGACATAGGTGCCAAACCAGGGCTGAATTTGCAGTTTCCTGGGAATTCATCTCTGGTTTGTATGTGTGTTTGTATATATTCAGTAGACCAAAAGTTCAGTTACCTGACTTTCATTTAGCTGAGATGAAAAGGCCGACAACTACAGAACACTGACATCCTGGAACACCGACTTCCCACCCCAGGTAAGTAACTGCTTAGCCATACTGAAAAAATAGGAAAACCAAAGGAACATAAACCCATCCATGTGGGGGCTGTGCCCCAACACCCCCTAACTAAATATACCAACTCCGAGATCGCACTGCAGTGGGGGTAAGAGGCAAAGTTCAACAGGGTGGCCGAGCAGTTACTTACCTGGAGTGGAAGTGCGTGTTCCGGGATGTCGGTGTTCTGCAGTTGTCGGCCTTTTTGTCTCTGCTAACTGAAAATCGGGTAAATGAACTTTTGGTCTACTGAATATATACACACACATACAAACCAGAGATGAATTCTTAGGAAACTGCAAATTGAGCCCTGGTTTGGCACCTATGTCTCTAATGGACACGGGTAACTGTAAATGGGTGTCCAAACCCCTGCTTGAACTTATCAAGGGTATCAGAATTTGTCAGAGATTTGGGATGCATGGCTAGGCTTAAAAAGCCCCTTGTGGTCTTTAGCCTGGTAAACACCTATGAACCTGTATATATGAGAGAGAGAGAGATGTACAGACATATAGTTGTCGGCTTTTTCGTCTCTGCTAACTGAAAGTCGGGTAAGTGAACTTTCGGTCTACTGAAGTAGACCTACATATATATATATATATATATATATATATATATATATATATATATATATATATATATATATATATATATATATAAACACACACACGCACAGACACACACTTACTGTTTTGTAGACTAGATGCTGATGTTGACTAGTTCAGAACAGAAGCACATAAATGTATTTCACTTCTGCAGCAGACGAATGAACTGCAGAACAAGTTCTGCTATGCCAGCTTTGCTGTTCACTAATAAGCTTAACCTCTGGCTCTTACCTAAGTTTTTCACTTACCATTCCTATTAACTATTTACTCTTCCATTCAAATAACTTATTAAATATAAGCAGAGAACTGAAACTGGTGTTATGCAACAAATTCAAAGTCTAGTGAAAATTTTCAATAAACAGAAAATGCTGTCTTTCAGTAAATAAGTACTACTAACACAAACATGGATCGTCACCCAAAATGGGTGGTTTGTAAGACACCCTTCATGTGCTTCACTCCTGGCTGAACTGTAGAAAGGCAAAGTAAATAATTCTACAGGTGTGGTGTTCAAAGTGAAAAGGAGTTATGACCCAAGTACTCGTGTTATACCCTAGCAATAGCCAGAAACCCCTTTCCTCTGGATGAGGATGTCATATAGTCTGATAAGGCATCAGCATCCCTTTAATGCAGAGACTGGGGTCCAAATGAGATAAGTGGGTTTGAATGGAGAGATGATGAAATCAGGAAGAAAAGGAGCGTAACATTGACTGATTTTGTCCCCCAGTCTTGAGTACCTTTATGTGATGGACCTTTTTTTGATAAAATCCTCTCCAAGATGACACTGATGTATAGATTGTATGATGTATAGCATAAATCATGGAGAGAGGTACATTAAAAAATAAAAAGACAGCCGGGTGTACAAGTCCCATGATACAAAGTGCCCAGTCTCGGTATGCACACTGCTACCATGACTGGAAAAAATGGCAGAGTCGAATCCACAAGACACGGCAACATTCCTACAGTGGGGTTAGGCTAGGCTCTGGGGAGGATAAGCCCCCCCAAGGAAGTATTAGACCACAAAAACTCAAAAACCGAGAAGCCAAAAAGAACCATAAAGATGATAGAGTGGACTGCTGAGAACAAGAAAGAAATGCTGTATTGTTACTTTTATGAAAAAAACTAGAATTTCCAGAATGAAGATGCTCAGTTAGAGTGAAAGAGAAATTAGAGGAAAGAAAAGTACTTGCACAAGAAAAACTGTGAAAAACTTCAAATGCTAATTTTTATTCGTTAATACAATAGATCCATGATAAACTTTACATAGATGAAAAAACTAGGGCACCTGGAAAAAGAAGTTATAGAGAAAGTATAAAAATATAAAGAACAAAACGCAGAGATTTTTGAAAGGTATACAAAAGAAACATGGACATAGGAAAGAAAGATCTGATTTGGTGCAACATTTATGCAAAGGAGAAAGCCAAACTAATGCATGCAAAAACAGCAACTCCAATGTTTGAATAAAATTACAGACCAGAAAACAAAGGGGGAAACATAGAATAGAAAACTAGTAATGTAGAATTTGAACAAACAAACTTAAGATATAGAAGAACTGCTAAGTGAAGGATTTAGTGTTGAAATTCCAACACAGGTAAAGTCACAGCGTAATGCAAAAAATTAGTCCCCAAAGTAAGGAGAAACAGGTGGAGTGGGAGATTTCTAAAGAAGAAATGTGCACATGGGAAACAAAAGAGATTAGATATGGTGCAATTTTTATGAAAAGGACAGCAAAACTAATTTATACAAAAAGCAGCAGTAAAGATATTTGAAGAGAATACAGGCAAAGACACCTGAATATGGAAACTTTCACAGTACAAGTAACAAAACAAAAGGCAGAATAGAAAAGAAGATTAGTACAGTAGACTCCCTCTTATCCAGCCCGTCTTTAACCGGCTAACAAATTTCTGCCATATAACAACACTTCCGCCTCCTCTGAGCTAAATAATGACATGCATTTGATTTTTAGACTTCATATTCATTAGAAAAATGCATACTAACACAAGTCCTGTTATTCTAGCTGATTTATAACCTAGAAATGCTATTCTGTGTGCTTTTTCTGATTAAACAGCTATTCTGTTTATCCAGCTTAAGTTCTGGTCACAGCAAGACTGGAGAAAATGGAGTCTACTGTAATAGAGACATTACAGAAATAGAAACTGAAATTCTGGATCACCTACAAAGTCAAGGATTCAGTGTAGTGCATGATGGAGCAATGCGTCCCCCCAAACTAAGGTGAAATATGTAGAATGGGAGGCATCTGATGACTGGACACATGATGATGCTGTAGAGCTTTCCATAGGAAACCAGTGCAAAAGTTCAGTCAGCGATGCAAGGAGAGGAGCAAGAAATAGTAGCAATTCTGATGCACGCAATGTGCAATGACGGGCTACATGAGTTCCCATATGAAGGAGCAGCAGATGATGTAGGAAGATGTTCTGGAACTTTCTGTTAAATGCCTGCAGGAAACAGAGCAAAGAACGTGCACTCAGTTTAGAAGAAAACGATATAAGGGAAAAGTTGCTTGATTAGAAATATTAAAGATCGATGAAAGAAATAAATCGCAGCAAGTAAATAAGAACGAGATGTTAGAAGTCTGATAGAACCGGCAAGTGCAGTAATACAGGCCTTTAACAGAAATTCATGTGATATAACAGGAGTAAATAGGATACGTTACAGTGCGGCTAAAATAACAGATATCTTAGCACAAAAGTACAAAGTGATAAGTTACAGGAAGGGAAGGAATAAAATGCCATCATGGATGCATTGAACAGAGAAAACTATAAAGCAATTAAGATGAGGTGTCACTGTTAAAATAACATGGAAAAGTACCCACATCAACAGGAATACTTAGACATGGTAACTGCAATTCACAGTATCAGAACAGGCTAGGATCAATTTTACACTATTGCAAGTAATAAACTAAAGATTTTAGCACAGGCAGAAAAACCTGGGCATATAAATAGGAAAAGTACAAAATAAGCAATTAATTGATGATGCAAAAACATTTTAAATACAACTGGGAAAGAAAGCTAAAGGAATAAAAACCCCACCAAAAAGGAAGAAATAGACTTTGCAGAACATAAAGATGTTGAATGGATGCAAAAATTAAAAGAAATAGTAAGGAGTTCAAATGTACAACATAAGAAATGGGATGAAGTAATGGCCACCGAAATTGAAACAAAATTAATAAAAGCCTGTAAACGGAAAAACCCAGACCCAAATGCAGTGCCTAACTTCTAGCTAAAAGAATTAACATCTTTATACAAAGATTTATCCCTGTACATCTGCGGTGGTGCAGCGGTAGCGTTGTTGCCTTACAGCAAGAGGTTCTCCCGTTTGATTCTCAGCTGGAGTGCGTGGAGTGCCTTCTGTGTGGAGTCTACATGTCCTCCCTGCGGTTGGGTGGGCATTCGAAAGATGTGTAAATGGGTGTGCCTTCGTTGAAGGTTGAACGTTGAGCTGGCACCTAGGAGTTTGTGAAAATCTACTGCCAATCATTAGCGGACCGGAGTTCTGCTGTGGTGACCCCTAACCGGGAAAAGCCGAAAGACAACAACTTACAAAGATTTATCCTTGAATAAGAATTACATTTGCTTCCCAAACAGGCACCAACCTAGTTAACAAATGGAAAAATGATACTCCTTAAGAGTGAATCTGTAAGCCATCTAAAACTATAGACCAATAACCAGTGTTGTGCTAGTTACTTACAAAAGTAATAAGTTACTAGTACTAGTTACTTTTAAGTGAAAGTAATATATTACTATTGCTAATTACTTACTAATGTAACTGGTTACTGTTACATAAGTATGTTTATCAATTCTCATATTAAGATTTACTTATACAGTACTTGTGTGTGAGGAATACATGCTTACTACACATGAATACGAGTGTATTAAAGTTGTATAAACAGTGTTACAATAATGATGAATAACATAACAGTTTACAAAGTCCCACAGACTAGTCTTTATAGTCAGTGTCACAATTTAATACTTAAACCAAAGTATGCACAGCCAGCAACACAAGACCCATAGGTTACAACCAATCTAATTTTAAACCACATACATTAGGCTAATCTGCTGAAACTTATGCTGAGGACATGACAATGCTTACAGAAAATGTCATATAGGTCTAACAAGATGTAAACACAGCAAAATCAATTAAAATATCAATTTATATAACTATTCACAATGACTACACATTTCTGTTTGCTCAAAGGAGCAACTTTTCAAAGTGTTCGGTGAGTCTGTTTCTTCTTGCAGACACTACTTGTCCACCAAGACTGAATAGGTGTTCAACAGGTGCACTAGATGGCAGAGCTGTATTAGTGTTCAGAAATATCTTTACTATAGGGTAACTGTTGAGAGAAGATATTTCTCTAGAAGGGTCATCCAGATACATGTCCATCTGAGAAGATATGCTGACATTGGCTTGTGTTGACTCTTTGAAGCTGAAGAAGCTGTCTTTGGCAGTTAATGCAGAAACTTCCGATGATCCCTGTGCAGGTTCATCTAGTTTCTGCATGGCATCAAGGAATTGTGGATGCACTATGCTAGCCAGAATGAGCTTTTCAAGCTCCAGAAGGTGATTGAACCAAGCCTCAATGTCTTTAAGAAGAGCGTCAACTAGTGGCACAAGCTTCACAGACTGCCTGAGTTTGGATGACTTGTTTTTCAGACACATAATGGTGGGGGAGAGGATTTCCATGAAGCTTTACAGCTCTGACTGCAGCATGTCCAGAGCCATTGCCAGGAGATGCATTGCTTGCACAAACAAAGCAACAATGGAAGTTTCTGTGGCATGAAGATAGCAATTCCAATCTGTTCAAATATCTCATTCAACAAGCCCTCACCCCGAGTTGCAATTAGGTGAATTCCCTCCATTGGCTAGAAAGTGGAATTACATCATGTCACATTGGGAAGAATCAATGCCAGATCACACTTTTGAACCACATCAGCAGCTTGGGTGCTGTGACTATCCTTGTTCCAGGCAGCATAGCATTTGGGCATGGCGCTTCACATGATCTTTTTATGCTGTGCATCATTACAAGCAGATTCAGCATTGTGCATGGCCGCTAGGTTCAATGTGTGCTGCACATCTCAGATGGGGAGGCAGTGAATAGGTGATGTCCTTCTATTCTTATGTTGCAGTATACAACATATGAGTTTACTCCTCTGGCTTCATGAATGTCTGGCCAGTATATAAAAGTTTTCAGTCCCTGTATGGTGTGTGAGATGTCTCATGTGGCTCAAGGAATGTGAGCCATAAACGTGATGTCTGCATGCACCACCCCTCAGAACTTCTCAGCCGCCAGGTGTTCCTGCCATCACATCCGTCTGATTCAAGAAATCAGACAAGTGACCCATCGGGGAATCTTTCAGTCCTTTTCTTTCATTTAATGCCTGTTCATGTCATCCAGAAAGGGCATGTGTAAGTGCGTCCATCAGATACCTCACAAGGGCGCCCACGATCAGCGCCTGTTTTGTTTGGGATGGTCACATGATTACAAGGCCTGCTCCATTTGTCATGCATTTGTACCCAAGACATTGCGCAGCCATCTGCACATGCTTAACTTGTATTTAAAAAAACAAAGGTTAAAACAAATAGCTTTAGGGTTGGAGAGTTTCTCTGATGTATCTACAGAACTGCTAAAAAAGAAAGCCAAGACTATACGGCCTACCACTTAAGCTGCGCCTTTAGTGTCTGACCCTCAGCCTGTGGCTGATGTCAGCTTGGTAGAGGAACTGGCTCTGCCACCTCAGATATAGTAGGTACCTCCACAGAAGCCGCACAAACCTACGTGGAGGGTACGTCCATAGAGGCTTTACCGGCATCTGTTTCCGATGCTGGGGGGGGGGGGATCCCCCCGGTTCGTTAAATATTCCAGACTCGAGGTCTTCCTCCCTTCAGATGCCCACAAGGCCTCTAAAAAAGGAGAATAGGAAGCATATTTCTACTCCCACTGAAAGCATGTTCGACTGGTAGGCTTTCAGCCAAAGTCTGCTTAATGCTTTCATGGACTTGCATCCTACCTCTGCAGGGGCTACTAACATCTCTCCTCCCGTTCTGTGTCCAAGGCCTCATACCACAGACCCCCAACCATGAGGGAAGAGGGAGATCTGTCTGACTCTTCATCTGAAGATTCACTTACTTATACTTGTCAGCTTTCTTCTCCCTTGGGGTATGGTTCCTCAGAGGAAGAATCTGTTGACCCTGACCCCCAGATGAGGATTTGACTTTTCAGGAAACCATCTTCAAGATGAAAGAGCATTTTAAGTGGGAGTCCTCTGAAATGACCGAGTTCCAATTCAGATGGATTCCCCAAGCACATCTGCTGTTCCCCCTATTCTTGCCTTCCTGGTTGCCTTCTCCTCAGCATCCTTAAATCCTGACTCTCAACCACCTGCACCACACAGGCCTGATAGTTTATAAAGTCCCTGAGACTGCCAAGTACCCCCTGAAGTGTCCACCAGCAGACCCTGCCACCATCTCCATTTCCACAGATAAGACATCTAAACTTATACCCACCACTATCCTGCCTTGTGACAAAGACAGCAAAACCATGGAGCGTCTGGGTAAGAAAATCTGCAGTGCTGCCACCTTGTCCTTCTGGGCTAACAACTACCAGACATGTATGGCTAAATATGCCATATCACTCATGGAGAAAGCCTCCAAGGAGTTGGCTGATGCATCAGATTGTGCTGCTAAAGCTTCACTGTCTTCCCTTCTTGCTCTCACCTCCCAGGTCACCAGGCACTCAAAGTGCAGCTATGATGTTGCTGAAGCCTCAGCAAGGTCAGCAGCTGCTTAAGAAGGTACTCCTGGCTGCACCTCCGACCTGTACCAGATGATTTCACAGCAAAACTGATTGATGCCTCCCTGGACAACACAGCCTTGTTTGGTGCAAAAGTGACTGATTTGTTTGTCACTTCAGCAAAAGGGGAAAGAAATGCAAGATTTGCAACATCTGCTAGTCTCCCTTATTCCTAAATTTCAAAGAAACATCCCAGCTAAAATACAGTTCATTAGAAAACATTCTCGGCCTGCTGCTCCCTCTAGGCATACAAAACCTACCAGAAAGCAATCCTCTCCAGCTAGAGCTACACCTCCTCTAGCCAGAGGTTGCCCTTTCAAGACGGCAGGTAGCATCTGACTACCTGCCAAACCTACAACCCCTACCTCCTCTCTTTGTCGATTTGCCTTTCTCACTGTCTCCCTGTGTGGACATCCATCCACTCAGACAAATGGGTCCTTTCAGTCCTTCAAAATGGGTATTTCATGACCTGGCTATTGCCCCCAAAGTGAAAAGGCATCTCACAACCTCCAAAACAACAGCCACATCTCCTGCAGCCAGTACTACAGGCACTGCTGGATCAATGCACCATAGAACCAGTGCCGCCTGCAGCAAAAGGAAGAGGTTTCTACTCCAGGAGTTTCCTGGTTCCAAGAAAAGATTGTCCTTGGAGACCAGTTCTAGACGTCTCATATCTCAACATATTCCTAAAGGTTCCAACCTTCTGGATGTTGACCCTACCAAACCCTCTTCTTATCCCCCAGGGGTCTATGGCTACTTTAGATATAAAAGATGCCTATCTCCACATCCCCATAACCCCACTTTCAGGAAATACCTGAGGTTCTTGGTGGGCCCTTCTCACTTTCAATTCCCTGCCTTGCCCTTGGGGTTTTCCATTGCACCCAGGGTTTTCACCAAATATTTGGCTCCTTCTGCAGGACAAAAGGGATCAAGATATTCCATTATCTGAATGACCTGCTGATACAGGCAGGCAACAAGGAAACCATTCTGCAACACATACACCTGGTTGTCTCTCTCCTACAGTCTCTGGGATTCCAGATAAATTACCCAAAATCCCACCTGAAACCTAATCAAAACATTGTTTTCTTGGAGTGCAGAATTCGGTCAGATGTCATGAAAGTCTACCTTCCCCCACAAAAGGTGGAAAACCTGAGGGAACACCTACTTCTGGTCCTATAGTCAACAGAATTAACAGCAAGGCAGTACCTCAGGCTGCTGGGCTACATGGCAGCCACTATCCTCATTTTACCATTAGCAAGACTTGGTAAGAGAAAGCTGCAGTGTTACCTTTGGTCAGTCTGAACACAACACTCCCACCCCTTGGAGTACACGGTTCACCTCCTGCCATGCCTCAAACTAGAAATCCATTGGTGGTTGACACAAGTGACCCTCAATCTAGGTCTTCCCCTCCAGCCACCCCTACCTGTGCAGATCATGCACAAAGATGCCTCAGCCTTAGGCTGGGGAGCAACTCTGGGCCATCATTCAGTGCAGGGTCTGTGGCCAGAGCCACTAAATCAAGAACACATCAGTGTTCGAGATGAGGACAATTTTCCTGGCCCTTCGAGCCTTCCAACCATATCTTCAGAAAAGCCCACTAAAGATTTTTACAGACAGTACCACAGTCCTGTGGTACCTCAATAAAACAGGGAGGGGCCAAGTCCTACTTACTTTGTAGACTAGCTCTCCTGGTATGGGAATTGGCCACCTCACTGGGGGTGACCCTGCAGGCAGTCTCCATTCCCTCTCTACAGAACTCCCAGGAAGACTATTTCAGCAGAACCATCACAAACAACCATGAATGGATGCTTCACAGGGATGTCTTTCTGGATCTGGTCCACCAGTTGGGTACACCTCAAACAGATGTGTTTGCCTCCTCCATCAATAAGCAACTTCCTGGATTTCGCACCAGGACACCACATCCTCAGGCAATGGCAACAGATGCCTTCTCAGTCTCTTGGAAGGGGAAGTTTCTCTATGCTTTTCCCCCCTTCCTACTCATTCAGAAGGTCCTGCTGAAAATCCAGCAGGACAGACCAGAAAATCTTGCTGGTGACTCCCTACTGTCCAAGACGGCATTGGTTCTCCTCTTACAACAGTCCAAGGGCAATCACCACAAGTTATCCCTCAGAGTGGACCTTCTCACACAGCACAAGTGATTCCAAATTCACCCACATTGCAGTTACTGCACCTCACCCTGTGGCTGATATGATTCTGATACCCTTGAGACATCTTTACAATGATGACATGCTCACTGTTTTGCAGGAGGCCAGGAAAACAAATACAAGAAAATATTACCTTTCAAAGTGGAAGAGATTTTCTATATGGTGTCACAAAAGACAGTTGTACCCACTTGCAAGCGAGACCCATCTAGTTCTGTCTTACCTGTTTGAGCTACTGCAGACAGGCTTGGCCTATTCCTCCATTAAAGCTCGCTTGTCTGCTATTTCAGCATGTCTTCCTCTGGTCCCCCCCCCCCCCCCCCCAGCATCCAGACTACCAGCTAAGCTGTTTCTCAAAAAGGTTCTTCACCTGAGAAACCCCAGAAAACCATCCCCACCTCCATGGGACCTTAACTGTGTTTTGGAAAACCTCACACTCCTTCCATTTGAGCCAGCAGGTAAAACTTCCCTAAAATATTGTACATGGAAAACGGTGCTACTCATGGCCTTGACCTCAGCCAGAAGAGTATCAGGGCTGCAAACCCTCATGGGCTATCCCACCTTTCCTAGTTTTCCACAATGACAGGCTAACTCTTCAGACTAACCCTTGATTTATGCCCAAGGTGGTGAATGACATCTCCCTGAATCAAGCCATCTGCCTACCTACCATCTTCCTTAACCCATAGGGAAGACAGTGAGAGAGTACTTCACTCCCTGGATGTTCACAGACAGCTCAGGTTTTACCTGCATAAAACCAAGCCCATTAGAGACAGGCTGATCAACTCTGTGTCTCCTGCTGTCCTCCCATCCCAGAGCCCTAGGGATTGCAGGAACCAAACTATCTCTACCTGGATTTCTAAAGCCATCACCTTCTTCTGCAAATACCATGGGAAATCCCTGCAAGACACTGTCAAAGCACACTCCACTAGGGTTATGGCTTCCTCGGGAGCCTTCTTCAAAGGCCTTGATACCTCCACCATTCCTGAGCAGCCACTTGGTCATCACTGCACACCTGCACCAAACATTACAAGTTAGTCCACATTTCCAAGGCTAGGGCTTTCCTTCATGGATTCCTGGAAACTGCCTATAGACCACCATCCCCGTCTACACAGTGAGCTTTGGCACTCACCCATATGTTGAATACTGCAACATGAAAATAGAAGGGCATAGAAAAGTTGTGTAAAATCTTACTGTAGCCATAGATGTCCTTCTCTTCCATGTTGCAGTATTCCTTCCCACCCTCATGTTAGACTACATTTCCCTTTCTGGGTGGCACAGGACTGGCATTGCCCTTATTAGGACTGGTTCAGCTGTGGCTTACAGTTCTAAGGGCTGGTGCCTGCAGAGGTCAATTTTATGGCCCATGTTCCTTGAGCCACATCAGACATCCCATGGACCATACAGGGAATAAAAACTTTTGTATGCTGGCCGGATATTCATGAAGCAAGAGGAGTAAGCCCATATGTTGAATACTGCAACCTGGAAGAGGACATCTATGGATATGGTAAGATTTTACGCAACATTTCTTTCTCGCTTTTTCCTGACTGACCCAACATGGCTGTCATGCTGTTGTAAACCACTTCACTATCAGCATCCTCATCTTGGGACAAAATGTTTATAGTCTTAAGATCTCTCACATTCTGAGAAGACCGTGAAACCCTTTACAAAATTGTCAGTAATTGTCACACACACCTTTTGATCTATCTTGTACTTAATGTGAATGCT
>NC_056750.1:357819235-357874235 GCF_019279795.1 Protopterus annectens | reverse complement strand
TTGTAAAAGGAGGCAAAATGTAAGTATGGCATGGATAGATTTCAAAAAAGCATTTGACAGCAATCCCATAAGCTATAAAAGGTATATTCTGCATTGATCACATTGCAGTGACCCTGAAACATGACAAACCACTTTGCAGTAAAGCCACGACAAAGGACATCCACGGGATAAAAATTCAAATAGAGATACTGCAGTGTGATTCTTTGTTACCGCTGTTGTTTTTTTGTCTTGCCCTTAACCCAATAAGCTGTTCACTGAATAAATTAGACTATGGTTACAATTTGGCTTCCAGAAAACAACCTTGCTTAAAGACTTGTTTTCTTTTATGATGGCTTAAAACTGCTCATCAGATGAGGGTTTAAAAGGACAACTCAAGTGATTAAACCATTTTCAGATGAAATAAGAATGTCATTTGGCCCTGGTCAATGTGCAAAAGCAACTTTTAAAGCAGGACAGTTGCAGTGCCAAGAAAATGTCAATCTAGAACAGGAATGTGATGTAAATGAACTTGAGGGAGTGGGTAAATATCTGTGAACTGATGGAGAGGCAATAAGACAGGAGCAGATGCAATAAATCATAGTAAGGAAAGGTTCAGAAGACTAAAACTAATACTGAAAACTACCTTGACAATAATAAAGTCCATTTTTTTTCCTTTTCTAAGTTAGTTTTGGTGTGACTGACTGGCCCCAAAAGGTATTTAATTAGGTGGGCAGGAAAACAACAAAAATGTGTCATGCTTATCAAACGATATATAAAAATCAGTGTATACCAATATTATGAATTTCTCATTCTGAAGGAGGTATGGGGTTTCTTGAAATTGATTACTTGCATAGATCTGCAGTCAAGGCACTGCATATATATCTGTTGATCTCACCAGATCCAAGCAAAGTGTAAGTTTTAAAACACGAGGAGAGGAAGTCTAAGATGACCTCTCTGCTTAAAAGCATTCCAGTGTCAAGTGGGAATGGAAATCAAACCAGAAGTAGAAAGAAATCAGCATTTGAATATGCCAAAAATAAAGAAAATAAGGAAGAGGATCAGAGAAAGAAAGAAATGTGGAAAGCCATAACTATAGTGGCAAGTACAGAGACCTCCCTGAGCAACCTCACATTGATCAGGATTTGACAAAGGATGGTTTAGGAGAGGCGAGTTGAGACCAAAAGAAGAAAGGATAATACTGGTAGCCCAGGATAGTGTAGTTACGTACACAGTGGTTTACAAAGTCCAGTGAACATGGACAATAGACATTTAACAGAATTATATCTAGACCGTTAACATAAGGGTTATTTCAGTAGTGCAGGAACTTTGCAGAAACCTAGAAATATAAATGCTTCCATAGGAGCTAGCAGTTTCTTGCAGGCTGTGTTATATTGTTGAGAAATGTATATTTTATGTGTGTGCCATCCTTGTAGGCCCTAGAATGTAGTCATCCTGATTAATCTGCATAATGGAATAAAGTTATATAATTTCTTCTACATAAATGAAAAAAATTGCCTCACTTAGATATGAGAACAACCGCTGATTAAATCCTTTTGTTAAAATTCATACAAATTTGTGCAGAATCAAATTTAGCAATATGAACAAGACTACATGTATAAAAATGGAATCTGCATTACATATCAACCACAGCTGAGCTCTGTGTTTGTAGAAGTGTGATCTGATTTCTATATACTTTGTTTCTTCTACCTAGCTGAAGTACAGTAATCGTTCTTGGTGCAAGACTGAGCTAATCTGTTTAGTGATAACACGGTCCATGTCATCCTGGTAAAACTGCAGCACAGCTAAATTGTCATTTCTGATTTAGATCCAGATGCCTCTTTCACAAATTTGCATATATTTGGCAAATTTTACTTAGAATGGATTAACACATATGCTTCCTCCTGTAGCGGTTCTGAATAGCCAAAATTGAAGAAAATGGTGTTTGATGCCTCTTATATACCCCTGGTGCACTGACATCAGGGAAGAAGCGACAGCAACTGACGCTGGACCAAGACTTTGGAATTCAGGCTGACTGCGGGACTGCCTGATGACAGGATAACCCAAGTGAGATGACTGCAACAGAGTATACACACGAACATCTACATTTATGGTAGGTACAAAACTGTACTTTATGATCACAGCTGTCAGTTTGTATACAAGTTACTTAAGTTATAGTCAGTAAGCCTCTATAGTGATGTTTGTATAAAATAAACCTGCTTGAACAGAGTCCACAAAGATATGTTTATTCATGTCCTAACATGAAAGTGACATGGTGTCACAAGTGGGATGTAAGAGAGAGGAATATTCGAAGCCATGAGATGTAAAGACAGTGAAGGTAAAGCCGAGAGGGAGTACAAACAAAACCAGAAAGAATCAAATGTAATGAGAAATAATACAAATTATTTACTCTATGTAAAAGAAGGCAAAAAGGGACATTACAAAGGTACAAACCGCATTATCAGGCAAGCGGAAAGTAAAAAAATGTTAACTAATGAAAATGTTTAAGATAAAAGTATTTGATGAAACAATTAACAGTAAACCAAAAAAAAGAGCATATTTAAGGCAGAGTTGGGCATGTTTACAGTAAAACAAGCACAAGAAAAGTACATTGGGCATAAAAAATGGTTTAAACGAGCAAGCAAAATGAATATGAGAAAAGAAAAGGCACATTTGGCAAAAAATTAAACCAAGGCAGCCTCATGTTTTTTTGGCAAAGTGCTGTGTTTTGGCATAACTATGACTGCATATTGTATCAAGGGCATAATTAAAATTATTCGAAGTATCTGAAGTGTTTACATGGTGTGCTTATTACTGTGCATGTATTTCATTGAGTTTATTGTGTGCAAAATGCAACTATTTTGTGCAATCCAGATAAAAGCATAGTTATTTTGAAGAAAAGTTCTTGTGCTGGGTGTTGCAATTTGCAATGTCCCGACATTACAGAGTGCTTCTTGTACATAAAAGTTACCTAGCAAGGTACCACCATTTTGGGTATGTTTCAGTGTGCTGCATGCAGTTATTCACAAAGTACAGTTACTGCCAAAGCTATTGAGTATTGGGAAA
Source organism: Protopterus annectens (assembly GCF_019279795.1). Taxonomy (NCBI): domain Eukaryota; kingdom Metazoa; phylum Chordata; order Ceratodontiformes; family Protopteridae; genus Protopterus; species Protopterus annectens. Next base: position 357,871,193 of record NC_056750.1, on the reverse strand, counting down.
CAGATGTTCAATTTATTGACTTTGTACAGATGCTTGACATGTTTCTTGCATTGATAAGAGGTGTTTTCTTGCAAAGGACGACATTACAAGAGTATTATAGTGCTCATGAATTACTCGGTTGCATCATAAAGTTCTCAAATGTTTCTTAAATTGATGACTTTAACAAGTGATGGCACATGACTTTAGCATGTCTGCCTTTATCGATAAAGTCCCAAAAGCATAGCAATTGATGATAAATGACTTTAAAATTTCTGCCTTTACCAATAAAAGATTCTGAAAGCATTAGAAAAGCCTGAGAAGTTATTTTGCAAAGATCCTGTAAAGCATCGAAAGCCTGAAAAGTTATTTCACAAAGTTTCGTAAAGTATTGAAAGCCCTAGAAAATTATTTTGCAAAGTATAGTAAAGCATTGAAAAACCCAAGAAAGTTATTTCGTAAAGTACAGTAAAGCATTGAAAAGTTTGAGAAAGTTATTTCACAAAGTTTAGTAAAACATCAAGAAATCCGAAAAGTTATTTCACAAAGTTCAGCAAAGTGTCAAAACACCCAATAAGTTTATTTTGCAAAGTCCAGTTATTCGAAAGTGCTGCGGGTTTGTTCATTCGCATAATTCTGATAAGGTCAATGAAAGACACAAACGTTCAGAGCACAATGGCTTTGGGCAAGTACTGTTTATGCCAGTAACTTATGCACATGTGTATACGTATGTATTCATGCTTATTTGCAAGATCCTTCACTGGTATGTGTTAACATGGCAGATGGATTTTGAAAACCCCAACTTGTGTTTGATCAGAATATTGCAGAGAACTGGAGAATATTTGAGCAAGAGTACAATATTTTCATACCAGCAGCTTATGCAGATAGAGATGCACGTACCAGGGCATTCATTTTTCTAAACCAAGCAGGGCATTCATTTGTGTATGCACCAGCAGTGTATGAAGAAGAAGATGCAGACTGCCATATTGTTGTACAAGCTGAATCAAGGGAGGACCCTGAGTGTTTGAAGCTCAAGTTTAGAGAAATGTGCAACCCCCAGACAAATGTTACATCAGAGAGGCATTTGTTTGACACAAGAGATCAGAAACCAGGAGAAGCATTTGCAGCTTATATAACTGACTTAAAAAACAGAGCTAAGCCGTGTTGATTTGGTGATTTAAAAGATGAGCTGATAAAGGTCAGGCTTGCGTGTGGTATTAATAGTGCTGCAGTGAGAAATATTTTACTTTAACAGTGATTTAACATTGAGCAAAACAATAGAGATTTGTCAGATCCATGAGGTGACAGAAAGACACACGAGTATGCTTGTATGTGACAAGTGTGTGGTTTCAGTGAGCTCCAGAGCAAACGTAGATAGTATGCAACACATGACAAACAAGAACAGGCCTAAGCATTGGTAGCTACAGGGTTTCCAAAGAAGCCACAAGGTTTTCTAGCAAGTTCCAGAAAAAGTGCAAGCTCCACTTCCAGCTCAATGCAACACAAACCTGAATCAGCAAAACCCAAATCTAGCATTATTAAATGTCACAGTTGTGGTGAGAATCATGAGTCTAAAAGAATGAAGTGCTTAGCATTTGGTCAGCAATGTCACAAGTGTAAAAAAAAAAAAAATGGAACCATTTTCAAAAGTTTTGCAAATCAAGTAAGCCTCACACAATTGTAAAGAAAGGTTGCTCAAAAAAGCAAGTTGATCAAGTAGAGCCAAAACAGTCCGCTTTCTATGTAGATGGTGTATCAATGCTTGGAGAAAGAGTTGATGCAGTAAGCTTATTAACAAAGAACACAGTGTTTTGTATCGTCCAGATTAATGCAAAATCCACAGCGCTCAAAGTAGACACTGGTTCAAAGTGTAATGTTATATCAGCAGACATTTGCAAGAGTGAGAACTAACAAACTACTCAATGTAACCAACAGTGCGGGACTTGTTGCGTATGGAGGTGAAGAAATTCAAACGGAAAGTTGAGTAATACTTGAAAGTTATCTGGCTGAGTACTGTTACAACTCTTTCTTCTATGTAGTCCAACCAGTGCAATCTTTATTGGTCTCAAAGGCAGTTTAAGAATGAATCTGCTTTCTTTTACTAAAGAAGTTCATCATGTGATTGCAATTCTAAGTTCCAATTTTTCCGAAACTGTTTTCTCAGCGTATGCTGATGTTTTTGATGACAAACTGGGCAAACTTCCAGTTGTGTATTCCATGAAGTTAGACCCGGAAATCACTCCAGTAGTTATACCAGCAAGAAGAGTTCCGATTGCTATGCAAGATTAAGTTAAAGCTCAGTTGGATAAAATGGGTGCAGCAAGGTGTGAGTTTTCCAGTCACAGAACCAACCAGAGTGACAATACCAATGTATTCTTGAATTTGCTTAATCTCAGAAACATACCTTGTGATGATATTCTTGCCTCACCTGCTCAAAGACTACTTTCCAGACAAACTAGAACTATGCTACCTATTTTTTTTCAGGTTTGTTGCATTCTAAACCTAAGAACAATAAAACCATCAAGGCTCAATTGTTTAAAAAGAGTAATATCCAGAGATCTAGTTATGACAGATGGAGCAGATTACTTTGTCCATTGAGGGAAGGAGAGATGGTACGAATACAGACAAAAGGTTTTGATCAAATAGGACAGATGACAGGCATCTGTGTCGAGCTGAGATCTTATCTGGTAGATTTTGAGGGTGTTGAGTATAGGAGGAATCACAGACATCTTCCTGTACCAGAATTATCCGCACAGCATTATATCTGTGATGTAAACTCTAAATCAAATATTGAGTCAGACACTGTTTCTAGATCAGAATGTGTTCAAAAGTCAGATTCTGTTCCAGAAATTAATGTGAACATTCTACAGGTCAGTTATTTTGCAGAAACTGTCCCAGTTGCTAAATCCTAATTCCCAGTGTTGTCGCATGATATGGATGACTTTCTAAGCCTAATGTGAAGTATGCAGCAATGTGGACTGAATTGTAATATATAGATCGATGTAGATATAGGTGTATATAATATATATATATATATATATATATATATATATATATATATATATATAAGCTTACCTGTGATTTCTGCATGCCAAATAATCTCATGACAAATTGCATGATCTATTTATCAGAGGGAGGATGTAGATCAGAGTGTAATATCTGTGTACTGTACCTTTAAGAAGCATGCGAGGCTGCGCATGCATTTATAAATTCCAGAAAGTGAGCATGTTTGATCACAGTTGTCGGTTTGTATATGTTACTCAAGTCGTAGACAGTCAGCCTCTGTAGTGATATTTGTATAAATAAAGCTGCTTGAACAGAACCCATGAAGACTCGTTTATTCATGTCCTAACACTGAAGTGATGCTCACCAACTGGTAACTCAAGAATTAGTAGGGTCTGTACATTTTTACTGTTCGGATTCAGAAAGGCAGGTGCCAGTACAGAGGCCTGAGAAAATAATCAGCTTGAGCATCTGCAACTGGAGTCTGCAAAATAACGTGATTTTCTGCAAATTCCAACTTAAAGTAGTCTTTTCACACTATAAGAAATAAATCAATACATGAGGTTAATGATTGTTAACCTTTTTTTATTTTGCCAAGAAAGCTTGGTGAGTACTTTTAAGATTCACTTACAAAGGTACTTGAGGTTACTTGGCAGCATGTCAAAGGGTTAATTGTGTTCGTAATCCTTGATGGCATCTGTTCATTAAAGTTTGCTTTACACACTGCAGGCTTTTTGGTGAGAGGAGCATTACATGTGTACAGTCACATATATTTATAAATTTCTCAGTCAGGTAGTACCTGACTTTAGTTCACTTTAATAATATAGATGTTCACAAACTCTTGAAATATGCAGATAGTGGCAACAGGAGTGACAAATATTATACTGATTTTGTCTACTTTTTGTGAGAAAGCTTTATTTCACATTAGTGCTTTCCTGTTTAGACTGGTTTTATGGCTGCCACCTTTCCATTTTAATCATTTGAATATTGCTGGACAATCTGCATATTACATAGCAAATGACATTTCATTTTGTAAAACACCTTAATGTGACACTAAATGATTACTATCAATTAAGGTGTTTTTATATTGTGCTCAGGTTTTGCATTATTTAGGTGAAAGAAAAATGTTTCTAAATCAGAATGACATTAGGCATTTTTCTCCCTTTTGTCGGAAGCAGTTGTTCGTGCTAAAACATTCATGCAGAATGAAGGGCATTTAGTAAACCTGCACCATCTTACTGGCTGTTAGTCATCTGTCTGCTGTAAACTACCTTGTCCTAGGTACTGCTTGCTTTAACTAGGTGGCAGTTTCATTAACAAGTCTTGAGTGTTTGATTATTTGTCTGTGGAGCCACAACTAGAAATAAGAAACAGTTAAATCACGCATAATATTTTGATCATCATTTCCAGCATATGTATAAGTTTTGTAAAACAACCAAGTACTGAGCAGGAGTGAGAGTGAGAAAATAACAGAAGATAACAATCCAAGATGTAAAATCCACGTAGTTTATTGCAGACAAGAACAAACGGATAAGCGCTTTCACTATCAGCTTCTTCAGATCCATGAAACAAACCTCCTAACACAAACTAGTTATATATTAAAAGCACACTGAGACAATTAAATAATTAACCTATCAAGAAGATGATCCAACACAAACCTCTATTTAAAGGCATAGCAAACTGCAAAGAACAGAAAAAGAACAGATAAAAAGCTCACTACAAGAATATAAATGCATAAAATAACTTAAAACATCCGTAAAATGACTTTAAACACTCCATAGAATATATAAAAGATAAACTAATACATGAAAACATTTTATATATAAATACATAAAAAACTCTGAGACATAAGGACATAATGTAGGCATACACATATAAGTAATTACAAATAGTCACTTTACATGCCTGCGCTGCCTTAGGCTAGGTTTTATGGATGCCCTTTCATTTAAACCCAGTCCCATATCAGCCCTTAAAAGTGTTATCCAGTCACTCTCTTTTCCTTCAGTGTATATCCTAACATCACCACCCCTCTGATTTGGGGTGATGACCTCTAACACTCTAAACAAAAACTTTTGGTCATGACCATGCGTGACCACGTGTTTAGCTAAAGCATTATGCAACGTACCCTTCCTAATGTGGTAATTATGCTCTCTCATCCTATCTCTGAGTGGGCGGTTGGTCTTACCCACGTAGAAAGAGGAACACAACTGACACACTGCCAAATAGATGACATGTACGGTCATACAATTCACCTCCACTTTAATATAAAAAACTCTTCTCAAATCAGGATGAAAAAACTCCACATTGCTGTCTATAAAAGGGCAAAAGTTGCAGTGACCACAGGGTCTGGTACATCCTACCTTTTTAGGATGTCTATCATGTCTTGAATAGCACAACATCCTTTTCAAATTGTTCTTATTCCTAAAAAGAAAACGTGGAGCTTCACCTACTATCTGCCTAAGGTCATCATCGACCTGCAGGACACCCCAAAACTTACTGACAATCTCCCTAATTTCAAACTGATCTGATGAAAAAGTTGTGGAGAACTTAACACAACGATCAATCTTTTTATTCCCAGCAACACTAGGATATATGGGTCCAAAGTAAGGACTGGCTACAGTCAAACGTAGATTGTGTACTTCATCCAGATGATGGTTGACCTCGTTCACATTATACCCCCTTTCTGTTAACCTCCTTGTCAGGTTATCTAATTCATTGGTAAACCCTATATCCATAGGGTTTAACCTTGAGGCCCTAATTGCCTGTCCTTTCATAATATTCCTAAATATGAACGATGGATGCATGCTCGTTCTCATAAGTAATGAGTTACAGTGACAGGTCTTACGAAAAACCCCTGTGTTGATAATATCATCTGGTAACCTTTCAACAAACAGGTCCAAAAATTCAATCTTATGCTCAGAGAAATGCATAGCAAACTTGAGGAAGGTGGTTAGATTTTTCATCATTGTATACATAGATTGCAACTGTGCCAGTGTCCCTTTCCATAAAACAAAAAGGTCATCCACAAACCGCCGATAAAATACTATATGCTCCCTGAACAATGTTTGACAAAACAACACATGTTCCTCCCAATGGGCTAGAAATATGTTAGCTTAGCTGTTCGCACAAGGTGTGCCCATGGCTACGCCATCGCATTGCCTGTAAATAACATCTCTGAACATAAATAAGTTATTTTCAAGAACCAGTTCTAGAAAGTGTGTTATCAAGTCAATCTTAACATCCAAGTAGTCACTATGCTCCTTTAAATAGTCTGAAACATAGGTAAGTCCTAGCCCATTCGGTATAACTGTAAAAAGGGACTGCATATCAAAGGTTACAAATATACAGTCCGCAACAGTTCCTTGTTGTTTAATACATTCATAGAGGTCTATTAAGAACTGCTTAGAGTCTCGTAATACAAAAGTATTATTATTCAAAACTTGCCTTAAATGTTTTTCTATAATTGGTCTCATGGGTGGGTCTTTATGTATCTTGGGTAGCCCATGTATCACAGGAATAACAGGTGCCCTGATGCAAAGGTATTCATATAACTCCTTCCCTATTAAATTACTCTTAAAAATATCCAAAAGTGTATAGCCAACATACCTAATAATGTCATTAACATCATCCACTGTAATCACTTCATAAAACTTATCAAGCAACATCATTTCCATGGTTGTGTTATAATGCGAAGTATCCATAACAACAATCCTACCACCCTTGTCTGCTGGCCTTATAATGATGGTGGAGTCATCTTGTAATTTCTTTAAGCTTAACCTCTCCTTGTAGGTAAGGTTATCAGACCTCATAGGTCTCCTATCTCTCTTGCTGTCGTAAAAGCTATATAATTCATCTTCCATTAGTTTTAAGAAAGCCTCAACCAAAGGATGATTGGTGGGGACAAACTCACTCAAATTCTTAAATATGAACTCCTTATTATCTGCTGATTCATTACTGGAACCCTTAAACATATATTTTAACATAACATTTCTGCAAAACAATTTAAGGTCTGTAATAGTATCCGTTAACCTACTCTGTGTCTTTGGAATAAAATTCAACCCTTTACTCAACAGCCTAATGTCGTCAATACTAAGTATCACTTGAGATATATTGTGAACTAATGTTTGTTGGTCCACATCTTTCTCAGGGTCTGATGGGATAAGGGTTCCCCTGAAGACTTTCTTTTCTGTCTGCCTCGACTCATGGAGCGTGACCTCCGTGGGCCTTTCTCCAGGCGTGTAGGTAGAGGAAAAGACAAATCAGGGCTAATATTACTACTTGAATCTACTTGCTCTGCCCTTATCTTTGGTCTCACCACAACTTCAGATTTGCCAGCCAAAGATGTGGGTTTATCCTTATTAATGCGCACTTCAGGATATAGATTAGTGCCTGGCTGCATACTAGGATGTATAATATGTATGACATCATTAGAATCATTATAATCATGCACAAAGGCTTCATTGACAAGTGATTCCCCTCCAATCAGGGGACCACCAACATCTTTTCCTGTAGTGTTCTCTATACAAACTTCAGACCTATGAGACTCTGTATTAACAAAATTGTTACATTTAGTCACAGTACCAACAACTTCAGCTTCCAAAGTCCTAGTATTTACATTAATGTTCACATTATTATTGTCCTTAGTAATAGGGTCATGGTCAAACTTATCAGAGCCATGCCTCCTATTTGTATAAACAGTAGAGGGAGTAACGGTATTATTACCATTTCTGGGCCACATAAACACATGGCCCAGTTTAAAATCCGTAATGTCCCTAGTAGCCTTATGCCTTTTCTGTTGAAGTAGTTTAAGCGCTTATCCATTTGTTCTTGTCTGCAATAAACTACGTGGATTTTACATCTTGGATTGTTATCTTCTGTTATTTTCTCACTCTCACTCCTGCTCAGTACTTGGTTGTTTTACAAAATTTTTTATATTTCTCTGAGCAGGGGCGTTTACCTGTGAAGCAGCAATTTGTCAGACATATGTATAAGTTTGGTAAAGCTTTCAAAGTTTGATTCTGTGATGTCCCTGTGGTCATTTGTATGAATTATTTTATACTTTGAAGGCTTTTTACTTAACTAATTACTACTCATGTCAGTCCTCTGCTTCTGGTATGTTCTACTGTGTTTTTTCAAATCTCACTCACCACCTTGCCTTCACTGAAAGTGCTGCCTGTTTTTGTTTATTCTGTGGTAGAAAGTCAGCTGTTGGTTCATAGGTAAATATGAGGCTACCTGCCCTTGTGGGTCATTTTAATCTTAGCCAACTTCTTTTTCAACAAGGAGAATCAAACCCTGTGACTGAAAGATAAACACCCAATTTTCTTGTGGAAGATTTTTATTTTTTTATTTAACTTACCTGGTTGTTCCAGTAGTTATATATTTTGTAGGGCGACTTAGTGGTGCAGCAGTTAGCAATATCGCTCACAGCAAGAGATTCTCTTCGATTCTCAGATGGGGTGCCTTCTGTTTGGAGTCAGCATGTTGTCCCTGCATTTGCGTGGGTTTCCTCTGGGTGCACTGGTTTCCTCCCACACTTCAAAGACCTGCGTCTGGAGCATTTCTCCCCGGGCCTCTGCTTAAAATGGGCTCTGTCCCAGTCGGACTTCCTCGGCAAACCAGTGTTAACTTGTATGCCGAGGTAGATTTTTGGGGGTGCTTACAACTGCACATATGTATGCCATAAGTGTTTTTAAAGATGTGCAAATGTATTAGCTTGCAGTCCTGCTGTGCCTTCAACCTCCACAAGGAGTCATTGCTGCAGTAGATTGTATTTTCCCCTTGTCATCAGAGGTGTGAGTGTAAACTGTTAGCTGCCTTGTTCTATTTCACAATGCTATGGTCATGCTCTTTCCATTGCAAGGATTGCACATGTTTAAAATGGCTTCCATACACACAGATGTAAAAATTGCTCTCACAGTTGGGCCTTCTGTCCTGTTTCTACTGTCCGCATTTTGTACTGCATCAGAATGCTCCTTTGTGTGTCTGACTTGCCGAATAATGTACATCTTTCATAACTGCTGTCTTCAGTAAATTATCTCAATGGTAGGTCTTTGAGAAGTTCTCTGATAAATAACCTTCATTTCATCTTAGAAAATGTCTTTTTCCAGAGCCAACAGTGAAATAAATACTCCTTTTTGAAAAGCGATGGATACATTGGGTTTTGCACTATGTAAACTAGGGTAGGTGGATTAGGTAGTCTTTGTCAGGCTGCTACTTGGGGGACAGGACACTACTCCCTCTCCATAAGTATTGATAATGTGTACTGTAATCTTTGACAGGCCGGTACCGGAGGAACAATTGTACAGTCCTGTGGAGTATAGCCTGAAGGCTGTATGTTTGATATGACTGAATAATTCCTGTTATAACTCATTGTGGAATTTCTCTTTTTAGTGCGGTGTTCTTTTGAAAACTTTTTGCATATTAATTACTACAGCTTCTCAAGTGCCATGCATTTGTGTTGGTCATTTTAGAGGTTTCCTGTTTAGTCTCAACAGGCTAGTGACACAGCTAAATGTTACTTAGCCATATGTTGTGCAGCTGCACCCAGTTTGTGTATATGATTTTCAGATTTTTACTGCATTACTGCAAAATAGTTTCAGCACTCTGATGTTTGGTACAACTTTCCCGTGTTGTTGTTATCCATTTTTTTATACTTGCAGATGAAACCTTGCTTAGCATTTCTTAGCCGTTGTTGGTACTTTAAAGAAATTCAGAAGCACATACATTTCTTAAAAAAAAAATGACTGAAATAGCTGCAGGTTTTTGTTGCCTTTATGAAACATTTTTTTTCATGCGTTATAGATTGGTATGGCATGCCCCCTCCAGCCTGCTTCACCATTTGCAGCTGACCACCTGACGCTTTTCATTTAATGTTGCATATTAAGCACTCCTCTAGATGCCACAGAGAAGGAACAGTGGATAGTTTGTAGTGCCTTTTGGCCATATCAAAACCCTGATACTGAACAGACTGCCAGTTAACCAGATCGGTGTGGCTGAGTGAACCTAAGCTTGTGCCATTTGGACAAATATCAGTCACAGAAAATATTTATTTTATATTAACTTGGCAAATGCTAGCTGTCAGTTCAGAGCAAATATGCTTAATATGCATTTTTGGAAGAAGAAACTGATTTATTGATACGGTATTGTACATATGAAAGTACATCAACTGGCCACGTTGCACTACAATTACAGCTTGTATTGTTCCATACTTGGGTGGCAAGCTTGATGTTCCCCAAGGGAATGGGAAAGCACAGAACTCTTGCAGAAGATGAGGTCTTGATGATAATATATCAAGAGGGGTCATTCATTTACCCGAAATCCCAAAACACCTACATTCGAAATACTGATACCAAAATGCCGACTCCTCACATGCCCGACTGTTCAAAACAATGACGTGCATAAGCCCGACTTCCACAATACTGACAGTCACAATCCTGACTCCCACAACACCGACAATCAGAATCCCATCATGCAGAACACCGAATATCACAATATCTACAATATAACATCTTATCACAAGCACAACTGGCACAGCCAAAGCAAATAGATTACATAAACAGAAACTGTGATAACTGCAAACGCGAACCGTTGGCACAGTACTGTATAAATTAAATTAACATAATACAGAAGTGTTGAAGGCTAACAGCAATTTCCACGTTAGTCACTAACTGGACGTTTATCAACTGCTGATTTCCAGACATCTGTTCAAATAAAATAAAGATAAGAAACATAAAGTGCATCCCTCACGATCAGAAACTGATATGTTTTGCAAACCAACATCTCTCATAATACGCCGACATCTCCCGTTAACTAAATGTACGTCCCATATGCAGATTCATGTGACGTCTGAGTCCATAATTTGACATACACTACAGAGTCCCAACAATAACACTTAATGGCACATGATCCCACCTGCAAAGTAACATCCACCGCTTGGAATACCCATTAGATTATATTTTTGTAATTTTGCTGTTGCTGTTACAAACTGGAGTAAAGAGCATGTCTCCTTATTGGATAATACTGTCTCAAACTGGGAAAACTACTTGAGTACAAACTCCCAGGCTCAGCGCTTCCTGGAATTTATCAACTCAAATGCCCTGGATCAGCTGGTAAACTCCCATACCAGAGGCCGCAACATATTGGACCTGGTCATCACCAACATGGGCAACAGGTGCTCCATACTGGAGGTCAACCCGTCACTGGTTAGATCAGACCATAAACTAATCACCCTGGATGTCCACACCCCACCACCACCCACAACCAAGGAAACCACAGTGAAAAACTTTTCTAAAGCAAACTTCACCTTACTTAAGTCAGAGGTGGTAAGTTTCACAGCCCCCACGCTAAAGGATAACACTGGCCAAGATGCAGAATCCTTTACAATTGCACTCTATGAGCACCTACAAGGATGCATGGATCGTGCCATCCCTAGCAAAACCAAGACTCACTCTCCTAAGAGAAGGAAGCCAGTCTGGTGGACCCCTGCCATAGACAGGTTATACAACAAAAGGAGGAAATTAGTTCAGAAAAAAAGCAAATCCCAAGAAGGAAAGACATCCCTGATCGGTATCAGTAAGAAACTAAGGTCCCTCATAAAATCATCCAAGGCTAACTTTGAAAGAAAAATAGCCAAGGATTTGAAAGATAACCACAAAGCCTTCTTTAGCTATGTCAAAAATCTAAGTGGCAACTCACAGATATGCTCTGAGATGGTGCAAAATAGCACAAAATATACTGAAACTACTGAGATTGCCAACATACTGGCAGCTAGATTCAGTGCAAACTTCACCTCCCTCTCACCTTCAAGAGGGCACACAACAATACCGGAAAAGTGTAGTGTCCTGGAAATCACAGAAGCACAGGTTAAAAGCCAAAAACACAGCATCAATGGGGCCAGATGGTATCCCAGGCTGTGTCTTGCACGAACTACAGAATGAACTAACCTCCCACCTAAACACGCTGTTCAATCTCAGCCTCTCCACTGGCTACATGCCCATAGAATGGCGCACAGCAATGGTTATTCCGCTCCACAAAGGAGGAGCCACAACTGACCCTGGTAACTATTGCCCCATAAGCCTGACTAGCCTGGTCTGCAAGGCTATGGAGCGCATCATCATGGAACTCATTAACAAAGACATTGGGAACCTCCAAACACTTGACCCGACCCAGTTTGGCTTTAAGGGCAGATCATGCCTACTAAAACTGGTTGACTTCTTCGAGACCATTACCAAGGCCATAGATGAGGGAAAGGTGGTTCACACAGCCTACCTTGATCTTCCCAAGGCATTCAACACCATTCCTCACTCGGGTATTCTAGAAAAACTCACCAGCTTGAACATAAAACCCCTACTTCACAAGATGGGTTGCGAACTGGCTTACAGACAGAACTCACACAGTAAGAATAGCGGGCTCCAGGTCTGACTCTAAACCAGTCACAAGTGGTGTCCCGCAAGGCTCAGTTCTGGGTCCCCTACCGTTCGGCATATATTTCTCAGGAGTACAGGCAAGCACAGGAGGACTATGGCTAACCAAGTTTGCCGATGACTGCAAACTGGGAGCCATAATTGACTCTCCGGCTGACACTGACATCCTCCAAAAAGGCTTTACTGAGACAGACACCTGGTGTCAAAGTCATGGCCTCAAGCTAATTGCCAAAAAATGCATAGTCATCCCATTTGGGAAAAACAAAACACCCACGAATTACCACATAGGTGGCAGCCCCCTTAATACAGAAGAGGTAATAAGAGATCTGGGGACCCAGGTTGATAGTAATCTCACCTTTGACAATCACATTGCCAAAGTAGTTAGGAAATCCTCCTATGTGGCCCATCTAATTACTAAGGAGTTCACATCTAGAAATAGAGGTTATAGTGCCCCTCTACTCGTCACTCATCAGACCCATCATAGAGTACAATGCTCCATTTGGGATGTACCTCACAAGACATTTCCAACAGCTTGAAAGACCACAAAAGCACCTCACCAAGAGGATTACTGGCCTCAAACATATGTCCTATGCAGCCCGACTGAAAAAACTCCGGCTGTGCTTAGTGGCATATCGCTTACTCAGATGTGATCTCTGCCTGACTTACAAAGCCATGTCCAACTCAGAATTGATAGACATGCTCCAAGTAACTGCGAGCCACGCACTCTATTGAGCTAAACCTCACCACAACAATAAATAGAACATGCTGGAGGGATAGATTCCTGTCACAGAGACTCCCCATGTTTTGGAACAAAATTCCTAACTACGTTAGGCAGAGCCCCTCACTAACACTCTTCAAGAGAAGCCTTGACGAGTGGATGGGTAACAGAAAGTAGTACACCCCTGGGATCACTTCATTGGCTCTGCTTGAGAGAGGTTCAGTTAATTAATCAATGGGGTGGCGAAAGCCGACACACTCTGGCTAGGCTTATAAATGCCCTTGGGCAGATAGCCTAGTACCTACCTATGAACCTAAACTGCTGGTGGTGCAAAATCAGGTTCCTCTTTTTTTGTAGATGGTGGAAATCCTGTAGCCGTCCGAACCCTCAATTCATCCACACGGTCCTGTTCCCATTCCAATGCTGCCATTAGTACACTTAAATCTGTACCTCTGCCACCCAGGAGACATTTTAGTCTCCTGTGCCATGTTTCTACAGAACTTTAGGTGTGAGGTAGAAACAACTCATTCAATTCATAAACATTCCAAAATGAAATTGGAAACGGCGGTGGGAAACGTACACTAGATGAGGTATGAGTATTGAACTTCTGCAAGCAGCCGTACACATACCAATTGGAGAAGTACTTTAACAGTTCTCTACCTTCACCAGGAAAGGTTTCCCCTAATGCTTTGAAATGTGTGCTGCACCTCATATTCCATCACAAAAGCTAATGCAGCCAGAGACTTTACAGCTAGTTGAAATGAGGAGTTACTGTTGTAAAAGTGATGATAAACCTAAAGCCTGTACTTTTTGCCACAGGTTTTGGCCAAAGTGGAACAAGCAGCCCTTCGACTGTGCACCTGGAACATTCAGTCTTACACTTTTAACCGTGGCCACCTCGAAGTCGCGCAAGACATAATGCACAATGAACTCAAACCCGTGCTCACTCATTAGATGGAAAATACAGTGCCATAAAAAGTTCTAAGACTTGAGGGACTTTTTAGACATTCGAGAAAATAATAGTGGCACAGCCTTGCTATAATTCCCATATTTCACTAGCCCATGCACATTATACAGTTGCCTTATGGTTACCCCTTTTGCAAAGAAAGTTCCATCCATTAACCATATTGTAGCACGACTTAGGTCATATAGATTAACTGTAGTGAACACTGGTACTATAGTGTCAGTTGTACTATTAGACATTTTCTTGCTAACAAAAGTGCCAGTCTTTAATGGGTATTTTGAGAAATCTGTATTATTCAAGATTACTTCACTGTCAGTATGTCTTATAGCTTTTTTCCAGCGAACACGTCCTATCTGTTGAAGTAATGCTTTCCTATGAGGGATGCTATGTATGCTATCTAATGAGGTGGTAGACAATGCATCCTCTACTAGTAGGCATGGTGTGTCTCTGCTGTAACTTGCTTTAACTTTCAAATCATTACATACAACATATCTTTCTACCTCCCCTGGATCTCCAGAATGCTGATGTGCTACTGTCTTTTCTAGCTTTTCACCATCTGGTAATAAAGTTGTGACAGCTCTTTCTCTGCACTTCTGTGTTGACTTATATTTACATCCCCAGTACCTCCTTGCATTCAGACACCTTTCCGAGTGATACAAAAATCCATAGATCACCAGCAGTTCTTTATTTTTATGTGACTTTACAGTTTGGGAAACATTGCCGATAATCCCATGAGCGTCTTCAGCTTGTTCAGCCATGTTTCCTTAGGTACACAGTACAACGTGTTAAAGGTACAACCACTTATTTATTCTACTATGCAACGGGAGTATGTGATTGCGTACTGTCAGTGTTGTAACCAGCCTTGTTTTACTGTTTCAGATGTAATTCCGTTTATTTTTGGACTTTATGGTATTGGTTCTTAGCAGAAATAAAATGGGTTACTTAATGGTTCGTGACTGCATTATTATGCGTACTCCACATACTGTTTTTCTGAATAGTCTTGCTTATGCACGTCAGTGTTTTGAACAGTCGGGCATGTGAGGAGTCTGCATTTTGGTCTTGGTATTTCGAATGTCACTGTTTTGGGATTTCGGGTAAGTGAAGTAGACCCATCAAGAGGTATGGCAATACCACAAAAGACTTCCAGATATTAAGCCTTACCATGATTTGAATAAATTAAGTGGTTTTAACTGGATTGTAAAGATGGGAGGATAACTGGTTGCAGAAAAACTTTGTAGATGGTGTTTGCTTTAACTTCTGAGATCTGAACAAGAGGCTGCTGATTTAGTCACCAGGTTCTTAGTTGTTTTGCCTTAAGGGTTAGGATCCAGCATATGTGTATCTTCTAATTTGGAAGCTACAGTTTTCTGTCCCTGAAAAGCTATCCTGCATACAAGTAGATGTATTTTCAACAATGGGAAGTACCTGTGGGTCATGATGGCCTCTAATTTAATTTGCTAAATTTCAGGTATTTCAGATGGAGACTGTTCTTGTCCTGTGCTTTGACACCAGAGAACTGTCTGTTTAGTTTTAGATTTAATCTTGGGACTCTGTTTCATTCTGAATTTCTTCAGGGGATCATTTATAATCCTTTGTCTTCGCCCAAAATAATTTTGAGCTCTTCATTGTGTATTGTGGAAAATCAAAACTAGACTGGAAAGCCCCACATGCAGAATAATTTTATAAATCATACTCTCTTTGTAGAACTTTGCAACACTTGCTTTTCAGAATACTTATCCTTCATAAACAATACTAAATGTCTTGAGATTAATTCTATTTCATCTTATGAATGTTTGTATCAGTCTCATCAGTAGGTGCTTAGCAGTGAATACATTTATATATGACATTGCATGTTCTTTGTTGTATAATCGATGTTACTGATATAAACACAGCATCTCTTTAGACTTTGTTACGGTATCTTTTGGTCACTCCATTAAATCAATGGAAACAGCAAGAAGATATTTTGCCACCCTTTTTAAAGGTCAAAAGAATCAAATATTATAACAACTGTCCAAATCTTGGCCCTGTGGTAACTTGTTTCAATGCAATCCAGCAACAAATGAGTATATGTAAACCTCCCTACCTCTCTTCCTGCATCCTGACTGCTTAGATGTAATCCATCAAGTTAGTGTCATGTCAACCTAAAATTAATGTTAATATTTCTAATCCTTTTGATGGCAGCTTTTTTATTAATTTTCTCCAAGCTGATGTGTATATAATCATTACTAGTTTTAGCTATCCCAAGGCAAGCAGTAACTACTGCAGCAAGGCATTATGTCCTCCCTATGCATATATGAATTATTTCTGCATGGAAACACTGCATAATAAATGCACCAAAAATCCCATCAGACCAATGGGTCAGTGTTGTGATGCCAAGAAAAGGATTTTTTCCAAGAAATTGAAACTTGTATACACAGAAGGTGGCACACTGGTGCATCAGTTAGCACTGTCTCCTCACAGCAAGAGGCTCTCCAGTTTTGATTCTCAGCTGGGTTGCTTTCTATGTGGAGTTTGCATGGCCCTTCCTGTGTTCACATGGGTTTCATCTGGGTATTTCAGTTTCCTCTGACATGCATCTGGAGCCTTTTCCCAGAGTCTCTGCTGAAAATGGGCTCTGTCCCAGTTGTACTTTCCCAATAAACAAATGTTAAATAAAATAAAAATAAGTAAAACAAATTGTCCATTCTGTCATGTCATTTTGTGATCTTCACTTTGCATCCCTGGTAATGTCTATCATAATCCCGGTCCATGTGCAGTCAACAGCTAAGCATCCTTGATGAATGTAAAGACTGGCACATTTAAAGTGTTAACTGTGGATTTTGTATATTTTTCCTCCTGGAAAAGATAAGACTATTGGTGAGGAAGCCTTCAGTGCCTCCTATACACAAGCTAAATCAAAACTGTTCTGGAGATTTCAGTGTTTACTAGTGTCTCATTCCTTATAGCTACAGTTATTCAACACTGCAACTGTCTGAGCTGACCCAGGTTATCTCATTCATGGTCTGAACTGAGAAAGTCTGCTGCAAGAAGAGTACACTTATCAAGGTCTTTAAAAGCAGTTCTACAGTATTGTAATGTTTGGTGGTGTTGCAGTCCCATCATTGACAGCTACCCATGCAAGAATCAGTAAAGAACACAGAAATTTATTTTCCAAGAATTTAAGCAAATTAATTTCACAGATGTTTAATGCTGCCCTAGGTTCAATGGCCTGATGTTCTGTTCTCAAAGGTGCCTGCCTTCCATCAGTGCTATTTTACTTGGCAAATTTTAATAATGTAGACCTACTTGGTAAGAAGTGCACTGGGTCCTTCATCATCTATCAGATTTCCCATAGCATTAAAAATGGTTATGAAGTACAAGGACTGTCTATACTGTGTGTACATTAGGCTGAGATCTGACCATGTCAACCTTAGGACTGCATAGACTCAAGTAAAGCATACCATAATGTATTGCATATATATTGCATATATACCGTCATGATGAGCAACACCTGAATGATGATTACCCACTAAAGTCCTGTCTTGGCCCCATTTAACTTTAGTCTCCAACTTTCCTGAGTGTAGCTCAGAGAACATACTATCCTGTATGTCAGTAATGTATGTGGATGAGTATTCCTGCCACCTCCTCTTAATACCTTATGGTTCTGCTAGGTCTGTCCCATCTTTTCCTTTATCATTCCCATTTTACTTGGAAGTTCCCTTTAATATCAGCAGTGCTCTTTAACACATGTCTTCTCTTTCCCAATTCTGTTTTTTCTAATTATTTGCACTGCTGATTTAAATGTGCCTTCTCTCACCATTATAGCTCTCTCAAAATCTGTTTATAAAACGAGTAGCTAATTTTCTATCTGTTCACTTTGAATTCACTCAAGTATTTATATGTCCTACTGAATCATCAGTTATTGTTCATTTTGTGATCTGTGTTGTATTATTATTGTATAATTTTCTGGAGTATTTCTCCCTAGGACTCCATTCAAAACGGAACTTAGGAATATGACATTCACAGTTTAAAGAGGCTGGAGTTATTACATATCACTAATAACATCTAACAGGGATTAATCTGGTAAAACAAACCACTCATCCATCCTGGCAGTCTGTTGATCTTTCTTCATTTATAGAGCTCTATTAATAAAAATCCAGACAGAGGAAAATACTAACAAAAGATCACTAAAAGCAAAACTGCAGAAATGAGTATTAAATATCACATTTTCAGCAAAAGTCTTTCCCTTTAGAACAGCAACATAAAACACTTCAGTTAGAAGGACTTTATAAGCACCTTATGGCCATGATAAGGTGTTGCAGAATGGATATCTTTTCATATAATGTGCCTTCACTGAAAAATGTAGAGTATCTTGTGTGTTGGTATAGTTCACTTATGTGAACCTTGGAACATTGACATAATGAATTAATGGTTGAACAAACGTCATCCTGTAATATTCTTCTGAAATCAACTCAAGTAAATTATAAAATGTTGTAATTTTATCATACAAGAAGCTAGTTATTGTAGTCACTTTGAGAAGGATTTCATTTTTATTATCCCACTTTTCATCCTCTTCAAATGTATAAAAATATTTTTTCTGAGATTTTGTTCGCTCATTTTAACTTCAAGCATGTGAAGTAGCATAATTACTTTTTTCATTCTTAAACATTCTGATTATTTCCATTTAATTTGACAAGCTGTGTGGAAAGTCAACTGCTATAATTCATATTCATCTTTGGTTATTCATGTTTCATGTGTATAAATGTAGTTGTTAGCCAGGAAGAACTCAGTGGAGTAAGAAAATCTGTGCTGCAGGAAAAGGGTATGTTTTGTATAAATGTCAGCATGCAAGTATTCCACCTGAGAGAAAGAGACCCTGTTTGTTTGTTTTTTACTGAAAGCTTGGGTTTAATTGCAAGCAGTGCATAGTTTAAAACTGAATGCAGTGCAACAAGGGATAAAGGAAAGAAGGTTACTGTGGGGTTATACTGTTCAAGTGTCAAGAGCGCAAGGAAGGGACAGTAGTGCCCTTGCCAAGTATGGGGTAGCAAATGAATTATGCACACTAATGTCATAGCATCGCTTTGGATACATTTAACGGTGGTACAGCATTTAAGCAATGCAGTAGTTATGTTAAATGTAATACAGTATTTTGTATAAATAGTGAAAAAGCTGATATATGTAAATGCATTAATTGTTTTCATCAGTATGTATGACAGTAAAACTCAAGTTAAATGTTTTAACTGTGGAGACAGATTTCCTTGTTTTTGTTTAACATGTCATAAACATGTGTTACAACAGTTGTCAGTAAAGACAAAAAAGGACGTTATAGCAATTGTCAGTAAAGACTATAAAGAACAAGTCAAAATTGTTAGACGAAAGTCACTTTGTAATGCCAGTTACTACCTTTTATAGAGAATTCCAGCAGTGTCAGGAACTTCCAAATGGGTGAAATGAGATCGTCTTTGCATCTGCTCTGAGATGTTCACCAGCATTTTTGACAGAGAGGGAGTCTCCAGTTTGCAGTTTTAATCTACACCCTGATCACCTGTTAGCCATTTCTGGAAATAGTAAGCTTATTTCTGAAATAACATGGATATCAGCAAGGACATAAGTGCTAAATTACAAAGACATGCTTCTGGAGCATTTCTCCCTGGGCCTCTGCTGGAAATTGGCTTAGGTCCAAGTCGGACTTTTACCGGTTAACAAATGTTAAATAAAAATAAATAAATGCATACATTGTGGCCATAGACTTAAACCAGACTCCTGATGAAGTTTGGATATTATTACATTAGTGGTATAAACAAGCCAGTAGTGATGTTAAATGTAATGCAGCATTTTGTATAAATAGTACAAAAGCTCATATATGTAAACGTATTCATTGTTTTTATCAGTATGTATGACAGTAAAACTCAAGTTAAATGTTTTAACTGTGGAGACAGATTTCCTTGTTTTTGTTTAACCTGTCATAAACATGTGTTACAGCAGTTGTCAGTAAAGACTAAAAAGGACATGTTATAGCAATTGTCATTAAAGACTATAAAAGGACAAGTCAAAATTGTCAGACGAAAGTCACTTTGTAATGCCAGTTTCTACCTTTTATAGAGAATTCCAGTAATTTTTAGATCATGCTAAAAGTGCACAGGTTGTAGAGACACCTGAAATGTTTCAGTCCTTGCAGTGGGATGCTTTCAATAACAAACAGCTTGATGATAAGTTCACAGAACTTAACGAAAAACACATGCCAATGATAGAGACATGACATACAGGTTAGGACGTATTTGCAAGATGTA
This sequence comes from Protopterus annectens, assembly GCF_019279795.1. Lineage (NCBI taxonomy): Eukaryota > Metazoa > Chordata > Ceratodontiformes > Protopteridae > Protopterus > Protopterus annectens. The sequence continues at coordinate 357,850,835 of NC_056750.1, read as the reverse complement.
TTAAACATTTTGACTAGGACTGATGTTGCTGTACAGGTGGTTTCTGCAGAATGTAAAGTAGTGTACACAGATAACACTTGAGTTTGCATGTGGTAGTTTGTACAAATGTACAGAATTAAAAAAAAATGGTTGTGACAGAAACATGCAGATTTATGGGTTAAAGAAAAAATAAATTCCAGTTCAGCCGACACAGCTAAAGTGCTCTGAAAGACATATTGGGTGTGGCCAGTTAGGGAGAAAAAAGTAACCATATACATCTATGTTGTGTAAGGTATACCAGAAAAGACAGTCAAGTTAATTTGCAGAATAAAGGGTTTACAGTTACATATTTGGCAAATGAAGTTTTTTGCTAGTTTACAGACTGTAAAATTTTGTCAATGCTACATTTTAAAAGTGACAGTACAGTTAAAAGTTTAGATATCATGAATGAAAAGAGTGCATCATAAATATTAAGCCACAGGTTCAACTCCTATGTATAAAGGGCAGACAAAGTTTCAGAATTAGATCAGTTCATATTTCTTGCAGAAATTGCAGTTTGCCAAGCGCACCAGATCAGATTATAGGCCCATCTCAGCAAGCTGAATTAAAGACAATATTCTTAGTAATAGTTTATGAAGTTATACATATGTTTTTGGAACAAATAAAAGGAGTATTAGGTGACATTGTGTACTTATGAGGACACTGCTGACACCTTAGAGCAACATGCACATCAACTAATGAGAAGGGAGAGTAATGAGTGACAGACAAGCATAACATTTTTTCTCTTGGTACTGTTGAAGATGGGTTTAAAATAGTAAGTGTAGTAGGATGTGAGCAAAGTTGAAAAAGATGAGGGGATATGAAGAGTGATGTACAGAGAGCAGTATCAGCACCTCCAGCTACAGGAAGCCCTGATGATTAACAAATGATGTTTTTTTTCTGTAGAAAACTGGGACATATCAAACAGGACTGTGTATACTACAGAAAATGGAAAAATAGGCAGATTCAGAAAGGTGTATTTGCAATGGTGTAAGAAGAAAAAAAAGTCAAGCAAAAGCTGCAGGATGATACTAAATTGCAGCAACATGATGGTGAGGGCAGTGTAAGAAATGAAAGTGAATTGAGTGTTAAACAGTGCATGACAACACAAGTTAGCCTACTGCAGAGTAAAGGACACATGATGATGCCCCTGACAGACAAAGATGTTTGGAATACCATAGAAAAAGAATTTCAGATTTATGGGCAGAGACAAAAACAAACTGTAGGAAGTTAAAAGTTCTGATTACAGTGGTAGGCGCAAGGGATTACATTACCTTTGAAAATCAATAGTATGTCATGACTAGATTGCCTCAAAGTTTTCAGAGCAGTTATGTCATTTTTCTTCAGGTACTAGGGACATTCTTACAGGGTGCGAGAAAAAATGAAAATGTTAGTCATATTAGTGACATTTTGATACAGTCAGACTGTGAAAGAACACATCACAGTTATGGAAAGTTTTGAGGCAGTTGCAAGAGGCAGGATTCAAAATAAACAAAGACAAAATACAGTTCTTGTCACAAAAGGTAAAATGTCTGGGGACCATTATCAGGCCAACAGGGAGAACCTCTTTTCAGGAAATGGTAGGGGGCGTTCTGCCATTGAAAAAGCCTTTAACAATTTTGGATTTGCCTAAGGCGGATCAAAAAGAACAGTTGACTATACAATGAAGTCACACAGAGGAAAAGGCATTTAAAATTTTAAAGCAGAAGTTGGCACAGGCAATGGAGCTGATAGCTCCCACTAGTAAATTACCTTTTGTTTTGCAAGCTGCAGCAGGGAAGGACACAATCTCAATGGTGTTATTACAGTCTTGGTCACAAGAGGCATCTCAGGAAATGGGCACTAAGTTAAAGGAAAACTACACCCTCTCCTACAGTTTAACTCAATCTTTAGGTTTCTTTTCTCCCTACAGTATGGTTCCAGCATTGTGTAGGTACCTGAAACCTGCTTGTATGTTTTAAAACTTTTATTTCCTTGCATTGGAGTGTGAAAGGAAGGGAAAGCCCACCTACTTTTTTTTTTACCCTCAACTTCTCACATATCTTACAGAGAAAACGGCAATAAGGCCACGAGAGTACACCCAATAGAATCTTTATTAGCACTTTCGTCTTCAGTCAGAAAACTTCATCAGATAATTAATGCAGCCAACCTCACCCCATTTTATACTACCACAATTGTGACTTCACTTCCTGTACAAATTAAAAAACAATTCATATAAAATCACATCAATAAACGTAATTTAAAATAATATACATCAACACCATAAATATGAATCTGATCATAGATTTGATAAACAACCAAGTGTTTTACATATAAAATTCAGATTTTAATCTCAGTATAGATATTACGCTGTTCAGCCCATGATATTCTGAGCTCTCAGCTGCCATTTCAATTCCTTCTTTATCATTAAGGGGGCCACCTCTTTCCCCCCCACAGGCTTGATCTATGATGGTGAATGCAAATTTGTGTCCTTCATATAGCAAAATATGTGCAGCCAGGGCATTTTTCATATCTTTTTTGCATATATCGTATTTATGTTGATAAATGTGTGTTCTTAAAGCATTAATAGTTTTCCCTATATAAAAACAGGGACATAAGGACCACATTGCCAGGTATACAACATCTTTGCTACTACATGTATACTTCTTAGGTAAGTAATACTTACCAAAGTGTGGAATATGTACTTCCTTTCCTTCTCTAATGTCCCTGCATTGAAGGCAAAACCCACATTTAACCATTCCTTCTCTTCCCTTTCCATATACCTTCCATCTTTTTTCTAAGATATTTTTAAAATTATCTTCTTTTTTGTATAGAATTCTGGGTGCCATCCCTACAACTTTTAGTTAGTCTTAATTAGCTCTAAAAATATTCCAATTCTGCCATAAGATCCTCTTAATGTCAAAAAATTGATTATTAAATCTAAAAATAGCAGATTTCACAAATATTTGCTCTTCCTGTTTATTCTCTCTACCAATGGTCAAGTTTTTAATAAAGGCCAAACTAAACCTTGTGCTCTCTTTGTTTTCACTTCTGTGAAAATAGTATCAATAAAATCACTCGGGTAATCCCTCCTGACCAGCATCTTTTTTAATACACGGAGTTGTTCAAGGAATTCAATATCTCCTGAAACCATTCTCGCAATACGCACCCCCTGCCCCTTTACTAAAGATTTCTTTTGATGTATAGGATGACAGCTTTTAAAGTGCAGGAGGGTGTTGGAACATGTAGGCTTCCTGTATATATTTGATATAAATTCCTTTGTATCCTATTTCTTGGATATGCTAATATCTAGGTAATCCACCTTATCCTCCCAGATGTTGCTGGTGAATTCCAAAAATTTGGTACCGGAATTAATAAAATCTAAAAATTCATTCAGTTCTTGTTTGCCATTTTTCCAAAAGACAATAATGTCATCCAGAAAGTGCCCATAAAAGGTCCAGCCTTCTGAAAACACACTATTGAACAACATCTCTTTCTCCCAATAAAGAAGGACAATATTTGCAAAAATGGGGGTGCAAGCCACCCCCATTGCTACTCCCTTATTTTGTTTGAACAACTTTTCCTCGAAAGTAATGGTTTGTTTGCAACACCAATTCCATTAATGATCTTCTAGTGAGAATGCGGTCATGTGTTAAATCAGAATATTGACATAGGTATAGATAAAACCATTCAATTCCTGTTTCATGTGGGATTGTGGAAAATAAATCTTTGATGTCTATAGTGACAAATAGAATTTGCTCCAAATACTTGTCACTGGTAATTTTTTTTAAGCAATCCCAGGAATCCTTGAGGATCCATGGGCATTCATTCAGGACTTTTTTTATTTGGCAATCCACACATCTTGCTATTGGGTATATCTTGGATGACCTAGCATCTACTATTGGTCTATATGGGGGGGGGGGGGTGTCCCATAAGTTCTTATGTATCTTCGGATATCATTGGGAATTTTTGGATATTTTACATACATGAAATCATATTCATCTTTTGTGATTTCTTGGTTAAATAAAAGACCATATAGCTCAATATCTACCTTCCTATATATACTGTATTCTTTTCATTAATGCTAATTTCACTATAGGTATCTGAATATAAAATGTTGAACATTTTCTCAGTATATGTGCTTTTATTCATGACCACCAGGCCACTTCCTTTATCAGGCTTGGCTACCCTAATAGTAGCATCGTTACATATATTTCTCAAGATTGTACTTTCAACACCAGATAAATTTTACAGAGAAGCTTATCTCCACCTGCATGACATATCATATAGACAGTTAAGTCTGTAGTTTATGCCTGTCAGGTACTGCTGTCAATCTTAGATGAGCAATTAACCCTGCTAATGTCAGGAGCACAGCAGCTGATATAAAAACACATAAAGCTGTGGAACTGTTCTCCACTGTTTTTATTGCAAAGGGGAAGAGAACTTAACACTCTCCTTTTCATAGTAAAACAAAGCAATTAGATCAGTCATGGGTTTAAAGGCAATTGTCACTTCTTCTGAAAAGTTTATGTAAGGAGCAACACAGTATTGAAAAGCTAAGCTTTAAATGTTGGTTATTTATAGTAGTTTATATATTAAGATAACTTAAATGTATCAAAGATTTCTGTGACATTTAGAGAAGTCATAAAATATTTTTTTCTTGTAAAGTATCAATGCATTTTACCATTTTCAAGCCCCCCCCCCCCCCCCCCCCCCATGCACACACAGGCCAGAACTCCAGAAAGAGAGGCAGGTGGCAACTCTATCAACTAGGTGCACATATACTGTTCATAGGTTCATAGGTAGGTACTAGGCTATTGGCCCTAGGGCCCATACAAGCCTAGCCAAAAAATGTACCTTGGCTTTTGGCACCCAAGAAAATTATTTTCCTATGCCCCTGTTGAGCAGAGCCACAGAAGTGATCCCCAGGGTGAATTTCCCATTTCCCATCCAGTCATCAAGATTTTTCTTGAAGAGTGCTAATGAGGAGCTCTGTTTGACATAGATAAGTAGTCTGTTCCAGAGTATGGGAAGTCTCTGGGACAGGAATCTATCCCTCCAGCATGTTCTGTTTATTGTGGTGACAAGGTTAAGGTCCCCAGAGCGTGTATCTCGGAGGGATTGGGATTTCTTTAAGTGGAGCATGTCCAACAGCTCTGGGTTTGACATAGCTTTGTATGTTAGGCAGAGATCGCCCCTGAGTAGGCTATATGCGATGGAGTAAAGCTGTAGTTTTTTGAGACGGTCTGCATAGGGCATCTGTTTGAGGCCAGTAATCCTCTTTGTGAGGTATTTCTGTGGTCTTTCCAGTTGTTGTAGATGTCTTGTGAGGTACATACCAAAAGGGGCGCATTGTACTCTATAATGGGTCTAATGAGTGATGAGTAGAGGGGAACAATGACCTCTTTTTTTCTGGATGAGAATCCTTTTGTGATGAGATGAGCCACGTAGAAGGATTTCCTGACCACTGTGGTGATGTGATTATCAAAGGAGAGACTACTGTCCACCTGTGTCCCAAGGTCTCTTATCACATTTTCGGCATTAAGTAGACTACCAGCTATGTGGTAGTTCATGGGTACAGAGCTTTTACCAAAGGGGATGACAATACACTTTTTGGCATTGAGCGTCAGGCTATGGATTTGACACCAGGTATCTAAAAAAGGTTTTTATGCTTTTTTGTAACATCTTTCCATAGGGGGATGCATATCTGATACACACTGATCCATTGTGATTCCCACTGAAATTGAGACTGTCCTTACATTGTTAGAGTGCATGAGTATTTTGTACTCCACAAAGGAATTGTGGCAATCAATGGCAACCATAATATACATCTGAATTTACTTTAACATACATTTACTATATGTCTTTGCATTAAAAAAACACTAAGAAAAGAAATCAGAAGTACTTAACTGTGTTTAAATGTGTGCGCGTGTACACACAAACATGTCCGACGTACATTTAAACACAGTACTGCATCCTGCATATAGCACTCTACATGCTCTCTCTCTCTCTCTCTCTATATATATATATATATATATATATATATATATATATATATATATATATATATATATATATACACACACACACATATATCTGTGTGTGTACGCTTCTTTATGTGTAGACACACACAGTTACAAAAAATTTCCATTTTGATTTGTTTTGCTTGAAAGGACATGAAGTACATATACAGACATATAATCCCATTCTCCATTACACACACATTTTTGTACACATGTACTTTATACACATATACACAAACGCATGCATACTATGTATGTGTGTGTGTGTATATATATATATATATATATATATATATAGAGAGAGAGAGAGAGATATAGATATATATATATATATATATATATATATATATATATATAGTCTGTGTGCGCGCAATATGGGTGCATACAATTCATTATTTATAATCAACATAGTAGAGTTAAGCATTATTAATGTATACATTATAGTAAATGTTTTACATGATCACTGTCACACATTGGCTATTGGTTGCATATGCAATCTTGGTCAATGTCTTTGTCAGTATTTTTTTTTCTTTGTATTGCCAAGTGCATTTAATACTTATCTTTGCCAATGTAGTCCAAGTTGTGGCTGAAAAGGATCCTGGGACCAGTTCACTTTCCTGGGTAAAGTATAAATAAATGTGAAACAGAAAAATAAGGAGGGTGAACATGACAGAAATAATTAAGGAACTAGTAAAGCATATTTTCAAACCGTCTGCTCCCTCCCAGTGCCTTCAGTGGGGAGTCCTACTACTTATGATACAGCAAGTATCATTCACTGCAGTGAGTTTTTCACACCTCAGCATGAGTGTGTGGGGGAAGGTATGTCAATTCTTTTAGGACTACAAAAGATTCCCTTTACAAAAAACCTGTTTTTAACCTACTTTTTTGCTGGAAGTAGCTGACAGCTATTTATTGCATAGAACAAGCTCTGACGCACACAAATTAGGCTTAGTCAGGTTCATAGGTTTATACTAGGCTATCTGCCCTAAGGCATTTATAAGCCTAGCCCAAATTTTTGTGGCTTACGCCACCCCTTATATGAAAAAATACTGTGCCCATTAGTTTGTTGTGCCTCTGTCCAGCAGTGACACAGAGATGATTCCCGGGGTAAACCTACGATCTCCCATCCACAGGTCTAGATTTCTCTTGAACAGAGTCAGCGAGGTACTCTGCCTCACATGGACCGGGATTTTATTCCACAGCATAGGGAGTCTCTGAGTGATAAATCTATCCCTCCAGCACATCCTATTTATATCCGTGCTAAGGTTTAAGTCGCTTGCTCTAGTGGTTATGGTGGATTTGGATTTTTTGAGGTGGAGCATGTCCATTAATTCCGGGTTGGACATGGCCTTGTATGTCAGGCACATGTCACCTCTGAGCAGACGGTATGCGACTGAATAGAGCTGGAATTTCTTCAATCTGGCAGCAGATGACAGATTTTGGAGTCCCTTTATCCTTTTGGTGAGGAACTTTTGGGGTCTCTCCAATTGCTGCAGATGTCGGGTGAGATACATCCCAAATGGGGCATTGTACTCGATCATTGGTCTGATAAGTGAAGAGTACAGGGGAACAATAACCTCACTAGATCTGGATGTGAATCCCTTCATGATCAGGTGGGCAATGTAGAAGGTCTTTCTAACCACTTTAGCAATGTGAGTGTCAAAAGAAAGGCCACTGTCAACCTGGGTCCCCAGGTCCCTGATAACCTCTTCTGTGCTTAGTGGATTGCCACCTATATGGTAGCTTGGGGTTACCTTGTTTTTCCCAAAGGGTATGACTATACATTTTTTGGCGTTTAACTTCAGGCCATGGCTCTGGCACCAGCTATCTGTTTCCGTGAGTCCCTTCTGAAGGATATCCGTGTCTGATGCACTTTCCACTATGGCGCCCAGTTTGCAGTCGCCTGCAAACTTTGTCAGCCAAAGTCCTCCTATGTTGGCCTGTACTTCTGAGAAGTAGATGCCAAACAATAGGGGGCCGAGGACCGAGCCCTGTGGGACACCACTTGTGACCGGCTTGGAGTCTGACACAGCGCCAGCAACTCTAACCCTGTGGGTTCTGTCCTTAAGCCAGTTTGCAACCCATCTTGTGACATATGGGTTTACATTTAAGCTGGTAAGTTTTTCTACAATACCCGAGTGGGGTATTGTGTCGAAAGCCTTTGCAAGGTCAAGGTAGGCTGTATGGACTGCCTTTCCTCATCAATGGCCTTGGTGACTGTTTCGAAGAAGTCGACCAAGTTCAAAAGGCATGATCTTCCCTTGACAAAACCAAACTGGGTCGGGTCCAATGTCTGCAAGTCCCCTATATCTTTGTTTATGAGCTCCATTATGATCCTCTCCATAGCTTTGCAGACTAGACTTGTTAAGCTTATGGGGCGGTAATTACCAGGGTCCGTAGAGGCGCCGCCTTTGTGGAGTGGGACTACAGTTGCCGTACGCCACTCCTTGGGCACGTATCCTGTGGTAAGGCTGAGATTAAACAGCTGCCTTATGTGCGGGTTTAATTCCTCATTTAGCTCGTGTAGCACACAGCCGGGGACACCATCCGGTCCCATTGATGCTGTGTTTATCTTTAGAGAGTGCAGCTTTCACCTGCGCATTTGAGATGTCCGGGAGGCTACACTCGGCTGGGATAGTTATCTCTCCTTTAGGGGAGAGGGTGAAGTTTGCACTGAACCTGTCTGCCAGTATGTTGGCAATGTCTGTGGGTTCAGTGATTTTTGTATCATTTTGGACTAATTCTGAGCATATCTGGGAGTTTCCAGCCAGGTTCCTAGCATAGCTGAAAAAGGCCTTATGATTGTCCTTTGAATCCATGGCAATTTTTCTCTCAAAATTGGCCTTAGTTGATTTTATGAGTGCTCGTATTTTTTTACTAATAATGATCAGGGGTGACTTCCCTTTTATGGATTTTGTTCTATCATGTAATAGCTTTCTCCTCTTATTGTAAAGTTTGTTAATGGCTGGGGTCCACCAGACTGGACATTTGCCCTTTGTGGAAAGAGTCTTGGTTTTATTTGGGATTGCCTGATCCATGCAGTCCTGGAGGTGTTCATAGAAGGCATTTGTAAGGGCTTCCGCAGCTTGGGTTGTGGTTTCCACTGGCTCAGGGGCCTTGAAGGATACCACACCAGTCTTGAGTAGTGTGAAGTTTGCTTTAGAGAAGTTCTTCACTATGGTCTTTTGTTTGGGGTGGGGGCGGGATGTGGATTTCCAGTGAGATTAGTTTATGATCAGATCTCACCAATGAGGGATATACTTCCGTGTGGAGCATTTTGTCCCCATGTTTGTGACAATGAGATCTAGTATATTTTCTCCTCTCGTGGGAACAGTGACTAGCTGTTCCATGGCATTTGAATTTATGAACTCCAGGAACCGTTGGGCTAGAAAGTTAGGGCTTGAGTAATGTTCCCAGTCTATATTCGGGTAGTTGAAGTCACCCAATATGATGGTGTTTGGAGATACATTTATACCCTCCAGTGTCTTCAGGAAGGCTGTGTGGGGTTCCTGAGTTTGAGAGGGTGGCCTGTAGCATGCTACAATTTGTAGAGCAGTTTTGCCTATGGTTAGTTGCACCTGGATGGTTTCCGGCTTCATGCGTTGCCACCAACCTGGAGGTGTGGGTATCCTTTATGAATATGGATACACCCTCCTTTTGTGGTGTGGTCCGGGTTTTGGGGCCGGAACACATGATATGAGGTAAAACCTAATAGTGCTGGGGTGCTCTCAGGAGCCTTGAACCAGGTTTCAGTTACAGCACAGACATCGATGTTCTCCATACTGAGAAGGGCCTCGAGTGCGTGCATTTTGAGATTTAGACTTCTGGCATTGAGCAGCATTACCCTCAGTTTCTTCCCATTTTTGTTTTCTAGGGTGGTAGGTTTAGAATTTGAGCCTTGCCTAAAAAGGCACTATGGGGTGGCAAGAGCCTTAGCCAATATCCGGAATCCCAGGGTGACAGGTGCAAAGCCGCCCTTGAAGCAGCGTGGCTTGTCAAGCATGTCATCCCAGGCAGACAGACACTGGATCCCCTTTGAATGACACCAGACATTAAGCCAATTGTTAAAGCTGATCATCTTGTCTCTATATTGTGGCATCATTCTTGGTAAAGGAAGGATACTGCTCAGGGTTAGGGTCATACCTGCCTGGGCTACATAATCAGAGAGCTCCTCTATGTCTCTTTTCATGTAGTCCAGGGAGGTACGTCTCAGGTCGTTCACACCAGCATGGACAATGACTGTGTCATATTTGTACTTGCCATGGAGTGACCCGAGTACTTGTGTTATGTGGTGGATTCTAGCGCCCGATAGGCAGCTTACTGTAACCCTCTCCTTGTTCGGCCTGGTGAGTGGGACGTCAGTGTGTCTGACTATGGAGTCACCTATGACAAGTATGTTTGGTGTTGTATTTGGCCTTAAGGGCTGTGACTGCTTTGCACACTGCTTTTGTGGTTTATGTGTTGCTTGTGGGGTGTCTTGAGGTAGCAGTTGTTTGGGTGTCTGCTTTGGAGGCCTCTGCTGTTTAGGTAAATTTTTACTCAGAGCCTCCGAGTATGTCTTTGTGTGTTTATGTGTTTGATTCAGTGGAGTGGTAGCATTATGTGAGGCTGGTTTTGTGGTGTGTGTAGTTGCCTTCTCCTCCTTGTCTGGTCTTGCCAGTCCTGAGTTGAGAGAGCTCAGCCTCCAGTTTGGCTAAATAGCTGCATCTCTCGCAAGTATTTGTGTTATGTGGGAGGAGGAGAGGGTTGTCTGTGTACATGAGGCAGTTATAACATTGCCTCAAGATTCCCAGATTCACCAGCTGGACCGGAGAGAAGATTGACAACTGACCTTTGGACATGCTAGAATAATATTGGGAATTCCTTAATTGAATTAAAGGGCCAGTGGGGAGTGAGGGTGTAGTGCTTTTAATTTTTAGTGCTGACTTATATAATTGCTTTAGTGAGCAAGTGCCAGGTAACTTGAGTGCAATGTGTTACAAGTAATTAAATGCAAAAATGACAAACAGTAACTTTCTTTCAAGTGAAACAAGGAAATAAGTACAGTAAGCAATGCAGATATCACTAGTGATCCACAGGAGCGCTGAGAAGTTGCGTATTAGGTGGAATTAGCTTCCAGGAAATAACAAGCAAACAAACAACAAGCATATAAACAAAGCTAGATTCAGCAGGCCTGGATCTAGTCTATGCTAGAGCAAACAAGGTGAACCAATTTCAGTAAGATACAGTTCAAATATTCAGGCACTATAAACCTTTAACCAGAAATTCCCAGCTCAGAAGGGCAGAGTCCAGCCTCTTCTCCCACAAGAGTGCAGACCACGAACCTTCTTAATGTAAAATAACTGGCCTGAAGCCCAAGTGCCTAAACCAGAACTAATACACTTGGACACTGGGCTCTCAATCAGCAGTTCCCAACTTAGAAGGATGAAAGCTACCTGTCCTGCCACCACAGTGCTTGCCACAAACCTTCCTATTGTAAAACAACTGGTCTGAAGCCCAAGTGCTTAATCCAAAAGACTTGAATGATAGCTACACTTTAATCAAGTTACAACCAAGCAGTAATAAATACCATTGAATACTTTAGAGAATGTCTGGATTAGTGCTCAAGTTACACAAACAAAGCTAGATCCAGCAGGCCCGAATCCAGTCTATGCCACAGCAAACAAGGCGCACCAACTTCAGTAAGAAACAGTTCAGATATGCATGCACTATAAGCCTTTAACCAGAAATTCCCAGCTCAGAAGGGCAGAGTCCAGCCTCTCCTCCCACAAGAGTGCAGACCACGAACCCTCTTAATGTAAAATAACTGGCTTGAAAGCCCAAGTGCTTAAACCAGAATTAATACACTTTTAGAAAAACAGACACTGAGCCCTCAATCAGCAGTTCTCAACCTAGAAGGATGTAAGCTACCTGTTCTGCCACAACAGTGCAGACCACAAACCCTCTCAGTGCAAAACAACTAACTGGTCCGAAGCCCAAGTGTTTAAACCAAAAGGCTTAGAATGAGTTACACCAAGCAGTAATAAATACAATTGATTATTTTAAGATGATGCAAAAGTAAAAAGAAGTAGGTAAAAACACAAGTACAGTAAAAGCAGATGAAAAATTTTTTTTTTTTTTTTTTTTTCTGAACAAGTGCTGAGATCAAAGAAACAGATTTGAGTGCTGAAACTAGAAAACTGGCTAGTTATAAGAAAAAAAGACAAGCTAGAAGGCTTCCCTCAAACACAGAAGGGCTTGGGGGCTCAGAAGCCTACAAATAGTCTGTACCACTTAACAAGAAAGGCAGGAAATAAGCTTAATTTTTTTTTTCTATTTCCCAGATGCTCTCTTTGTACACAGTAGGAGTGCCTGAAATCAGAATATGATCTCACTGCACTCAGTTGAGTGAGCAAATGAGATGGGCCCAGAGGCAGGCTGAGGGGCGGGCAGTTTCAATGCCACTAAGATTAACACCAAAACAAAAATGGCCAAGCTGAAGTTTTAAAGCAGGAATTATTTCACATGCACCAGTTTAAATATGCAAGGACAGGAAATCAAAGAATGTGGCTACCCCCACACCTGTAATTACTAGCAAATAACAAAATTCAGCCAACACTAGCTTCAGTTCAAGTTACTGAAGAGCAGAATAACTTCAGTTAACAATTCCTTCTCAAATTAAATACTGTATTTTTTTAAAAAAAAAAGAGCAGATAAAGGTACTTAAATTCTCTTATACGTCCAGTTGAATATAACCAAGTTCTTAGCTGTCCAAGCTGAAGTTTTAAAGCAGGGAAAAATAGAAGTCAGGGAAATAGTCAGGGAAAAATAGAAGTAGCTCTGTTGCAGAAGATGTGTTTAGATGAAAGTGCTTCACATTTCTGCCATTTTGTCTTAATGGCATGAGAAATCAGCACCACTTCCTTATGTCTAGTATGACTCATATAAAGAGGACTTGAAATGTATTCTGTGAAGAAAGAATGAAAGCAAGAAAACAAGATCACTTTACCAAGGCAGGCCCCATCATCCGCCATTTTGGGGGAAACGCATTAAAATTTGTAAAAGAAGCACTTGGAGTGATTTTGAGGCATTAAAATACCTCAGAGACAAAGATAAAATGACAAAAAATGTTTTATGAGTTCTAAGGTGGAGCTTTCCTTAAACAGAGACATTTTAGTGCCTCAGAATCACTGTGTGTGTGTGTGTGTGTGTGTGTGTGTGTGTGTGCGCATTTAAACCCAGTGAAGTACTTCTGATTTCCCTTTCTTAGTGTTTTTAATGCAAAGGCACATAGTAAATGTATGTTAAAGGAAACTCAGCTGTATGTTATGGTTGCACTCAAACAATGCAAGGACTGACTCACTCAGTGGGAATCTCTTACGATGGCTCTGCATGTACCAGATATGCATCCCCCTCTGGAAGGATGTTACAAAAAAGCATTAAAGACCTTTTTATGAACAATATCAGTGCACCTAGTTGATAGGGTTGCCACCTGACTTTTTCTGCATGGTAAATGCATTGATACTTTACAAGAATAAATATCTAATGTTCTCATGGTTTATAGTTCAAACTCCAAATGTGACATAATTTTCCGTAAAATTCAAAGTTTCATTTAAAGTTTTTGGCTTTCAAAATAAAAAAGTGAATTGCTAGAACTATATAAATTAATTAAAACTTGTTTCCCTCATGGTAATATGTATTTGATAGAATATATATATATATATATATATATATATATATATATATATATATATATATATATATATATAAATTGGTAGAACTGTTTTTCCTTCACAGTAACAGATGTTACAGAAATACCATGTGACATAGCATCTGCAATTGCAGAAAAGAAATGTGCATTGGTTTAACAGAATGTGGTTGTGTGGAACAAAAAGTATTATACTTCTGAATGTTTTTGCAACAAATGGCGTTAACAATAGAGATTTGCTGAAATGTCGTAAACAGTTGAATGTACAGAGATATTCAAGTGAAAAGGGAAATGGCTTACACAGCAGAAAAAGTTAGACTATCCTATCAATGAAATAACATTTCAGAAAGAACATTTCAGCCTGCTGAGAGCTAGTTTTCTCTGGACTGAGATAAGAATAAAGACAAAGAAGGCTTCAATACAGGGAACAAATGTGTTTTCATCAAGGACAAAGTTTTGAAACTATAAAAGTGATTGTAAAAGACTTTTTTTGTTATCTGAGTCAGCTGACGAAGTGCAGTGTATCTGATAGTATGCTGTGTTGTAAGGAAAATGTAATCTCCCAGTAGTGCTTGGTCAGCTTGTTTCAATAAAACTCATCAGTTATACAAATATGCAGTTGTACAGTTTCTGTGTACCTACAGATAATTTCAATTTAACACTCTGCCATATCATCTGTAATAAACGTGTAAAGAGGAAAGGTGATGGTATTGCTTTAAAATTTTTCAACAACTACCACAATCCTCCTTTCAGCAAACCAATACCAAAATTCGGTTCAGCAGATCCTATTACTTTCCTGAAATTAAACAATAATAAATAAGTATGTATTGCTGTTCTTTATATTCCTCCTGGTGACAATACAGCTATATCAAATGATATCCTACATCGGATATCCATAACAATTCCACAAGAAATAATACTACTATGTAATTTGAATGTCAGTTGGTTGGACATCTAGCATGAAGTTGTTTGGTTTCACACAGCTAATTAATAGCCCCCCCCCCAAATTATAGCAAGCATCAGATTCTCTATTATACTGGATCCTGTTGTCAGACCCTAGCAAATACACCAGCTCATGTACAATGTCTGACTCAGTGATCTTCTCCCAGTCTATACAGCTAGACAATCGCACACATCCACTTAAACAGCATGTTACAAAACAGGTGATCTTTCTATGTTTAACCCAGAAGTGTTCATTATTACCCTATCATCTATTAACAGGAGCTTCCTAAAAATCCTCCCCATAGATGGTGCTGTAAATGAATTCAGTACAACTTTCCTCAATATCCTAAATAACCTTGCACCTCCTTGAAGGAAGAGTCTATTAACAAATAATGCAATTTGACTATCCAAAAAAAAAAGAGTAGCTAATGAAGGATGGAGAAAAAGGAAGGGAAAATGGCAAACGTAAAACATTATAGTATCTTGGAAACTTCAGAATGTTTCTCGGTCATACTAGAAAGCAAATTAATGAAGACAAATAAACTATACTATAATAACTTTCAGAATAATTATAAACGCAACCATAAAAAATCTGTACAGCCATTATAGAAATCTTGCATCCTGTTCATAAATTCAAACTTAACCCCTCTCCCAGTAACTCATCACCAATAACCCCAATGCAGTTCAACTATTGTTTCGTAGATAGTATAGTAACTCTAATCAAGGATTCCCCAAAATCTCATTCTAACCCTGTCCAGCAGCCACATCAAGTTTTACCTTCAAATCTGTGCACACATCTTATATAAAACTACTCTTAAACTCAAACTTTGCTCTACTTCATCTGGTGTCCTTCCAAGCAAGTACGTTAAATAGCAACCAATAACATTGCCTATTGTGTCTTTATCATTATAAATATGTCACCCCAGGAATCCAATATTTCTTCTTTCTCTCTGGCAAATGTCACACATTACCTCTCTCTGCAGAAAGGAGGAAATTCAGCAGACATTACTAACGTTAGACCTACAGCAATCTTTTACCCTCTCCAAAATACTTTAAAAATTTGTTAAAAAACAAGTGCTAAACTATCTCCTGCAGGAACAACTCTTATCCCCCACTTAATGTAGTTTCTGTCCTTCCCATAGTACTAACACTGCACTTCTAAGGTATATAGATACGTCGATAAAGCTATGCAAAGTTCTACTTTGAATGTTCACATTAGGTCTCAGTCAGCACACCCTTCTAAGGTTTATAGGCTACCTATCCAATAGGTGTCAGCCAGTAAAATAGCACTCCACCCTCTCTCCATACCTCTCATTCTCCACCAGTGTACCACAAGGCTCAGTCCTTGGTGCTCCCCTTTTTAACATTCTCACCAACATCCTGCAGACAACAAACCACCCTAATGTATTACACAGATGACACAACATTCATTTGCTCATCTGACAACATTGCACACCTCCAAAACAATTCACAAATCTTTAACAGCAACGGAAACATGGCTTTGTAACTCACAACTTGTGCTCAACCCTAAAAAAAATACTTTTTCAGTTTTCCCCTGAAATCCCTCTTCCATGAAAAAAAAATAAAAAAACAAAAACAAAAAATATAAAGTCCTTTTTTTTTTTTGATAATATAACCATTGTGGTCACTTCTCATACCAAACTATTAGGGATGTACAAAATTGCATAAGAAAAACTCATCAGAAATAAGGATGCTTTATAGAACCAAAGATTTTCTCACCGATGCGACTAAAGCTGCAGTTGCCACTAATCTCCTCCCTACTCTTCTTTATGGTGGTCCCCATCCTTAACTGTCAGGCATCACAAAAATCGTAACTGAACAATGCTGTAAGAACGTTGCTAAATTTACAGCCAAGACCCAACACTGTATAGCACTAAAAAGCTTAAATTGGTTAGAGCTATCCCATCAACTAACATACATAGCTTCTTTACCACCTGTAAAAATGTCCAGAATATCTGCTTGTCCATCATTAAATAACATTATGGTCATGATCCAGTGACCAAAATCTCATGTCTGTCCACAAACCTATCAAATTTGCTGTACTCATACCATGTTGTCAAGCCCTGGAATCTTTATCTGTATCCATCAGGTCAATACCCTCCCATCCTTCAAAACGATTCTGAAAGACTTCCTAACAAAAAGTCTCTGTTCTTGCTCAACAACAAGATAAACTATATCCCTAAATATAAAAAAAATACCTATTCATACCTTATATATCCTTGCATTCCCTTCCTCATTCACTTCTTTACTTCTATAAATTTCTTTCCCCTGGCTTTCTCTCAAAATATACCATAAACCTGCTTTTTTACTCACTTCTTCTTGCAGTTCCTATTTGTATTATACTAACTTAACTTTAATTTCTCTATAAACTGGCTGTAATTTATTTAACTATTAAATTGTCATAAAACTTGTATCTATTCTTAACCAATGTTTTACTATTATGTCTAATTTGGTATAATTACTTAAATTGTTTTTTGTATTATTTTAATCTCTGTAAAAATTATTTCTGTTTTTAAAATATTTTGTAATACTTTGGAGCTTTTCTTTCTTTGCCTCTGCTGAAAATGGGTTCCTACCCAGGCAGAATTTCCGAGTAATCAAATCTTAGTAAATAAGTAAATCAGAAAGGCTGAGCTAGTAGTTTGTGTAGCAGCCAAATGTTAAGCAGTGGCCTGAGTGTGAAGGTTTTTCTTGTTAGGGAAGCCTGGAATTGAGTTGAAAAACTGAAGAGCAAATTTCAAGATTGAGCTTACATGCATCACATGTTAAAGCCTTAAAGATTAAATAAAGGTTAAGTGGATTGTGCAAGTACTGTTGAGAGCTTGTTTTGTCCTAGTTAACCCTAGATGGATGTTGAAGGATGTGGAGTCTTTCTAGTCTGCCAGGATGTTTCAGATATCAGAGAATAGTCATTCTTTTCTGTTTCATCCGATCATTCTAGGATTTGTGTGTTTTTCAAAAGGATTTTAATTGCCTTGGTCTCCACTTCTTATACCCATAGTCAATTCTGGCTGGCTGTGACAATTTTCATAAGAAAGCAATTTCTTCTATCTTCATTTAACAGATATCCATTTCATTTTCTGTTCATGCCTCCTGTTTTTGGCCCACTCCTTTATTTCATTTATAGCTGAGACATACAAACATATTGTTTTATATCATATAACAAACTGAATATAGATATTTATCAAAAGCATAAAACTTAGAATACATACCATGAAATACATGAAGCTTTAACAAGGAATTGTATATAGTAAAATAAGGCTAACTTAACTGAATGCGTATTATGCAAAGCATGTCTTACATTGGTAAAAGAGATAAACTTGCAAAGCATGTCTTACATTGGTAAAATAGATAAACTTGCAAAGCATGTCTTACATTGGTAAAAGAGATAAACAGCAGTATAATCAAAATTGTGTTTAAATTTGAGTGGAATTTAATTCATTTTTGATATATGCTACTGAGCATTATTTGTGTTTATCCAATACCAGCACTAATTTAATCAGCAAATGCTGATTTCTCAACCCCATGTAAGTGAAAGCTTACAATCCTGAACACTTAGAATAGCAATTTTTTTTCCAGGAAAAAAAATAAATCACTGTTCCAAAAAAGAAAAAAAAACTTTAAAACGTTACATAAAATAAGGGGCTGTGCCCCCCACACCCCCTACTTAAATATACCAATTCCAAGATCGCACTACAGTGACGAAAATGGCAAAATAATGAGGGTGGCCAAGTGATTTCTTTCCCAGGGAAAGCATTTGCTTATATGCTGTTTCGTGCTTTCAAGTTTGATCAAGATGCATTCGAAAGAATGTGTATTCGATCATATAATAGGGAACCTTTAATCCAGTATTTATAGTAAACCATTGAAGATTTATTCTTATAACAATACTGTTGATCTCTCTCTCATGTAGCAGGATATTTAAGTTGATGAATTCATGAATTTTTGAACTGCAGGTGAGCTATTTTTTTCTCCTCAGTTTATTGTAGTTTAATTGGCCATTGCCAAAGTGCACCATATGAGAGAATATTGATTTTTATGTGTAGACGATGCAGTCAAAGCATTGTGTGATATACATTTTCTGTCTACAGGAGTTGCACAAATGACTGGAATCTCATTGCAGAAATCAGACACTAGTGTAAACTTATAAACGTCTATTTCCAGTTATCGTGTACATCCATATTACATCTCAATTACTTGTTAGTATTTTTTTTTTAAATAAATTAATAAATTTTGCCAGTTCTTTCTGGAGAAGAAAAAGCTTGTATGAGTTTCTGTGTGTAAAAAAAAAAAAATATATATATATATATAAAAGGGGAGGGACATAGTTCATGCTCATGGATTTAAAATTAGTGTGCTGTCTTGAATATGTTATATAAAATTATTGTTAGTAGTGGTGCTGTGGTAGCGTTGTCACCTCACAGCAAGACGTTGTCCCGTTCGATTCTCAGCTAGAGCGTCTTCTGTGTGGAGGCATACGTTGAATGGGTGTGCCTTCGTTGAAGGTTGTGCATCAGGGCTGGTAACTTGGCACGTAAAAATCCACTACCAAACATTAGTGGACCAGAGTTCCGCTGTGGCAACCCCTAACTGGGATAAGCCGAAAGACACAACAAATTGTTAGATATTGAAGGAATAAAGGGTATTCTGTAATACTTCTAGAAATACCTTGTAATTTTGTGACAGTAGTATTACATACTGAATGAGTAACCAGTTGACAGACACTTATACATATTGACAAAATCATGTCTAAATAGTTATGCAACTAAGCTTTTCTTTTTCTGTTGCAACATTTAATCCAGTTTTAAGTAGAGCCTGCTGCTCTGCAAAGAGGAAGTTTAGAGAAAAGCCATATGACATGTTTAGAAATAGTTTTTGATGTATTTCAAAACATTATTTATACAACTGGAATTGGTGGGAGTATAGACAGTGTATGAAAATAATTAGCTATAAATAACTGCATTTTATTCTTTTGTTCAGTTATCTATTGTCACTGTGTATCCAGGTAACACATGCCTGTTCAGGATCATGCAAGACTTAAGTCAGTTCTTGTTTGCAAATATCATGTGTAAATGAATCCGTATTCTCATAGATATACTATATCTGGATGTTTTCTGTGCCTCTCACATCCTGAGAAATACACCCCCAAACTAAAATGTATGATATCATGGCCAGCTTTATTATTAAGTGAACTAATTAGCTTCCAAGAGCATACATTGGCTGGGGATGTTTTTGACATTCATGAGTATGTGTTTGACTGTCTATTTATTTTAAGGTAATGAAACTTGGAAGCAGTGTGTCTTAATTTAAAAAGATAAATGATTTTATTCAAAGCAGATGCTGCTGGGACACCCTTTGGGATTGTTCTGGTTATCTGAACATTCAGTATGCAGGCTTTCTGCTCCATCCCACCCATGATCTAGTTGTTACATTTTCTAGAGCATGATGTGTAAAGGAACAGATTTATTACAAATTTTAGATGGTAAAGTGAGTAAGATTACTGTTGTAGAAAGAAGCACAGCGGCTGTAATTATGTAGTAACATGGGATGAGTGTTTTTATTTAACAGTCATGGCAGCATGATTCTCAACCTCTTAGCGCAATAAATCTGGACAAAGCCTAAAAATGGGGGGAGGGGGGTGGCTTAAAAATAGTGACAGATTCTAAATATTGCTTTTATAAACTTAGAACGTTTCTAGAATAATAGGATTTGTGTTAGCATGCATTTTCTGAAGGATATAAAGTCTGAAACTCAAATGTATGACATTTAGTGGCCTCAATCCTCAGTGATTTTTTCCAGAAAACCACAAATCTTACGAGGAACAGACCAAAAATATGAAGCAAAAATCTGGACATTCTACAAAAATTTGGACAGTTGAGAGGTTTGCATTGCATGCAGACCAATTTGAACATTAGACAGGTTTGTAAGACTAATGTTAGAATAATTTACTGTGGCCGGCTAGTAATACTATCTTTGTGTAAAATGGAGCTGAGATACATTTCTGTGGTCCTTATTTTATTTTATTAACTGAGATATCAGAGGCCAGTACGGGCAAGCAACAAAGTCTTTATGAATGTTGCATGTGGGGCTGTCTGTGAATGAAGCTGCCTGAAATTGTTCTTGGTTACCCACAATTTGTACTTTTCTAGGACTAATATAATCTGTGTGAAACAAATTGTAATACTTTACAATGGCCACTGTTTGTAGAGGCAGAAGACTGCCTCTTGATGAAGGAAAGTGACCCATTTGTCAGTTTCTTGACGTGTACAATCAGTCTGTTTTTGTAGAAAGTGTGCTCTTGTGTGAAGCTCATTGGAATAGCAACTGTGTGAAATAAACCTAAAGTATGTTATTGTGAACATTGTTATTGTTTTACTGCACTCACACATTTAAAGTACACACAGTCATTTTGGCTATACTTTCTGGCTTTGCAGCTTTCAGTGGATAGAAATGACTGCTCCTGATGTCATAATTAAGTTAAACAGTCATCCATCTTGCTTTGCATGACTGGTCTGCATTTGTGTAAAGCATAATGGAACATTTAGGTAATTTTTTCACAAACTAACTTTATTCAGTAATGTAGCTTTAATCACTGGGTACAGAGGGCATTTGTTGGTAAAAGTGATTTATCCCTGCTGCTGTTTGATCAAAGCTAAATGGTCACTAATGTGGCATGTCAAGAACAGTGTCTGTGTGTGCTATATTTGCTGAAATCAGCATGAAATGATCTGTGCTGTAGAGAGAGAAAGAGAGTGTGTGTGTGTCTGTCTGTTATGGGCTGTTGCAGTTTAGGAGCAACAAGGAGACTGCAATTTCTGTCACTTTCCATCACAGTAAAACATCAGTATTGTACACAATAAATACCAGTCCTTTGGTATAGACAGAATCTGTGAGAAAGCAGATAATCACTGGCAGAGTTGCATTGAGTAGCATCACTATCTCAAATGTGCTTGACTATCTAGCTGAGTTCTTCTGTCTGCATGTTTTCCATACTTCTCTGTGTTGTTTATCTAAGTGGTCTGGTTTCCCCCAAAATCATGAGAATGATAAGTTGCCATTTCCACAATGTGCCTGTAGGCAAGCACATCAGCACTGGTGGCCTATACATAACTTTTCTGGATAACAGTAAATGAAAATTAACATGTTATATATATATATATATATATATATATATATATATATATATATATATATATATATATGGGATAACAATCATTGGTCTTATAGAAGAAACAAAATAAAAATGGAAGTTATTTTTAGACTATCAGATACGAAAAAAATAATGCAGAGAGGGATAAAAAGGATAGTATTTTTGGGTCATGTAACCATGTGGATTGAGGTAAAGGAAAAGAAGGCTACATAAGAATAATAGGTAAAAGTGTTAAGATGCTTAATGAAAAAAGATTTAGATAGAAGATAGGAAAGAGGTTAATAAATTATGGAGAAGACCATGCACATATGAGAATGGTCTATAAAAATTGGACAAGCTGGTGGAGAATTTTTAAGGAAAAGTAGAAGTGTTTTCTGGAGCATCAAGATGAGAAGAAAAGGATAGAGAAATTAAAATATAGGCAGTTGAGTCAGGAAGTTTTTATTGAAATGTTAAGAGATAATACATTTTTTTATGAGAAAGAGAAAAAATGATATCAGAATAAGGTTAGGAACCTATTATATAAATAAAGATATTTTTACAAGGAAGAAAAGAGGTAGTGACATATTTGAATAAATTAGTAGAAGAAAATAAGAGAATAATAAGTGAATTATAAAAATATTGAAAGAGAAAGAAAGACTACACAGAACAGAATACTTGAGGTGATCGGGAAGTATATAGAGCATACTTTTGTAAAGAAAGTGGTAAAAGTGACACAAATGAGCGGTTAAAAATTAAGTAAGGTAGATAATGAGAGCCTGGAGTAAGATATAAATGTGGAAGAGTTAAATGGAATATTAAAAACTTAATTTTGTAAAAGCTACAGGAATATAAGGTACTAAGTATCATCTGTATAACAATATGGAAGTGTATTTTGTGGAGGTATTAAATGAATAACTAAAAATAGGTGTGACAGATAAAGAAATGTGTTCTGATTATGAATTTTATGTGAAAAAAGGAGATAAAGATGATACAAGAAACTGGAGACTTAACGTGTTGAATAGCACGGACTATAAGATATTTATGAGAATAATAACTAAAAGATTAACAAGCGAAGTAGATAAACTGCTTGGATATACAATCTTTGTTAGAAAGGGGAAAGGAAGTCAGGATTTATTATGGATAATAAAAGAAGTAATAGAGGATATAAATGAAATAGTGGAAACCAAAGTCATGCTAGGATATTTGAGGAAAGCATTTGGTAGAATACAATATGATTGTCCATGGGATATATTAAGGGCTTATATGAAATGATAAAAGTAATTAGGTCAGCATATGACAAAAATAATGTAAGAATAATTTTAAATGGATAGTTAACTGATGAAATCAAAATAGGGTGTGGAATAAGACAGATGTCCTGCAAGTAGAATTTTATTTGCTTTAGTTATGAATGTGATGGTTAATAAAATGAATAGAGTATTAAATATTGTTAGGTTATAAGATAATGGAGGAAATATTAATGCCAAAAATATACACATTATGCAGATAATAGTTTTAATTACTAAAAACAAATGGATGAAAGAGGGAATTAAAAAGCTAAATAAATACTTAGATGTTTAGATAATGTATGAATAAGGACAAAGTAAAGGTTGTGTGTTTATTGGAAATATAGAAGAGGTAATTTAACATTGAGATTATTGATACATTATGAATAGCATTTGATTAAATGAGCATAAGAAGAAACAGTGGGAGAAAATATTTCATGAATTAAGAGAGATATGCACATGTTGGAAAACATATAAATTGTCATATAAAAAAGTTTATTTAATAAATTCTATTACGTTAGGCAAGCTAGCCTATTTAACAAGCTGTAACATCTGACTAATACCTCACCGGACTGCTAGCAATTAATGTGATGTCCCTTACTAACCTGGGTCAGTAACTAAGGAGCTTTAGTCCTCAGTACCAACTCCAGTGTGAGACTGTCACTTAAACAGGAGTAATATTTCACAGTTTTCCTGTAAGAGCACAGCAGGAACACGCTACATAATCTGGGACTGGCCTGTATACTTCTGCCCACCCCTAATGTAACTATTACACACTTCAGAGCAGTATGTCCCTGTTTAGGACTTCTAATGCACTCACACTCAAAGTAAATTTAAATCTCACACATCCAAACACTTCTGTGAAAGCCTGATACAGACTTCCAGTTGTATCCCTTCCCCAAAATAACATGGTAATGCTGCCGCCAGTCAGTGTGTCTTCATGCCTTTCTAAAGGGATATCCAATTTATGAAAATTAAATATCAAAATGATTGCAATGAAAAGCAGCCAAGTTTTTGAGTGGACCTGGGGAGTATCAAACTGGTGTAAACACTCTAATCTCTAAAGAAAAACACTGATTTCTAGCAAAAATGTAAAGTAATGAAAAACATTTAATAAGAATTGTGATTACAAGAATGTAGATACATAACTTTTTATAAACACCAGAATTCGGTCACCAGAAATGTAAAATTAAACTGTAGGACAGAAGTCCATCATTCTAGAAACACTCTATCTTAATAACTAAGCTTTCCTAATCTTACTAGATAATACTGTCCCTGATGTAATCTAACACATAACAGCAAGGCAAAGGCAGGCTTATAGTTTTTGGTGTGTTCTCTTTTCTTAGGGTATCACTGCTCAGCACTGCAACTGACCACAAACTGCCCTGTACTTACCTAACTGCACAGCTTAACAGTCTCAACTGTCTAATTTTTAATATTCAGATGTTTGAAAACATTTTTTTCCTATCAATCAGCTAATCATATAATCACCTAGCAACCAGGATCATTCTAATGACATTACCCACTGTTCAGTTGATTCTCTGAAGTTTGTACTTTAGAATCTCCCTCTTAAACAATTGCAATTATAAATGTATCAAAACACTGTCAGATTCTTTAAACATTCTGTTTAAACATGGAAATACTCAACATTTAAAAAACGTATTTACATATTCACAATTAGACATGCTGGCATGCAATGAGTGACAATACAAGTTAATCTGAAATTGTACACAAATCTCCAGCCAGACATGCTAACGCAGATGCATTTTTATTTTCTTCACACAAGTGTTTACATGATTCCATCTAATTATGAAAAAGAGATGGTCTATTGTATTTTCATTTATATGGGATCCAGGTTGAATCCAGTTAAAAGGAGTATCTTGTATATGAAGAAAGAAAAAGGGGGATTAGAGTTAATTAACTCAGATGCTCATGCCACATCTCTTAAATTTGTATAGACCTTTTATAGCTCTTAAATAGAAATGTAATGGAAAATATTTTGAATGTTAAATGTAACTTTTTTTGGGAAAAGATGGAGATTATGTGAATGAAGATATAAAAGAGTACCAAAATAAAATTATTTTATTCAAATTGAATATAAATAATGAAAAGAATAACAATGGCATATGAATATTATGAAAGAAAATTATGTTTTTCCAAAGAAGCATTTAGAAAAAGAGAAAATGCTATTAAAATAAGATTTACTTGGTATAAGAAAAATGAATGCAAAGTTTTTTTTTGTGGAGATTGACAATAAGTATATTGCCTGCTAAAGCTAGCATGCCTTTATACATATTTAAAAAAGTGTGTGAGGAGTTTGAAACAGAAAATGTGTTTTTGAAGTGTTTCAGAATAAGTATGGGAAGAAGTATGTAATAAGATGTTGAAAGGTATTTAAACTGTTGAAAATTTAATTAAACTTTATTTTACATTTGTTTTCTGAGAAAGTCCGACTGGACAAAATGTCCTTTTTCAGCAGATGCCTAGGGAGAAAAGCTCCACATTTATAAATAACAGTGTGATACATATACAAAGTACAGATACATATGTTAATTCAATCAAAGATACAAGCACAAAATGAAAAAATACATGTTATCCATTTCACTAATACAAGCATATATTTTGTGTAGGAATTCAAAGAATAACAGTACTGTTATTGTTGGTAAAAAAAAAAAAAAAAGGAAGTTAAATATACATACGCTTAGAAGGGTATACTATTTGAGTACATAAATAACAGATTGTGTTCTTTGCTGCCCTAAGACATCTTTTTCCTAACCAGAGTTTCTGCAAGAGCAGGTAATTAAATATGAATATAATTTATAAATATATCATTTATAAAAACATGCGTCTGAAGCATTTTCTCCCAGGACTCCGCTGAAAATTGGTTTCATTCCAAGTCAGACTTTCCTAGTTAAATGTTAAATAAATAAAAATAAAATGAATATGTTTAAATATGAGTATTATGGCAACAAAAATGAAAAAAGGTTGAAAAAATTGCTAAAATATTTTTCATTTTATGGACATTATGGATTTAGAGACTTAATGAAGTAAAGCTTTATGAGAAATGGACATTATCAAATATTTTGAAGAAGGTACATTTTTGGCTCCAGAAAAAGGGGGAGGGATGTTTAACATATGAGATTGTTTTGTATTATATCAAATTGTAAATGATTGTAAATAATGTATGTAAGCTTTGATGATCAATAAAGAACCCCTGCTCTTTCTGATAGGTGACATGGGGGGATCTTTTACATCCACTTGAGCTAATACCACTTCAAACAGATGAAACATCAGTTTAACATCTCGTCTGAATTTAGGCACATGAGTGCAGCACCCCGTAGTGTTACACTGCAGTGTCAGTAATTTGAAAATCAATCCAATCATTTGGAGTGGGACCCAGAGCCCACACTCTTCTGATCTTTCAGTACTGAAGGTGAGAGGGCTACCTGTTGAGCCACTGAACCTGTTTAAATAGCATTGTGTTACAGAGAGCGCAGGGGTATCAGACTCATGTCTCATTGCATGAAGGTGTTGAAGAGGTTAACTATTAAATAAATATGCACAATAGTAGAAAATAAGATGGGAGGTGAGCAGTTCAGTTTCAGATCAATATCATTCAGTCCAATATTTGCAGTGAAAGAGATAGTGGTAGAGAAAGCTAGAGATGTGGGAAAGTCTAATTGTGCATTCCTAGACTTGGATAAAACATATGACAAGATCCCAAGAAAGCTGATTTGGACAGTCTTGCAAAAGTCTGAAGTCCTTAAAACATTGGTAGAATTAATGCAGGCGGCCTACAAAGAATCAGTGAAACAAATGCAAATAGTGCTTCTACTCTGAGGGCTTCCTAGTGGAAGAAGGTGCATGCATCAAGGGTCAGCTCGGCTTCCACTGCTTGTTCATACTGGTGATGGAGTACATTAGCAAACAGGGGAGTTGGGGGGGATGTATGATATGGAACTACATAAAATACTAGGAGAATGGAATGTAAAATGGAAGGCACAAGGGATAAAACTTCTTACAGACAAGACAGTGGTCACAGTGCAAATTTGAGAAATCAGAGAACAAGTTGAAAATTAACATAGAAAGAAAACAGTGGAACATGTTAACAGCTTCAGTATCTGGGGGGATAAAAGAGAGAAGGGGGGTCTGAATGAGGAGGTCAAAACTAGAATCAGAGGGGCTGCAGCCAACTGCATGTCAGGAATGTAGTCTGTGAGAAGAATGTCAAAGAAGCTAGAAAGTATGGTGCACAAAACTTTGGTATGACCAGAACTTAAGTATGGCACAGTGGGCAGTGAAGACAACGTACAGAGGAAACTAGAGGTGATGGAGATGAAGGCCTAAGAGAAGTGGTAGAATGCATACTGTGGGACATGAAAATGTCATGACATGAGATCAGAAGGTAATGTAGCTCCAATTGCAGAGAAGATTAAAGACAACAGATTGCAGCAGTTTAAGCATATGTGCTGGAAAGCAGAAGATAAATTGATGAAGGTGATTTTGGAGGGGCAGGAAGAAGGGAAAAGGTAATGTGGACATAAAGCAAAAGAGATGGATGGATCATGCAAGAGAAGACCTGCAATAGTCATGCATGACTGGTAAAAAAGGTAGGATGATTGCACTGAATTAAGAGAAGTAATGGTCAATGCAACACCCTGATCCATTGTCCAGAATTAAGAAAAATGGGGTGGTTGATTGATAAACATATGCTCCTTTGGATGGAGTTCTAATTTCTAGTAACTAGATCTGAAGTTCATCTTCCAGATTACCCATATTTGTGCATATACAATGTGAGAATATCAATGTGTTTTCTCTCTTTCTCTGGAAATTGATTTATTCATCATCCTCCAAGCTAGATAATTTCTGTCTTTATTTTGGATTCATCTTTGAAGTAAAAATATAAGTGGTACTGTGTTGTTTTTGTGTTTTGTCATCAAGTCCTATTTTATATATCCCCTTCTGAAAAGAAGAGAGAGTGCACTTATTGGTGATGTGGAATGGTAAAATACTGGGGAGTTAGTAATACAGAGAGGAGTCTGGTATAAGGGTTGATAATATGGAAAGTTAATGTGCTCTGGGGATTTTAAGCTGAATTTACTGTTATGTATATCTTCAGTTTGACTTTCTTTTGCCATGTCAGCAAGATGTTTCTACACCTTGTTTGCCTTTGACTTTTACAGCACCTCATTACATAGAAAATTCACTATTTTAGTTAGGTCTGTTTGTTTCTGCAGTGGAAGAATCATAATGGTGATCTCACAGTTCCCCCTCATACAACAGACAAGTTTATTTTACGATGAAATGTAGTTTCAATTGTTTTACTCTGTTAGCTGGGCAAGTTGCACTAGGCCAGTGGTGTCTTTTCACTCGACAGCTGAAATGGTACTCAAAGTGACTGTGATATTTGGCCAGAGCAGTGGGGAAATTCCCTTACTTTTATGCAGCATTATTCTTCTCTACTTAAAGCATGGCTGGGAGAAGATGCAAGATGGTGGATGGAAGTTTGAGTTTGTTGGGCAATACTGCTTTGTCATATTGTGGCTGAAAGTGCATGCGAGATACCTTTATAGAAATGTAGGAGGATAGTTTGAGCAACTTGCAGTTGGAGGTGATAGTGACGGAAGATCTGTGACAGAGATAACATGGGAAGTGCATTGTAGTATTTACATAAGAGGCAGATGCATTGGCAGTACTTGTTTTTGTGTTCAGATGATGGCAATTTTGGATTGCGTAAGAGAAGTAACGTAAACGTTTGCAGTCTTGGAGTATTACCTGTGCTGCAGCAGTGGAAGTATGGTAATGGATGATCACAGAGACTGAGCAAAGGAAACGTCTGTTACAGTTAATTTTACTGATGAGAAGGTTTTAGATATGTTTTGTAGCTGAACATTTTGAAACTGTCGGGAGTGTATGCAATTCAGATAAGGGCAACCATGTGTTTGGGGATTTGGCTCTTTTTTATGTTTATTTTGAAAGGAAGTTTGCTATTTTTGTTGCTAATAAAAAGTAGAAAGTAAGAGTTGCATAGTAAGGCAATTTGGAACAGATATATGGAATGTCTGGAACAATGCTGTGTATTTTTTTTATACTCATTTGTAGCTTCTGTATTAGTAATCTTTGTACATGTTGGGTTATGAATCTGTTTCCTTAAATGTGTAATAATTCTGTTTACAAGGAAGCTATGCAGAGGATAGACTGCACATATTGCAGCATTCCTATGTATTATCAGATGCTTAACATCTTACCATAGTTTTATGGTTTTTGTTTTACTTTTTTGGTATATTGTGTGATTTGATATTGCTTTTAGCATTGTGTGTTAAGCTTATGCAGTTGATACAGTAATATTCTCTTGAATTAGGAAATGTTCAGTTAGAACTGTCTCCTAGAAAAGATAATCAGTCACAATTACATTTCTGTATGCATGTAGCCAAACCAGGAGATGTAATATAACTGTTTTTTCCAATCTGCAGTAATATTAAATGAAGTCTATGTTAGGTTAGTTATGTTGCCTGTACCTAGCATTTTTGCAGTGTAACAATAACACATTCTGGAGCCAAGTATGATTAAAGATCATCCTGAGATCACCTTATTTCATTAATATATTAGTTCCATTCTAACATGGCTTCCAGGCAGCTCTTAAAATTGTGCCTAATGTTTTATTAGGGATTTCAAAGTATCTGCCTGAAATAATTAACTTCTTGGGATAAAATCAAATTACTGGAGTCAAAAGACTGAGGTTCAGTAGCTGTGCATGGCATGTCGACGTTTTGCAGCAGATTTTGCTCATTATGGAAAATCTGGTTTGTGTCACATGACAGGTAGTATTTGCAGAAACCAGACAATGAGCACTCTTAGTCAGTCAATGGCTGCTCAGGACTCCTTATTGACTGAGAGATTGAACCTTTATCTAGTTAGAGTTGACAACTATAAATTACTGTAATGTATTTCTGTCATATAGGACATCTTATTTATGTGGATTGCTATCAAAATGCCACAGGTCTGTTATGTATGTATTATATTCTACTTCAGTTTCTCTTGTCATGCTTGAACATGATTTCTGCTGCATTATGTCTCTGCTTCCTGCTAGTAAAACAAAAAAAAAAAAAAACATTTATTTTTGCATAGTTGCATGTAGATGTATTCTTAATGCAAGAACACTTAACTTTAAAACCAGTGTACAACACCTCTTAATGACGAAGCTGGCCTTGAGCATCTAGTTCTAATCATCACCACTGAGGCCTATAGTAAGCAGATGAGTGAAAGTGCTAGGAAAAGTGATATATAATAGCAAAGTTTTAACTTTTCCATTGCCCGCAATCATGTTTCCAGTCAGATGCACTGTTCCAAGGGCCATTGATGTCCCAAGACACCAGTATTCCTATTCACTATCAGCCTATTCCATGTCACATAATGCTGATTCTCTCACTTCTCCCAATTGGCAGTGTCTCCTCTTCTCCTGGTAATAGTGATGACCTTTTCCAGAGCGAACATTGGTTCTGTGTCCAATAGCATGCAGAGAGGCTGACTTCATTTTCATGGACTCCAAATCTGATTTATTGCTTGTTGTCAGACAGTTACCTAATATGACTGACTTTTTCCTGTGTAGTGACAAGTTTGCATTTATGCCTCATGACAACCGGTTATGTGTTCCAATTTTAGGGGTACAAGACTAGTTATAATCCTTTGGATGGTTAGTCCTGTTGTGCTGCATATGTTGTTTGGACAAATTTTAACAAACTTGCCAAGATAAAATAACCTGAAGTGGTTGGTTAAGTAAGCTCCAGTGACTGGAATATTACATTCCCTTGTGCAAAAAAAAAAAAAACCTAGTATACTAATAAAGAATTAGGAGCATGGAGAAGAACAGAATAAGCAGTGCTATTACCTTGATCTAGCTAGACAATCCTATTTGATTAGGAAATTCAGGTCAATGATGTACTTGTAGCAAATGGAGCTGTATTTTTCTCCGCCAGTATGATCAGCACAGTGTTGTCTAATGCACTGTTGAAGGGTTTAGTTTTGGGACTAGGTAAGTAAATATTAAGGAATAAGAAAGGAACTTTGATGGATAGGCCAATAATTATGGTAACTATTATCACTTTACTGTAAACAGAATTAATGTTGGAGGACATCTGTCTCTGATATTGTCGTCTTCTATGAGATTATGTGTAACAGATATGGGGGTGCCAGATGAAGGTTGTCTCAGTCACACATAACTGCAAGTCTTTTCATGAAACTCCCAGCATAAAGCAGTCTTGCAGCTGCATGAGGATCTGCAGAAGGCAAGAAAACTAGTATACAGTACTGCATAGGAAATGTGTACTGAGGATCCCTATATACAGACTGCCCATACATGTCAAGCAGAGCACCTCTTTGGCCCTCTACAAAAGGAACCTTGATGATTGGATGGGAGATAGGAAATTCACCCCGGGGATCACGTCAGTCTACCTGCTAGACAGGGGTCCAGGGAAGTAAATACTGTGGGGAAAAAATAATAGGGGGTGAAAAAAGG